>NC_053022.1:544487925-544702850 GCF_003073215.2 Triticum urartu
CGAATCCCAATTCTTGCATACTTTTTCGCTTTGGTGTGTACCTCTAATCGGATGAAAACAAAATCGCATGCACATTGAACCAGCGATACCTGCGGCCGCGAAATCAGGATCGAACGACATCCAAACTCGTTCGGATCAATTAACAAAAGCCGAACATTCGGTCGTTACATTTCTCGAAATAAAAATAGAACTCTAGTTTGGTTTTTGTTGAAAAAGTTCTTCTAGTAAACTCGCATCCTGCAACAATTGGCCCATCACGAGCCCTCGGTTTGGTGCTGGTCAGTTCTGGTTTTTAGGCCCAGAAGCAACGCACTCATGCAGGGTTCGGTAAAAGGTTTCACCTAAAAAAAACCTAAAGAAAAAAAATCTCTACGTCAAGAGGTAGATGCATATACGCCTCCGGGAATATAGATCCATCGAGACGCACAGCCCTAGCTAGCTAGCTCCCGATCCTCCTCGTATCCATCAGCCGCCCCGTCGCATGCACAACAAGCCACGATGCTGCGGTCGTTTCTCCTACGCCGTCTCCGTCGCCACGGGTGCCGTTCCGTGTCTCAGCTGGGTCGCGTCGCGCCCGGCTGCGCAGCCGCGTTCTCGTCGTCGTCGCCGTGGGTGGACGACAGGGCCACCGGCATCGCTCTCCTGGATGCCAACCCCGCGCAAGCAGCTGCTCACAAGAGACGTCACTTGTACCTCGTGCTGGACGACTGGAACAAGGGGTTCAGCATCTACAAGCTGGATCTGGACGACGACAACTGCTCCGATGGAGGGGGCGATTTGACCCTGCCGGCTCCGGTCCACCGCCAAGAGAAGATGCATGTCACTGATCGTCCTTGGAACTTCGCCGCTCTCGGCAGCAAGATCATCGCCGCCGGCGCGCTACATACCAAGGAGGACGCGGTCACCCTCATGTATGACACCGACACGACGGGGGTCTCCGTTATCCCTTGCCTCCCACCGGCGCTTCGTCGTCCATGGACGCTGGCCGTGGCTTCCGGGAACGGGCTCAACGTGTTCGAGGCCAACTTGGACTACCTGGAATGGAGGGATCGGCACAACGTTGTTGGCAACGGCATGCACCGCCTGGATGCACCAGAATATCAGTACAGAGATCACTGGACCTGGGACGACATCCCGTCACCGCTTCCCTTCCGTGTCCGCGACATTGAGTCCAGCGCGGTGCACCCCGAGGGAGGAGGCCGCACACTGTTCGTGTCCGCGGGTCAATGGGACCCGTTAGATGATGACGGATGCGTTCAAACGAGACACGACCAGAGGAGCACAGCCAACTTCTCACGCACCTCTGAAACCTTCTCTTATGTGGGGAGCGGCAAGTGGAGGCGCCACGGCGAGTGGGACCTGCCCTTTTTTGGCCACGGCCACTACGACGACGACCTCGACGCGTGGGTCGGGCTCCACAAGATACACCGTCCTGCTGATTGGAACTGCAAGTTCCACATGGTACACGACACTGATGGTTACCTCTGCTCGAGCGACGCCGCGTCTCCAGAGGGTAGCCCCGAGCGACCGGATTGGAAGCTTTGCACAGAGAGATTGTTCGACCCTCATGATGGCTGGCACGTCGGTGCTAGTCTTGTATACGTGGGTGACAACACCTATTGCCTTGTGGAGGTCGAGGCATGCGAGCGATTCAACAAGAGGAGTTGTGAGAGGGTCAACAAGGAGTGTGTGATCCGTTTGGTCATTTTCCGTCTCAAGTATGGCAAGAACGGTGAGCTCACAATTACCGCACGCCGACCCGATCGCACATACCTCTTCTCTAGATTTGATAACAATCATAAGGTTAGGGCATTCTGGATGTGATTGAGATGTATGGCTCCATGTACTCTGATGGATTAAGTGGCTATTAGGGGTGAAAATGAAGTGCAATGCTGAACAGTAGATGTAGAAGCTTACACTAATCAGTAATTACCTAACTGTGAATCCAGTTGAGGGCTTAGAGATCGGCGGTTGCACACATAGATGCTACTAGAGCATTATGTCATTTATCTAGCTCTGTGATGTCACATCATTTCACTTGACAAGCAATCAGTCTCACCAACAAGGGAAATAACTATCTCATGCAGGGCCATTCGTTTCTTCCTTCATGTATCTGATTTTTCAGCAGCTACAACTTCTGTGGAAATTTTGTTAGAGAATAAAGGTGAAGATCAATTCTCTGGGCCATTTTCTTGAACCGAGAATGCAAAAGCGAACCTAAATTTGTGTTATGGTATTGAAGCAAACACTCCCGGTGTCAAAATCAAAGTGAAGATTCGATGTTCACGGTGGCAAATTTGTCAGACGTGCATTTGGATCTCAATTCAGTTACTAAAATAAGAAGGTAGCCTCGTAGTGTGATTGTAGTAGTAGTGAAAATGGGGATGATGTAGGTACCCGGTAGATTTTGTTGCAGCCTGCAGTACATATGCTGTGGCAATCACGAAAAGTTCTTGCGCGGTTCATATGTATTGGTGAGTGGAAATGAACCATAATAATTTAGACATGGTTCCCTAGACCGGGAAGTGGAGGTAGACACTTCCTGCAAGCTCTATGCAGTGGAGGTGTTACACATCTATACCGATATAAAAAGACCCAAAGGTCAGATCCAACAAATCCTGACAGCCAAATCAGGTCAATCCAACGACTCAGACATCTCCAATGGTGAGTGCTCAACACGTTTAATATGCAGTTAATACCATACCAAATATTAATGCCAATGTTAATCACATAATTAATACGCAAATAATATCCTACCTAATATTTACGTGTGATTAATATATTACATTTACTAGTGGAGCAAAGAGCTAGGATCCACAAGGACATGGTTGTTAATGCAATTGTTCCAAGAAAGAAAAGGCAATCACTTGAGTGGCTGTAGCGACGGACGCGGCTTGCATGCCGCCTGGAATCCCTTTTTTTGCGAGTTGCCTGGAATCCCTTCGACAGTGTTGTCGACCCGTCGTCCTTGCGGAGCCGCTCCTCCATGGTGTGGTCCCTGGGGATGTGTCCGGTGGCAAGGCTTCCCCGGAGCACGGACGCACCTCAGACGGCTGTGCACCTGAGAGGCTTCCCACACAACATGCGCGGCAGGAGCCGGCGACCACTTGGATGGCATGTCTCTCCCAGCGGCGATCTTGATTACTTCCTTCGGTTCCACGCGCGCTCTCAGTCTTGTGGCCTGTCGCATCCACCAGCCGCCTCCACACGCTGTACCTGCCGCCATCATGCTGTTGCAGAAGAAAGAGAGGGTTATCTTCATGAGAAGCTGATGGCGCTAGATATATGACGGCAGCCATGCGAGAAAGACGCGGGGTTCTAGATCGGGCGACGGAACAAAATGGGTGGAGGTGGATGAGGGTTGGACGAAACCAAAATTAACATATCCTTGTAAAAAATCAACATATGACGAGGAAGGAAAGTTAAGGGCTCCTTTGATTCAAAGGAATTTTATAGGATTTCTGAAGGATTGAAATCCTTAGAATTTTTTTCTATGTTGCTCCTTTGATTCATAGGATTAAATCCCATAAAAAAATTTCCTATGGAATATTTTGTACTACATTTCATAGGAAATCTAACATCCACTCCAACCTCTTTTTACAATTCCTTTGTTTTTCTTGTGCAGTCAAACACTCATTGCTAATTCTATAGGATTCAAGTGGGCATGCCACTCCAATCCTATACTTTTCCAATTCCTACGTTGTCAAAATCCTAAGAATCAAAGAGGCCCTAAGGAGATGTGTGGGTAAGGGAAGGAAAACAAATATTTGATTGAGTAGAGATATTGGTAATTTTATAATGTGTTTGGTGAAATGGTAAATGCCGATGTGTTTTAGTTTACGTTAACCTATATTGATTTAGGAAATGAAAGTTCAGTCCATGAGGATGGGTGCGGGCGTGCACATATCGATACAAAATAAACTGACGGGGAGGGGTGGAGAGGTGAATGAATGAGACAAAAAAACAACGGGAAGGGGAAAGCCGACGTGGTGGGGTGATGGTGGGATGTGGAGACGAAAATAAACCGTGCGTATCGGACCAACAACTCCCCTTTTAGGGGTAGAGATATATGCGATTTGGTAAGATCAAAAAAATATACGTGATTTGGTAAGATAAGAAACAAGTTGTGTTATTTTTTTGTATTAGGAAATTTGTGATTGTCATTTAATAGTAGAGATAATGATGATAATATATGTATGAGATGGTCAGAGAATAATCTTATGTATGTCTTTTTCGGAAGGTATATCACATATATGATCTGATTTCTGAATTCTTAATTAGCTACTATTTACATGATTGAAATGAATCAGCACCTGTCAAAACAAGTACAAAAAAAGATCTTCCCCTTTAATTATGGATTTGTTTTCTTAATGAGATGGAGAAAATAGACCATTGGAGGGATGGTGACAGGTGAGACGAGAAAAAACCGGACGAAAATAAACCGGGGTACCGGACTACCAATTCTCTTTCGATTTTTTTTTGAAACTATGATAATTTTTATAGCAAATTCGGAAAGTATACACCCTAATGCAGAAAAATCTAAAATATCACCCTGTCGGCTTCTTGTTGGCCGAAGAGAGACTTTTCGGCCAACCGTTGGCCAAAAAGGACTTTTCGGCCAACAGTTGACCAAAGAGTCCCTCTTCGGCCAACACCTGCTCAACTGTTTTAGAAAATTCATATCAATTAGGATTTTTAGTATTTTAATTTGATTCTTCTTGCATTAGATTAGAAATTTTATGAAGTTTCTGTAGATATCAAGTTTGACTAGATTTGAAAGTTTGAATTTGAATTTTCATGAATTATAGGCAATTAATTACAAAACCTAATTCTTCACTAAAACAGAACTGTTTTCGTGAAAACCTAATTTTAAATAATTCTAAAATTCACCAATTAATTACTACTGATAAACAAAGTCACAAAGAACCAGTAGCAAAAAGAACCATCTAAAAAGAATACTCCTAACTCAAATTATAGGCAATCTAGTGATTTGAGCAAATTCATAAAAATTAAAATTCAAACTTTCAAATCTAGTCAAACTTGATATCTATAGAAACTTCATAAAATTTCTAATCTAATGCAAAAAAGAATCAAATTAAAATACTAAAAATCCTAATTGATATGAATTTTTTAAAATAGTAGAGCCGGTGTTAGCCGAAGAGGGACTCTTTGGCCAACTGTTGGCGAAAAGTCCTTTTTGGCCAGCGGTTGGCCGAAAAGTCCCTCTTCGGTCAATGGTAGGCCGAAAAGTTCCTCTTCGGCAACAGGAGGCCGACAGGGTGATACTTTTGATTTTTCTGCATTAGGGTGTATAGTTTCCGAATTTGCTATAAAAATCATCATAGTTTAAAAGAAAAAATCTTCTCTTTCTAAGTAGAGACTTGTGTTGGATGACAGAAAGTATGCAGACACGCTGGTCCAAACATTCACGGACAATTATGTTTACTCCTGTTGTAGTTGCCCTTGGTTAGCCGGGGATTTGAGATCGTGGCTTGTGATAGTGACCTGGAGCATTTGGTCCATGCCGGCAGCAAACGACGGACGCTAAGTTTACTGCTCCCCGGGCCCTGTTGGCGCACCGCACGCACCAATCGGGCGCGCACGCGAGGGAGAGGACCAGTCGGTTAGTCGGGCCGGCCCAACCAACCCCCGACCGGAGCTGCCCGTTGTTGCCAGCCAACCCCAACCCGGCGCGGACACGATAAAGTCATGACGCTAGCCGCCCGGGATCATGGACAAACAAACCAAGTCGTCGCCAACTCGCAGCCCCGCCGTCGCTCTCACCACCGGCACGGCAGACCGCTCGCCCCCCGCGCATACGGCCACAGCACCGGTCGATCGACATGGAAGACCCTCCCGCGACGGCCGATCCAGCAGCCGGCTCCCCCTCGTCCTCCACCACCACCACCTCCTCCTCCTCGCTGCGGAGGCGCGCCGCGCTCTCCGTCAACACGTCCGCGCCCGGCGGCAGGGGCATGGAGCGGGAGCGCAAGGAGGCGGAGAGGGACGTGGAGCGGGCGGGGGCGGAGCCTGTGAGCCCGGCGGGGCGGCTGTTCCGGGAGGCGCACTTCAACTGCTACATCGTGGCCCTGCTGGGCCTCGGCGCGCCGGTGGACGTGGCGGCGGCCCGCGCCGGGTTGGAGGCCACGCTCGTCCGCCACCCCCGCTTCTGCAGCGTCCAGGTACGCACGCCGGCCGCCCTGCTGCTCTGCTCCACCATCCTCTGTTGTCTGTTCCCCTCTGCCGGCAACCTCCCCCCGCCTCCTCGCAACTTGCACAGAGAAGAGAAAAGAATAGTTGGAAAGATTATGGCAAGAGTTGGTTTCCTCTGTCCCGAGATCGGCTCCCCGAGCGGCACATGCCGTGGACCTTCCATGATCGATCGGTGCACATGCTCCAGCTCCGGGTTCGGCAAAGCTGTCGGCCCATCGTGCAGACCACGACACGCGCAGAGCACGGAGGGAGATTCCCGCCGACGAGCAAATTCGGTAGAGTAGTACAGTCAGGTAGTATCAAGCAAAGGAGGAGCCCGGCCCGGCGTCTGCCTGCCTGTGCTGTATGGGCTCGGAATGGCTTGCCTACGCCTACGGATGGCAGGAGAGAGGCGATCAGGCAGGCAAGCGTTGCCGTTCCTCCCAATCGCAAGTGCGTCTGCGATTCTATTTCTCGGTAGGTTCTCCGTAGGCAACAAGAGGCATCTTCTGATGCCCGCGAGAATTGCGGGTGGGAGAACACGAATCACGCATCACCTTTAACTTTACCCAATTACCCAAAGCCGTCGTTCGTTTTTCCCGAATTTTACTACAGTTGTAATAGTAATAGTAGCACAGTAGATCTTTCTCCTTTTTATGGCTGATCCCGATTGATTTGATTTGATCCCGCGCTTGTTAATCGGCGCCCGCCCAAGTCCCAAGATAGTGGCCATGCGCATGTCGTGCCGTTCCGGCGTCGGCGCGTCGGACCCAAGGCCGGCCGCGTAGACATGACCCCTCGTCGCGCCCTGCGCCCTCGTATTCATGGCAGCACCGGCAACGGTCCAAGCACAGCACGGCAACAAATTCCACTTTGCGGGGTGAGTGGTGATCGATCGCTGTCCCCCAAAAATCAATCCCATAAATAACTCTGGAGTAAGTAGTATCTTCTAATTATGGCGATCCTATCACGAAAACAGATCCCATTTGCTGTCGTGGTGATTGCCCAAAGTCCCGCTCAGTCCAGCCCTTTCCGGTCTGTAGCACGAAGCCGATGCTATCAATTTGCTCCGACCGACCGACCGACAGACACATGCATGGTCGTGCGGCCTTCAGTTTGGAGAAAAACCGAGCGGCCATTGTAGACCATGGATGGCAATTAAGCAGCCTTCAGTTTGGCCCAGGCTTTGGAAATTTCAGTGAATTCATTCATGGCGTGCGACGTGACAGAGACGCATGACCATCAAGCGGTTGCACGTCCAAATCAAATTTCATTCATGCCTATGGCTTCTTTGCTACACTTCCTTGGCTGCGCGGATTATCGGTCTGGCGTATCTGAAAACGGCAAGTTTTTTGTTTCCATTGGCGACGAGACACCCAACGAACCGTCCGTTTTACTAGAGATGATTCAGTCAAACCAGAGGCTCAGGCTAGTTATAGTGGGAGTAACTTAGCTAGTAACATAACATATTTTAACACAAGTTTGCTTATGTGGCACCTAGTTAATCCGAAGAGAGGTGTTTGGAGTAACATATTATGTTACAATCACATAGCGCTTCCCAAGAAATATTAAGTCTATAAACTAATAAATGCAACCATATATGATACTACTTCTATGATACATTGCATTATAAAAATAATAACATAGACTAGTGTCATATGTGTGACCAGCCTTAGTCACACCGAAGAAATTAGCATCGAGTCTCAAAAGGACAAATTGTGATGACCAACAACTATGGACGGTTTACAAAAACGAAGAAGAATCTTCTCTTGCTAAAGCGTGTTTCAAATCTATTGTCGATTTTGATGAATACACGCAATTGGTTTCTACTCCCTCCGTTCCAAAATAGATGACTCAACTTTTTTAATCTAAATTAGACTTTATTCCTCAAATAATGCTCATATCGTTTACAAAGTTGGATCATCTATTTTGGAACGGAGGAAGTATTTCCCAAGTTATTGTCAGTTTTGAACGACTTGTATCTGCCCGTGAGTCCAATGAAAATTCTTATGCCCCCGATGAATTCAATATATATAGCTCCACCACCAATGATAAGTATGAATATGATTTTTTTTTCATGGGATTTTTTTTGATCTATTCATCAACTACCGAGCAGTACATAGAACATACAAAATAACAAAAATTACTTTCGGGGTCCAAGGATCATCTAGCGACGATTACAAACACTGGAGCGTGCCACCATTATTGCCCCTCTTTTACCAGAGCAGACAAGCCCTATTGTAGTAGTCAATTAAAAAATCGTCCCAGGACCAACGCCCAAACTAGCCACCGTCATTGAGACACACAAACACATACGAACGAAACTGGATCCAAGAAAATCCACCAAAGACAAATACATACGGAATCTTGTAAGATCCACCAAAGACACACCTTCACACATCCTTTGACGACGCTAGTCGTACCACTGGGGTCGGCATTAGGCGGTGAGAACCTTATGCCATTTTCAAGGAGTCGTTGCAAACCTATGCTCGTTTTTCTAGACAAAACACAAACTCTAAACAAATAAAAAAAACACCTAAAATGAAACGGGAGCCCTCTGCCCTAAAAAAACACCTCCATGGTTCCCAGGCCGGAGGAGATGAGGCAGACCGCCGATGGAAGGCAGGGAGCCCTAATCACCCATGTGCCTCGTGAGACGAACGATATTGAAAATATATGAATCTGATGAAACAAATTTGGTCAAGCTTAATTATTTAAACTTAACGGTTAACACAAACCTAGAATATATTTTTTTAACTCAAGACCAAGCTAGAACTCGCGACACAAATTTTATGGCATGATTTGTTCACTCAGCTCGCCATGGTGAAAAGCAGAGCATCAACACACACGTTGCGTTGCAGGTGTCGGACGACGTGAAGAAGAACGCGAAGCCACGGTGGGTGCGGACCACGGTGAACCTGGACGACCACGTCATCTTCCCGGACCTGGACCCGGCCGCCACGTCAGCCGACCCGGACCGTGCCCTCGAGGACTACGTGTCCTCCCTGTCCACGCGGCCAATGGACCACTCCCGCCCGCTCTGGGAGTTCCACGTCATCGACTTCCCGACCTCCGAGGCGGCCGGCGCCGTCGCCATCCGCATGCACCACTCGCTCGGCGACGGCGTCTCGCTCATCTCGCTCCTCACCGCCTGCACCCGCAGCGCCGCCGACCCGGCCAGGCTGCCCGCGCTGCCGTCGCCCCCGCCGCCGCGCCGCTCCGCCCCGCCGCTCTCGGCCGGCGCCCTCGCGCTCGCCGCGTGGGCCTGGTCGCTCGTCGCGCTCGCGTGGAACACGCTGGTGGACGTGGCGCTCTTCGTGGCCACGTCGTGGTTCCTGCGCGACGCGCCCACGCCGTTCCTCGGGTCCCCCGGCGTCGAGTTCCGCCGCAAGCGCTTCCTCAACTGCACCCTCGACCTCGACGACGTCAAGCTCGTCAAGAACGCCATGAAGTGTGTAAGATCCTTGTACTTGTTCTGTTGATTACCAGTGACTTGATCTCTGTTAGCTCAGTGAGTTGTCACTGAATGGTGTGTGTGTGCTTCTGCAGACTGTGAACGATGTGCTTGTCGGAGTGACCTCTGCGGCGCTGTCGCGCTATTATTTCCGCAAGATCGGTGAGTGGTGCGGTGTTCTTCAGTTGATCAGTTATCTACCATGGATGTCATATACAATACTTACGGAAAGGAGGTGCTAATTGCCCTGCAAAATGGAAGGAAAAAGGGTGATAATTTCATGGTCGTTTTCTCTGCTCTGAATCTTGTTCAGGCGAGACCAGCAGTGACAAGAGAAAGCCGCGGAAGAACATCCGCATGCGATCGGCGTTGCTCGTCAACATCCGGAAAACACCCGGCCTGCATGTAAGTCTGAAACTGGTTTATACATTTTCCTCAAAAACTAATCTACTCCTACAATTTAAGCATATAGTTCATGCATTGTGTTTAAGCAGAGTTACCAGGACAGTTCATGAGTGGTTCTGAACTTGTGTTTTGAGCAGACATTGACGCAGATGATGGATCCTAGTAAGGACAATGCTGTCAAATGGGGGAACCAGATCGGTTACATTGTGCTCCCGTTCCATATAGCGATGCACGACGATCCTCTCGAGTACATCCGGCAGGGGAAGAAGACAGCGGACAGGAAGAAGAGATCTTTGGAAGCGGTCTTCACATATTGGAGTGGAAATCTAGTGGTGAAACTCCTCGGCATTAAGGTAATGACTTCTCCTTAGTTTTGAAATGACCATGCTTGCTTGATTTATCAATGTTCTTCAAATCCACAATGGAAAAAAACGTCACTGATTTTTCCAAGTATACATGAGTAATTGTGTTAAACAAATTTGGATTTTTTAACAGGCAGCCGCGGCTCTCTGCTATGGCATGTTCACTAACACCACCATGTCATTCTCAAGCCTGGCCGGACCTACCGAGAAGGTGGAGTTCTATGGTCATCCGATCGTCTACATTGCCACAAGTGTCTACGGGCATCCACATGTAAGCACTTTCCCGTTGCTAATCATTACTGACAAGGTTATCAATTGCACGGATTCCTTATTCTCGTGTTGTAATTGTTTCATTTATTTATTTTTGAAAAGGGGGAGAAGTAATTGTTTTATTTGATTGTGTGTAGGCTTTAACTGTGCATTTTCAAAGTTACATGAACATCATGAAGCTTGTCCTTGCGGTGGACGATGAACAATTCCCGGACTCTCATCAACTATTGGATGACTTTGCTGAGTCCCTCAGGCTTGTTCGTCAGGCAGCTTCAGAAAGATCGTAGAACGAATGAAACTTAGGTTTTAGCTAGAAGGTAGAACATGACACAAAATTTGCACCAATGTACTATAGTCAGCCACTTGCTGTATAGCCTGGTTAGCGAGTGTACACAATTCTACGAATCACGAAGCTGGCAACGATTGATTTGTAAAGATGCTGGTCGAATATAAAAAGTCCTTTCTGTTTCCGGACTGGATGATGAGTCTTCGGGAGACTAGTATTACCCATATTCGTAGACCCCAAAATAAAGTTAGTGATTGTTTAGCTATCTTTGCTAGAGAGGAAGGTAGAACCATGACTTGGTTAGATTCTGGACCTCCCAGAGTTTTAGAACTTGCTGCTTCAGATTGTAACACTGTTGGAGTTTGAGTAATACAAGTTTCTATTCACAAAAAAAGGCAGCGAAGCCCACGATTGGGATAGCTGCCACCCTCGTCTATATGACTATATGATGCCAGCTTAAGAAATGTTACTAGTGTAAATAATTATACATGATTCCACATTTTTTTTACAGCATTGACATGAAATCAAAGTTCAATCTACATGGTGAGAATAATAGAAGACCAAATATGATGAAAATAAATCCAAAGTAAAAAATAAATAAGAAGATGCACTATTCACAGATTTTGTCTTTTTGTTTATCTTGATGTACGTCTCTGTTTTGGTTCAAACTTTGCTCAGTAAATATCTTTTGTGGGGGAACCTTACGAAGTAATTAATCATGACATACTCTTTCTCTAATATGCATCGGGTGAGATTGAATTACCTTATATGCATCTGGTGAGATATTCATATGTGGGCAATTTGTGATGACAGTTAAAACTAGACAATCTCCATTGTACTGCAACAAGGGGCAGAAATAATCTATAGATTAGGCAGTGATTTACCTGTCTATATAAACATTAATTTGCTTGTCTAAAAAAGATTTCATTCGCTAACACTTGTTTGACATTTTGTTTTGGTGAGGGAGAAAAATACTTGTTTGGTAACAATTTATTGGCCAACAAAGAAATATTATTATTTAATAAGTAAATAAGAGGTGGGCCGGTTACAAAACTGTTAAAAAAACCCAAAGATGGGACGAAAAAATTCAAGAAAGAACAGCGAGAGGAGAGGGAAATGCATGTAAAATTGGACGAAGGAGTTAACTATAGAAGAGAGAAGAAAATATAAAAAAGTGAAAACATCAAGCTTAGCAAAATTCGGAAGTGTTCTTCTAATCCCGAGCTCAAATGCTTTTGTGTGAACAGTAAAATCCCAAAAAAAATAGAGAAAACATTTTTAAAAATGTTTCTTTTACGACCAATATTGCCTAGTTTTCCGCCTACTTGCAATTTTTTGTAATGAAATGGCATTCGTGGCTGTCAGAAAAAGAAATCATTATCCCAAAATGCTTTTAAAAATAGTCCTTTTGGAGCATCAATTGTGTTACTTTTTCCATACCTCCACAAATGTGATTTCATTACAAATGTTTGCACGCATGAAGACAATTGAACAGTGTCACCAGAAAAAAAGAATTGTTTCAATGTTTATACTTTTTTTCTTTCGATTTTACTACTTATTACGAAGATGCACTCGAGCTCGACTGTAGAAACTCCATGTCCAGCAAAACTGGGCTATTCATGTATCTGCCACGATTATGGACTAGTGTGGGAGCGTAGTGCTGGGCCTTACATGAAGTAGCTTAGGAGGCCGTCGCTTGTTTATCAGCAACAGATCTGGCGAAATCACTAATTAAAGGGGAGCAACTAGTTAACGAGCAATGCCTAGGTTTACTCGACTCCGGAGCGATCTGTTTTCCCCTAGGCGAAAAACCCTAGGGTTTCGAACTCTTCCGGCGGCCATCGCCGGAATCCTTTATCTCCCATATTCGTTGCCGCTGATCGGCGGCTTTGGGATAGGGAATACGCTCCTCCTACCTGGCTGTCTCGTCTAGGGACAGGAAGAGGCAGGAAGGACAGATCCGATCGGTGTGATGGCGGAGAACGCGAGATCGCACAAGATGAAGACGGTGGAAACAACAGAGGAATTTCTCGCGAGACTCACGTTACAGGAAGAGGAGGAGGATGACTTCATCTGGGAGGAGGAATTGCCGGACGCGGCGGAACCGGCGAAGTGGCTAGCGATAGCTAGGGTTCATGCACCAAAAACCTTCAGCCCCAATGCTTTGTATGGAGACATGAGGGCAGCTTGGAACCTGGCTAGACCGGTGGAGTGGAGGAAAATCCAGGCTAATCTCTTCACAGCGTAGTTCGGATGCCTGGGGGACTGGAACAAGGCGATGTTTGAAGGCCCATGGTTGTTCAGAGATCAGGCTGTGATACTGGAGGAGTATGACGGTTTTAAGAACCCAGAATCGTTTAGACTGGACAAGCTAGCTGTTTGGGCACAGATCCATGGCCTGCCTAATAAGTTCTTGATCGAGCCAGCTGTCAAAGGCATGGCAACCAGGATTGGGGATGTGCAGGAGGTGCAGTTGAAGCTACCAGCAGGCTTTTTTGGCGAGTTTGTCAGGGTTAGGGTGAAGGTTGACATTAACGCAAAGATCAAGAGGTTTGTCACAGGGAAGAAGGGAGAAGAAAGGGCCCGGTACATGATCAAATATGAAAAGCTACCTGTTTTCTGCTTTAACTGCGGCGAATTTGGGCACTGGCACGAGGAGTGTGGAGATGGAGAGCATGATGAATCAAAGTTTGAATGGGGAGATTTCCTGTATGCGGATTCTACACGTTTTAGGCCTGCAGGACGGGGGAACTTTACCCCATAGCGCGGGAGGGGAGGAGCCAGATCAGGTGGACGTGGAAGGGGTCGTGAAGCCTACAACCCAAATCAGAGTTGGCGTTTCAACGCACGTCAGCAACATCTAGAGACGGATGGGTCGGCTACGGTGGCTAGAGCGAGAGATGACATCGCAAGCAAAATCCCTTTGGAGGGGGGGGGCTGGACCAGATGCCCAGATTTCACACAAAAGGTTATCTGTTGAAAACGTAGCTAGCTCGTCGGAGGTAGTTGGGGCTGGAGAAAATCAATCGAGGGAACTGGTAGTCGCGCAGGCACTAGTCCCTCCCCTCCCCCCTGTATATGTCTCGCCCAGGAAAGAGAGCAAGAGGCCAAAGAAAGCTAGGGCTGAGGATGATCCGGAGACGATGGCAGGGACAAGCAATGACAAAAGTGGTGCAGCTGAAGCAACAACATCCAATGCAACATCGGCGGGCTCCCCCGAGGAGTGCCGCCGGGCACAATGAGTATTTTAAGCTGGAACTGTCGTGGGGCGGGCAAGGCTGCGACAGTTCGAGAATTACGCGATTTAGCGCGTAACTTTGCCCCTACCTTTCTTTGTATTGTTGAGACTCAAATAGATAAAACAAGGGTAGAAAATCTAGCTGGATCTATCGGCTATGACAATGGCTATGCTGTTAGTAGCCAAGGTAGAAGTGGTGGTTTAGGGATTTTTTGGAACAACCCAATAAAGATTGAAATTCTTGGTTATTCTGTTTATCACATTGACTGCTCTGTTGACGAACCGGATAGGGAAAAGTGGAGGTTGACACTGTTCTATGGGGAAGCACAAACAAGCCTAAGGCATAGGACTTGGGACACGATGAAGGGAATCAGTATTTTATCGGATCTTCCGTGGGTTTGCATAGGAGATTTTAATGAAGTTTTGCGTCCGGATGAACAAGTGGGCATTGGAGAGAGGAGCAATGCGCAGATACAGGGCTTCAGGGACGCGACTGACGTGTGCATGCTCGTGGATGTGGGCTACCAGGGGCCGTTTTGGACGTTCGAGAAGAAGGTTACTGGTGGTAGCTACACCAGGGTTCGTTTGGATCGGGCCTTAGCCACAATGGAGTGGAATGAGCTGTTTCCAGAAGCTCAACTCAAGCATCTTACATCAGCAACTTCAGATCACTGCCCCATCATCTTGAACTATCAAGGGACTTGCCCACCCAACAGAAGGAGAGAGTTCAAGTATGAGGTCATGTGGGAAACTCATGAAACATGGGCAGAGACTATTCTAGCGCGATGGACAGAGGGAGGCCAAGCAGCGGCGATGGCAGGGCTCAGGGCTAAGCTGGAACAGGTGGCACGGGATCTTGGGAGGTGGAATAAGACCACTTTTGGGTCGGTCAATAATGAAATCCGAAAGCTTAAGCTTGAGCTCGAACGTCTACGAAGTGACCCGGCGAGGACTGCACCATCTCGCATTGAGCTTAAGATCAACGAAAACTTGGTTGAATTGTACCACAGAGAGGAGCTTATGTGGAGATAACGGTCGAGGCTGGAGTGGCTTTCGGCGGGGGACAGAAACACACGGTTCTTCCATCTTCATGCTAGCCAACGGAGAATGAAGAACATGATTAAGGCACTGATGAACTCTTTGGGCGTGCTAACAGAGGACCAAGCGGAGCTCAGATACATGGTTACAGAGTTTTATAAAAACCTCTATACTTCAGAAGGGGTGTCAGGTATGGAACATGTGCTGTCACAAGTGCCCAGAAAGGTCTCGGATGAGATGAATGCTACCCTTCTAGCACCTTACACAGCTGAGGAGGTAAAAACAGCATTGTTCCAGATGATGCCAACAAAGGCCCTGGGCCCGGATGGTTTGCCCGCACATTTTTATCAAAGGCACCGGGATATATGTGGAGAGGAAGTGACAAAGGCAGTTTTGAGAATAGTGAAGGGGGAGGAGGAGGCAACATGTATCAATGACACTGTCCTGGTACTCATCCCAAAGGTTCTTAGTCCAACTCAACTCTCTCAGTTTCGGCCTATAAGTTTGTGCAATGTAATCTACAAAATTGCCTCCAAAGTGGTGTCAAATGGGCTAAGTGATTCTCCCTGACATCATGTAGGGTCGAAAGTATGTCTAGAGGGGGGTGATTAGACTACTTGACCAAATAAAAACTTAACCTTTTTCCCAATTTTAGTTCTTGGTAGATTTTAGCTATTGTAGGACAAGTCAAGCAATCATCACACAATTTAAGCAAGCATGCAAAGAGTATATTGGCAGCGGAAAGTAAAGCATGCAACTTGCAAGAATGTAAAGGGAAGGGTTTGGAGAATTCAAACGCAATTGGAGACACGGATGTTTTTCCCGTGGTTCGGATAGGTGGTGCTATCCTACATCCACGTTGATGGAGACTTCAACCCACGAAGGGTAACGGTTGCGCGAGTCCACGGAGGGCTCCACCCACGAAGGGTAACGGTTGCGCGAGTCCACGGAGGGCTCCACCCACGAAGGGTCCACGAAGAAGCAACCACCCACAAAGGGTCCATGAAGTAGCAACCTCGTCTATCCCACCATGGCCATCGCCCACGAAGGACTTGCCTCACTAGCGGTAGATCTTCACGAAGTAGGCGATCTCCTTGCCCTTACAAACTCCTTGGTTCAACTCCACAATATTGTCGGAGGCTCCCAAGTGACACCTAGCCAATCTAGGAGACACCACTCTCCAAGAAGTAACAAATGGTGTGTAGGTAATGAACTCCTTGCTCTTGTGCTTCAAATGATAGTCTCCCCAACACTCAACTCTCTCTCATAGGATTTGGATTTTTTGGAAAGAAGATTTGAGTGGAAAGCAGCTTGGGGAAGGCTAGAGATCAAGATTCATATGGTAGGAATGGAATATCTTGGTCTCAACACATGAGTAGGTGGTTCTCTCTCAGAACATATGAGTTGGAATTGTGTATGTGTTCTGATGGCTCTCTCCACGAATGAAGAGGAGGTGGAGGGGTATATATAGCCTCCACACAAAATCCAACCGTTACACACAGTTTTCCAATCTCGGTGGGACCGAATCAACAAACTCGGTCGGACCGAAAAGGTAAACCTAGTGACCGTTAGAGATTTTCGGTGGGACTGACATGCAACTCGGTAGGACCGATATGGTTAGGGTTTGGGCATAACGTAATCTCGGTGAGACCGATTACACAAACTCGGTGAGACCGATTTTGGTAATTAGCTAACCAGAGAGTTGGTCAGGCAAACTCGGTGGGACCGATTTGCTCTTTCGGTGAGACCGAAAAGTTACAAAAAGGAAACACTGAATTTACATTGCAATCTCGGTGGGACCGATTCGCTCTTTCGGTGAGACCGAAAAGTTACGAAAGGGAAACAGAGAGTTTGCAATCCCATCTCGGTGAGACCGAGATCCCTATCGGTAGAACCGAATTGCTAGGGTTTGGCAGTGGCTTATGACAAGTGAAACTCGGTGGCGCCGGATAGAAAGAATCGGTAGGACCGAGTTTGGCTTAGGGTTTAGGTCATATGTGGATATGGGAAAGTAGTTGAGGGTTTTGGAGCATATCACTAAGCACATGAAGCAAGAGGCTCATTAAGCAACACCTTCATCCCTCCTTGATAGTATTGGCTTTTCCTAAAGACTCAATGTGATCTTGGATCACTAAAATATAAAATGAAGAGTCTTGAGCTTTTGAGCTTGAGCCAATCCTTTGTCCTTAGCATTTTGAGGGTTCCACTTTCACATCCATGCCATGCCAATCATTGAGCTTTCCTGAAATAGTTATCTTGGAATAGCATTAGCTCAATGAGCTATATGTTGTTATGAATTACCAAAACCACCTAGGGATAGTTGCACTTTCACATCATATCGGAGGAGCAGTCGGCGTTTGTGCCCGGTAGGCTAATAACGGATAATATCATATGTGCCTACGAATGTCTCCATTTTATGAAGAGAAGCAGAGCCAGATCTAATAGCTTTTGCGCTTTGAAGCTGGATATGATGAAAGCCTACGATCGCCTAGAGTGGCCTTATTTGCGAGCAATGATGGAGAACCTGGGCTTTGCACAATCTTGGGTGCAGACAGTCATGGGTATGGTACAGTCGGTCTCTTTCTCAATTCTTTTTAATGGAGAAAAGTTAGAAGAGTTTATTCCAAGCAGAGGTATTAGACAGGGAGATCCTATCTCTCCTTACCTTTTCTTGATTGCAGCAGAGGGCCTTTCGTGCCTTTTAAAGACAAGTTCTCACTCGTCCGGATTTGAGGGGATTAAGGTGGCAGCCTCCGCACCACCGATTAATCATCTTCTGTTTGCTGACGACAGCCTGCTGCTTTTCAAGGCAAGTGATCAAGGCGCGACTAGGGTTTCAAACCTTCTGGAAACTTACTGCAATGCTTCTGGTCAGAGAATCAATCACGCAAAATCGTCCATATTCTTTAGCAAGAGGTGTCCTCAAGCTCTACGAGATAGCATCAAGCAAAACTTGAATGTTCGGAATGAATCTCTAAGTGACCGATACTTGGGTATGCCCACAGATGTTGGACAGTCCAAGATGGGAACATTTAAATTCTGCGCGATAGAGTTTGGGAAAAAAGTCAGAGGGTGGATGGAGAAGCTTCTATCTGCAGCAGGGAAGGAAGTGCTAATAAAATCGGTAGCACAAGCGATACCGGTGTACTCTATGGCATGTTTCAGACTACCACGAGGGTTGTGTGACAACATCAACGCTATCATCCGCCAATTTTGGTGGGGTAGTAAGAGGGGAAAGAGAAAGCCTGCATGGGTCTCGTGGGATGTGATGACAAAGCCGAAATATTTGAGAGGAATGGGTTTCAGACATATCGAGATCTTTAACTTATCTTTGCTGGCTCGGCAAGCATGGAGGTTGCTCAAGGAACCACTATCTCTTAGTGCAAGATTGCTTAAAGCGGCCTACTACCCAAACACATCGTTCATGGAAGCAGAACTGGGTAACAATCCTTCACAGATTTGGCGTTCGGTTTTGGATGGAAGAGAGATTTTGAAGCAGGGAGTAATCAGGAGAATAGGGAATGGGGCAACCACACATATTTGGAATACTAACTGGCTTCCCAGGATGGGGCCGATGAGGCCGATCACCTCGTTAACTGACAGCCCGCCTACTATGGTCGTAGAACTTATTGACAACACCACGGCTACCTGGCGAGAAGATGTTATTCGGGCGAACTTCCTGCCCTTTGACACTGATACAATCCTTGTGCTTCCCCTTTGCACGAGGGCAGTTGAGGATTTCTGGGCCTGGATCGGGGAACGCAATGGCAGGTTCACGGTCAAGTCAGCCTATCACTTAGTGCTGAATAAAAAAGAGCATAGGGAGAAATGGATGGAAGTGAATGCAGGAGCTTCTGATCTTCGAGATAATAGCAGGGCGTGGACTAAATTGTGGCATACAAAGGTGCCATATAAACTGAAGGTTTTTCTCTGGCGTTTAGCAAGGCACTCGACGCCTACAATGGATCTCCTCCTTCATCAAAATATGGCCACAACAAGAACTTGTGCCCTGTGCGGGCAAGATGATTCATGGAGACACGCTCTCCTTGAATGTACAAACTCAAGATGCATATGGGCACTCTCTGACCAATCGCTGGTAGAGCATATAAGCATGAATGCTGAGAACAACGCAAGGAATTGGCTCTTTAACCTGCATGATGTATTGAGTCAGGAGGAGTACACTGTCTTAGTGGTGACCTTATGGGCCATTTGGCGAGCAAGACGCAAGGCAATTTATGAGGATGTATTTCAGAGCCCTCAGTCCACAGATCAGTTCATCAAGTCTTACTTGAGCGATCTTCAATCCATAGCAGAACCAGGGCCGGAGAGGAGGCACCAAACTACCGTTCGTCCAACCAGCTGGATCCCTCCGCTGAGTGGTTGCAGTAAGATAAATGTCGATGCCGCAGTGGCTCGAGGCAGAGGGGTGGCGGCTGCCATATGCCGCGACCACAATGGTGGTTTCCTGGGTGCATCAGCGATTGTGATCAGGGGCATGAGCGACCCTCCATCGTTGGAATCTCTCGCGATAAAGGAAGGTGTTACGGCATATCTCTCTCAAGGTAGTTTTGGTGATTTATGACACCATGTTTGCGGACTAATCTTGTGCTTTGAATTATTCACAGATTCTCCCCTGGCACGAGACGCCTTTTTCCCCTCGGAGTGTATTTCAAGACGGTGTAGCTCTTTTGTTTCTTTCTCGGTGGACTAGTTGCATAGAGGGCACCGTACTATCAAGAGGGGGTCCGCTGGGTTTTTTGCATGGGTGGAATCATCACGTACACATCAGCTTCTCACCCTCCGAGCATTTCCTTTCCATTGAAGAGATCTCTCCTCTCTCTTCCTTGTCCTGTCTGGGTCAAAGCGGGTATCGCGCACCCAGCGGTAGTACCACTGAGAAGCCACAAGCGGCAGTACCACTCCGCAGCGGTAGTACCGCCCGTGGCTCCACAGCAGTAGTACCGCTGGGGGACTGGCACCTCTGCCTTGTCCTCAGCTTCTTTGAGAGAATTCTTCTCTCTCTCTTGCGCCCCAGTGGTAGTACCGCACTGCCTGCGGTACTACGGCCGAAGGGTCACAAGCGGCAGTACCGCTCCACAGCGGTACTACCGCCCTTGACCCCACTGCCGTAGTACCGCTGGGCAGTCTGGTTCCTACCGCCTCGATTCGAGAGGTCTTTTTCTCGTGTCGGGTTTTGCGGCACTAGTCACGGTTGTAGTGGCGGTAGTACCGTTTCAGGAGTGGTAGTACCGCCCTACCACCACGGTAGTACCGCATTTGGGTCCGTTCCCTACTTGTCTCCCCAGCGCGGCAGTACCGCTGGCTGGCGCGGCAGTACCGTTGTCCTGGCGGTAGTACCGCCCCCTCTCAGCGGTAGTACCACCCTGTGCGGGGCTGGTTGGTGGGGGGCAACAGGATTGTTGCCCCCACTATAAAAGGGAGTCCCCTTCTTCATTCTCACCTACCTCTTCCTCCCCCAAGCTCCATTTATTGCTCAAGTGTAACGCCCCGAGACCGATGTGCCAGGTGTCCTCCAGTTATTCGCTGTTGTGCCTTGTTATTGCTTGCGTGTCATGCGTTGCATATCATGTCATCATGTGCATTTCATTTGCATACATGTTCGTCTCATGCATCCGAGCCTTTTCCCCGTTGTCTGTTTTGCATTCCGGCGCTCCGTTCTCCTACGGTGGTCATTTCTACCTTTCTTTCATGTGTGGGGGTTAAACATTTCCGGATTGGACCGAGACTTGCCAAGCGGCCTTGGTTTACTACCGATAGACCGCCTGTCAAGTTTCGTACCATTTGGACTTCGTTTGATACTCCAACGGTTAACCGAGGGACCGAAAAGGCCTCGTGTGTGTTGCAGCCCAACACCCTTCCAAAGTGGCCCAAAACCCACCTATCTCCCCTCCATCATCTCGGTCGTTCGATCACGATCGCGTGGCCGAAAACCGCACCTCATTTGGACTCTCCTAGCTCCCTCTACCTATAAAAGAGCACCCCTCCCCGAAATTTCGGATCATTTCGCGGTCCAACCCTAGCTTCTTCCTCCTCCCGCCGACGGACACGTCCACCCTCTCGCCCGGACATGTCCGCCTCGTCCCGCGCCCAATCGCGCGCTGCCACCTGTCCATCACCGCCCTTCTCTCTCCTCCCCACCGCCGCGGCCCGCCAGGCCCATCGCGGGCCCGCGGGACCCAATCGCCCCGCGCCTGTCATCGCCGCCGCCATGCCCGAGGCGCCGCCTCTGCGCCGGGGCGCCACGCCGCCGTGCGCCTCCCACCGGCGACCAGCCCGTTACCTCGTCGGCGGACGAGCCTCGCCGGACCGCGCCACCGCGCCACCGGCCGCCGGCCACCATCGCCGCCTCGGTTGCCGCGCCGCCCGAGGACCGCGGCCACCAGCCATCGCCGGATCCGCTCCCCGCCGACCCCTCCGCGGCCGTCCTCGCCGAAGAAGGTCTCCCCCTCGCCGGAGTTGCATCAAGCTCGCCGGAGTGCCTCAGTTCGCGTGCACGAACCCTAGATCTGAGATCTGAGAGAGGTTGACTTTTTCCAAGTCCCCGAAATTTCCACGTTTCATATGGCCATGTTCATTGTGCCGTAACTCCGCATCCGTAGCTCCGATTCATGCATATAGCATATCAAAATGTTCATCTCAGAGAGTACATCATTTCATTCCATTGCATCATTTTCATTTGAGTTCATCTTGATGCCCGAAATGCTGTTAGAAGAGAGCTACTTGAGATAATTGTCAGATCTGCTACTCCATTTAGATATTTGTCATTTTTGCCATGATTATTGTGTGCATGATATACCCATGATCTCTACATATGTTTTGTTAAGGGTTTTGCCATCTTTCTAGAGGTGGAACCCATGTATTTTTGTGATGTGTGTGGTGTCTAGCACAAGCTTGCAAAGTGAGGCACTTGGTAATGCTGATTTCAGGGACTTAGCATTTCCACTAAGTCCTTGAGCTGTTTATCTCATTATGCCATATGTTCATGTCGTTTCCTAGTGATTCGTGCCTCTTTTGAGGATGATCAGTAAGGATGTTTTGTTAATCTTGTAGTGCTCTATCCATACATGTCTTTATTTGTATTTATGGAGCACCCTAGCTTGAGTCAATCGAGCTCTACTTTTGCTATTTCGTGAATCTGGGCAGATTGTCTACTTGTTAGCGATTTTGCTGAGGATGTTGTAGTTGATCCGTGCATGCTATGCTATTGTTCTTGCTATGTATATCTTGAATTTTGTGTATTCTTGATGGGTGTATGCTTAGATTGTCATGCCTTGCTCTGTAGTGAGTGCATCGAGCTCGTTAACATGCCTACTTGATATCTGTTTCAGCATGCTCCAGTTTTCACTAAGTCTGAGAACTGATTATGTTTTTGCCATGTTCACATGCTTGCAATTGTATTTTCTGATCCCTTTTGGCTCAATGTCACTAAGGGACTTTTGTTAAGCTCTTTGAGTAGCTCCATGCCATGCTTTACTTTGCCATGTTCAGGTCCTGTAGAATATAGTTTTGTTGCTCCGAAGAGTGCTATCTGATCTGAAATTCCAGACAAGTGTTAATTTCACTAAGTCTGAGATCTGTTTACCATATGCATTTTTTGCCATGCTTGTTTGAACCTGTTAATGGATGAATTAGCCATAGCTCAGTGCTAGACTTTTGTTAAGAATCATGAATGCATCCCTGCCATGTATTTTGTTGCCATGTTTGGGTGCTGTAGCATGTTCATCTCATTGCATTTAGATGGCTACTTGCTGTAAATCGCAGACCGGTGCCATATTTGAATTGCTTGCCATTTCCAAACCGTAACTCCGATTCCGGTGATATTTATATCATTTTCAAGCGATTTTATCTCATATTTCCAGAGGCACACTTGGATTTTCAAGTTGAGGCCAGGTTCATGCATTCCCTTGCAAATCATGCATATGCATCGCATACCGCATCTCGCATATCATACCATGTTCATGTGTTGGTTGTTTACTATGTTGTGTGCTTCTTTCCGGTGTTTGCTTCTTCGGGTTGGTTCCGGTTACGTCGCGTTTGTGAGGACCCGTTCGTCTACGTCCGTTTGTCTTCTTTATGGACTCGTTCTTCTTCCTTACGGGTTTTCAGGCAAGATGACCATACCCTCGAAATCACTTCTATCTTTGCTTGCTTAGTTGCTTGCTCTTTTGTTATGCCTATGCTGCGATACCTACCACTTGATTATCATGCCTCCTATATTGTTGAACCAAGCCTCTAACCCACCTTGTCCTAGCAAACCGTTGTTTGGCTATGTTACCGCTTTGCTCAGCCCCTCTTATAGCGTTGTTAGTTGCAAGTGAAGATTGAAGTTTGTTCCTTGTTGGAACATGGAGATGTTGTTCCTTGTTGGAACATGTTTACTTGTTGGGATATCACAATATATCTTATTTTAATTAATGCATCTATAGGCTCGGCCTTATGCCTGGTGTTTTGTTCCACTCTTGCTGCCCTAGTTTCCGTCATATCGGTGTTATGTTCCCGGATTTTGCGTTCCTTACGCGGTTGGGCTATTATGGGAACCCCTTGACAGTTCGCCTTGAGTAAAACTCCTCCAGCAATGCCCAACATTGGTTTTACCATTTGCCACCTAGCCTTTTCTTTTCCCTTGGGAGTCGCGCTCCTGAGGGTCATCATTATTTTAACCCCCCTGGGCCAGTGCTCCTCTGAGTGTTGGTCCAACCTGTCAGCTGCCGGTGACCACCAGGGGCAACTCCGGGCTGGCCTACCCATACCTAGGACAATCTGAGTGTTCCCTGAGAAAGAGATATGTGCAGATCCTATCAGGATTTGTCGGCACATTCGGGCAGTGTTGCTGGTTTAGTTTTACCCTGTCGAAATGTCTTGTAGAACCGGGATACCGAGTCTGATCGGAATGTCTCGGGAGGAGGTCTATTCCTTCGTTGACCGTGAGAGATTGTGATGAGCTAAGTTGGGACACCCCTGCAGGGATTTGAACTTTCGAAAGCCGTGCCCGCGGTTATGGGCAGATGAGAATTTGTTAATGTCCGATTGTAGAAAACCTGAAGTTGACCTTAATTAAAATACATCAACCGCGTGTGTTACCATGATGGTCTCTTTCCGGCGGAGTCCGGGAAGTGAACACGGTGTTGGAGTTATGCTTGACGTAGGTTGTTTTAGGATCACTTCTTGACCATACTTTTATCGACCGTGCTTTGCCTTCTCTTCTCGCTCTCATTTGCGTATGTTAGCCACCATATATGCTAGTCGCTTGCTGCAGCTCCATCTCTTACCTTTACCTTACCCATAAGCTTAAATAGTCTTGATCACGAGGGTGCGAGATTGCTGAGTCCCCGTGACTCACAGATTCTTCCAAACCCAGCTTGCAGGTGCCGATGAGTCCGTGCAGTTGACGCAACCAAGCTCAGGAGGAGCTCGATGAAGATCTTGTCCTTTGTGTTGCTTCGTTCTAGTTGGTCAGTAGTGGAGCCCAGTTGGGGTCGATCGGGGACCTTGTCGCATTTGGGGTTCTTCTTTTATTTTGGCTCCGTAGTCGGGCCTTGATTGTATTTGGATGATGTAATGCTTTATTCATGTATTGTGTGAAGTGGCGATTGTAAGCCAACTATGTATCTCTTTCCCTTATGTATTACATGGGTTGTGTGAAGATTACCTCACTTGCGACATTGCTTTCAATGTGGTTATGCCTCTAAGTCGTGCTTCGACACGTGGGAGATATAGCCGCATCGAGGGTGTTACATCAAGCTCCATTAAATACTCCAAGCTTCATTTTCGCCCGATTTATCTCTCTAGCCAATCAAATTTGTTGATTTGCTCGGGAGTGGTTGAGAAGGCTCCGATCTACACTTCCACCAAGGGATTTTCGATTCCCCCACTCATCCCTAGCGGATCTTGTTACTCTTGGGTGTTTGAGCACCCTAGAAGGTTGAGGTCACCTTGGAGCCATATTCCATTGTGGTGAAGCTTCGTGGTCTTGTTGGGAGCCTCCGATTAAGTTGTGGAGATTGCCCCAACCTTGTTTGTAAAGGTTCGGTCGCCGCCTTCAAGGGCACCAATAGTGGAATCACGGCATCTCGCATTGTGTGAGGGCGTGAGGAGAATACGGTGGCCCTAGTGGCTTCTTGGGGAGCATTGTGCCTCCACACCGCTCCAACGGAGACGTACTTCCCCTCAAAACGAAGGAACTTCGGTAACACATCCTCGTCTTCACCGGATCCACTCTTGGTTATCTCTTACCTTTACTTGTGCAAGCTCTTTAGTATTTCTACCCTTGCTTGCTTGTATGCTTGTTGTTATTGCATCATATAGGTTGCTCACCTAGTTGCACATCTAGACAACCTAATTTGATGCAAAGTTTAATTTGGTAAAGAAAAGCAAAAAATTGGTAGTTGCCTATTCACCCCCCCCCTCTAGTCAACCATATCGATCCTTTCAATTGGTATCAGAGCCTCATCTCTTTATTAAGGACTTTACCGTCCAAAGAGTATGGTTGATACCGTAGATGGTGTGGAGGAACACTCCGGTGTGAATCCGATCTCGTCTACGGGAGATGGGGGAACTTCGGTCTCTCGTGAGGAGTTCAATGTGGCCTTGGAGACATTGAAAACCTCCATGACGACCGAAGTTGAAAGCATGTTTACTAAATTTCTTGAGGGGCTTAAACTATCCACCGCACCATTGAAAGTGGGTGATCCCACCAACAAGGTGTCGGATACTATCCCCGACAAGGGGGAAGCTAGTAGTGAAAAGGCTCCTTCATCTAGTGGCAAGAATGGCACCGGCATCTTTGCCCATGTGGAACCACCACTTGTTTATGGTGGACCGGTTCCTTCCACTCATTTGAGTCATGCCGGTCCTCCCCCTAAGATTGTGAAAAATGAGGATTTTGATTCTTGGGTTTGCTGCTTTAAACGTCATTTAAATCATGTCAACACTAACCTTTGGAGAATCATTGAAGAAGGTTTCTATCCACATGATCCAAGCAACTTCACTCCTCAAGAAGCAGCGGACAATCAATTCAATGAGAATGCTCTCTTCATCATTCAAGATGCAATTCCACCCGAAGACCTACCTCATCTTCGTCCCTTCGCCTTGGCCAAAGATGCATGGCATTGTGTCGTGTCTCTCTACCGGGGAAGCGCAAGCATTCAACGCTCCAACTATGAAGTGGTACAAGATGAGGCCGATGAGTTTGCAATGAAGGAAGATGAAGAACCTCATGAGCTTTATCGGAGAGTAACCAAACTCGCGGTCTCACTACGAGATCACGGGAGCAAGGACATGTATGACAATTGGATCAAGCGCAAATTCCTCAAGGCAATGATGCCCTACCACAAGGCCATGTCCTCCGTCATTCGTCAAAGACGGGACTTCCACACTTTGACCTCAAGTGAAGTGTTGGATCAGTTTGTGGCCATGAACATTTTGGACAAGACCGCTGACAATGCGGTGCTCCGTTCTCAACGGGCAAAGAATCCTAACCTTGCATTGAAGGCCAAGCTCACCGTGGAATAAGAAGAAGAGGAAGAAGAGGAGAGCAACCCCGAAGATATGAAGTATGCATATCATGAACACATGGCACTTGCTTCAAGGCAATTTTGGAGCAAGAAAAACTCGAGGCCCAATTTTAGCAAAAACAACTCGAGTGGCACAAGGGGCAAGCAACGTGTAAGGACTTGCTACAATTGCACCAATGTGTGTCATTTCGTTGCAGAATGCCCGTATGAGAAGAGGGAAGACAATGGTGGCAAACTCATCCGAAAGGACAAGGCCAAGTCATTCCCCAACAAGAACAACTTCACCAAAAAGACTCCTCCCAAGGCTTTGGTTGTGCAAGAAGAGTACAATGAGGATGATGACGATGATGAAGATGATGAGTCGGTTGCCATGGCCTTCGTTGCCATTGCAACAACGTCACGGGTGTCTCTCTTCGACTCACCCAATGAGAGCATCACCGCCAAGTGCCTCATGGCTAAAGCCACCAACAAGGTAACCTCCAACATCAAAACTACCATCATTAATCATCCTTCCCCAACGGATAGCATTAATGAACTTGAGGGAGCTAATGTGGAGGCTAACGAGTTTAAGGCCTTTATGGGCAAACTCAAGGGAAAATCCAAGAAGCACTTTGTTGCTCTCTTGGAACAACTGGGTGAGGCCAATGCCATGATCGAGGCTCACGAAGACACCATCTCTAAGATGGAAGGGCATAGTCGTGACTATGCCGATGAGATTTCAGATCTTTCCAATGCTCTTGAGGAAGAGCGTGGTCTTTGTTTGGCTCTTGAGGAGTCACACAACATTGATCATACTAAGTTAAAGAAAGATTATGATCATGCCCTCATTGTTTCTCGTGTGCTAAATTCCAAGAAGGCCAAACTCGGGGTTGATCTTGCTAGACTCAAAGAGGAGTTTGATATGCTTGACAAGGCCCACAAGGCCTTGAAGGGTATTCACGCTAGTCTCAAGGAGTCTCATGATCAACTCCAAGTGAAGCTAACTAAGGAGAAAGCAACTTTTCCTCATATGGTTTTAATTGATAATGCAAATGCTACTAACCCGTGTTGTGAGCATATACATCTTGTTGAGGAAAATGCTAAGTTGAAGGAGCAACTTGAGAGAGGTCTTGCGACTTGCATACAAGGCAAGAAGAACCTCAACGATCTCTTGATTAACCAAAAGGGAGGTGTGGCCAAGGAAGGGGTTGGGTACGTGCCCGACTCCAAGAACAAGAAGAAGAATGACAAGACCAAACGACCTCCTCCCCTCATGCAAACCTTTGTGAGGGAGGGAGAGAGTGCCCCCGAGGATAAGAAGAAGAACAATGTCAAGAAGGGCAATGTCTCCCCTCCCAACAAAGCCGGTGATTTTAATACTTCTTATGTGTTATGCCGTGCTAGTGATGGGCATGTTTATGCCAAATTTGTTGGTTCTCTTCATGAGTACATTGAATGGTCTATTTGGGTTCCTAAGACCCTTGTTACTAACATCAAAGGACCCATTACAAAATGGGTACCTAAAACAAAGCATTGATCTCTTGTAGGTGTTTGTTTCCGGTGGTGGATCATGGTTGCTCGATGGCGGAGCTACAAATCATATGACCGGAAGCAAGGACTTGGTGGTGGACGTGCACAAAGTTCCATCTATGCCCACCAATGTCGAGTGGGGTGATGCCTCATCCTCTAAGGTATTGGGACTTGGCAAGGTGGTCATCTCTCATGATCTCACGATCGAGAAGGTCATGCTTGTTGAGTCCCTTGCATACAATTTACTTTCCTTTCGTCAACTTGCAATCATGGTCTTTGCCACTTTCTTTGATATCGATACTGTGGCCCTCTTGTGGAGCAAGACTCTTAAAGTAGCTTTTGTTGGGCATGTCGAGAACGGTCTATATGTGATTAACTTTTCGGAGCGACCCACTAAGACCGCGACATGCCTAATGGCTAACGTTGATGTGGGATGGCTTTGGCATCGCCGTTTAGCCCATGTCAATATGAGATCTTTGCAAAGTCTCCTCAAGGGGGACCATGTCCGTGGACTAACGAATGTTAGTTTTGTTAAAGATCGTGCTTGCAGTGCATGTATTGAAGTAAAGCTACATGAGAAGGCTCACCCTCCCACGACTATCATTTATTCAAAGAGGCCCTTGGAGCTCCTTCACATGGATCTTTTTGGGCCCCCATCCTTCGATAGTCTTGGAGGTAGGAAGTATTGCTTGGTGATTGTAGATGACTACTCAAGGTACACGTGGGTGTATTTCTTCAAGAGGAAGAGCGAGACCCAACAAACCGTCATTGACTTTGCAAATGAAGCACAACGTCAACACAATGCAAAGATCTTGACAATAATAAGTGACAACGGCACCGAGTTCAATAACTACACCTTGGATGAATTTCTTAGTGATGAGGGAATCAATCATCAATATTCCGCACCATACACCCCTCAACAAAACGGTGTTGCGGAGAGGAAGAACCGGACGTTGATGGATGCGGCAAGGACCATGATGGTGGAGTTCAAGTCTCCATACAACTTTTGGGCCGAAGCCATCAACACCGCATGGCATGCATCCAATCGGCTCTACCTCCGCAAGGGCTTGAACAAGACTCCATATGAGATACTCACTGGTAACAAGCCCAACCTCAAGTACTTTCGGGTATTCGGGTGTAAGTGTTTCATTCTCAAGAAAGGTGTTCGGTTGTCTAAATTTGAGGCTAGAGCTCATGAGGGCATATTCGTTGGTTATGCTACAAACTCTCATGCTTACCGTGTCCTCAATAAATCCACGGGACTTATTGAGGAGACGTGTAACGTGGAGTTTGATGAGAATAACGGCTCCCAAGTGGAGCAAAGTGGCACTTGTGATGTAGGTGATGAAATTCCTCCTCAAGCCATAAGAAGAATGGGTGTTGGTTTCATCCTACCCATTGAGGAACCCCTTGTGGCCGAAGGAGAAGGACAATGCTCCACTCAAGTGGAGCCATCACCAACCCAAGGCCCACACGCTTCCGAAGAACAAAGTGAAGGCCCTCAACCTCATGAACAAGACCAAGGGCAAGATCATACTCAAGACGGTGTTGACACACCAAGTGATACTCAAGGTCAAGTTCTCTCCCCCAATCAAGTTCAAGATCAAGAACAAGTTCATGACGGCGCTCAAGATGATCAAGTAATCGCTCCTCAACTCTCCTCCGAGGAGGAATTAGAGCGTCGTGCCGCCAAGGTTGCTTCCAAGCTCTCCACCAAGGATCATCTCATGATGAATGTGCTTGGAAGCTTAAGAAATGGGGTAAGCACTCGTAGACAATTAGCAAATTATTGTGAGCATCACGCGTTTGTCTCTTGTGTGGAACCCCACAAGGTCTATGAGGCGCTAGAAGATCCGGATTGGCTCAATTCCATGCACGAAGAACTCAACAACTTCGAGCGCAAGAAAGTGTGGAGATTGGTGCCAAGGCCAATGGGAAACCACAATGTCATTGGAACCAAGTGGATATTCAAGAACAAGCAAGATGCACATGGGATTATCATTCGTAACAAGGCTCGTTTGGTAGCACAAGGCTACTCCCAAGTCGAGGGTATCGACGACGGTGAAACCTTTGCTCCCGTTGCTCGTCTTGAATCCATTCGCATGTTGATTGCATATGCTTCTCATCATAACTTTAAGTTACAACAAATGGATGTGAAGAGTGCTTTTCTTAACGGTCCCATTAATGAATTGGTTTACGTCAAGCAACCCCCCGGTTTCGAGGATCCCAACTTTCCCGATCATGTGTATCAACTCGATAAGGCACTCTATGGCCTTAAACAAGCCCCACGTGCGTGGTATGACCACCTTACCGAGTTGTTACAAGACCGTGGTTTTGAAGTTGGGCTAATCGACCCCACTCTTTTTACTAAGAAGGTCAAAGGGGAGTTGTTTGTGTGCCAATTATATGTTGATGATATTATCTTTGGTTCTCCTAACAAAGCTTTCAATGAGGAATTTGCCGCTCTCATGACCTCAAAGTTCGAGATGTCCTCCATGGGAGAGTTGAAGTTCTTTCTAGGGTTCGAAGTGAAGCAAAGAAGAGAAGGAACCTTCATCAATCAATCCAAATACACTCAAGACATGCTCAAGAGATTCAAGCTAAGTGATGTCAAGCCGGCCTCTACTCCAATGCCCACCAAGTGCCAACTCGACTTAGATCCCAATGGTAAAGTGGTGGATCAAAAGGTATGCCGTTCCATGATTGGATCCTTGCTTTACCTTTGTGCATCTAGACCGGACATCATGTTGAGTGTGGGAATTTGTGCACGGTTTCAAGCCGCACCTAAGGAAAGTCACTTTGTGGCGGTCAAACGAATCTTTCGATATTTGGCTCATACCCCAAACTTTGGCCTATGGTACCCAAGAGGATCAAACTTCAATCTTGTAGGGTACTCGGATTCCGATTGGGTGGGAGACAAAGTCGATAGGAAGTCCACTTCCGGAGGGTGCCAATTCCTTTGCTCTTTGGTAAGTTGGTCTTCCAAAAAGCAAAGTTGTGTGTCTCTCTCGTCCACTGAGGCAGAGTATGTTGCCGCCGGTAGTTGTTGTGCACAACTTCTATGGATGAGGCAAACTTTAAAGGATTACGGTGTCACTTGTGACAAAGTGCCTCTTTGGTGTGACAATGAAAGTGCCATCAAGATTTCTCTCAACCCAGTGCAACACTTCAAGACGAAGCATATTGAGATTCGGTATCACTTCATCCGGGATCACATTAGGCGAGGAGAGATCGAGCTCAACTATGTCAACACTCATGACAACCTTGCAGATATTTTCACGAAGCCCTTGGATGAAGCAAGATTTCATGAGTTAAGGCATGAGCTAAATATCATTGATTCGAGCAATGTGGCTTGAACCCGTGCACACCCTACCACGCTCAATTTGGTGTCTAGTTTAGGTGTAGGCATGGGCATAGGGGGAGTGGTGTTCTCTCAATGAACTCTCCCTCCCCCCATTATGCATAAATTGATCAAGTCTTTCACTTTAGCCATTGTTGATGGCACTTGTGCTTAAAAGATGAGTTTTGGTCATGGGCCCAAGGTTAAAATCTTCGCGGTGCCATACCTTTTGACTCAAACATAGGTGGCCTCGGCCACCGCCCTCTTTTGAAGAGGTGTGTCTTGGTCGTTTGCTGGTGTGTTTTTTCTCTTGCCGTTTTTGTCGTTTCGTCGAGCTAAAGCCGTGTATGTTTAGTTGCCGTGGCGTGCTGGGCGGTACTACCGCTGGTGGTGCGCGGTACTACTGCTTATAAGCGGTACTACCGCCCCCCAGCGCGGTACTACCGCTGAGGGACGGGACCAGGGGGTTAAGTCGGGGCAGGGGGAGGTTTCTTCTCCCCCATACCCATTCACTTCGCCCCTCTTTTCTCTTCCTCTCTCCAGCCTCCTCTCGCCGCGGGAGGGCTTCGGCGGATCTCCGTCTCCGGGGCGTCCCTCTCCATTTCCTTTGGTGGAGTCGATCCCCACCTCGTCCTCTTGCCATGGATGCCTGTATTGCCCCCGTTCTTTCTTTCGTTTTGTCTCTTTTTCAGTTCTTGTTTCTTAGGGGCAATGGTGGTTGCATCTCTAGATTTTTGGCTAAATCTAGGCTTGAGTTGGTTGGAGAAGGCAACTAGACTATCTCGATTAGAGTTTGGTAGGATTATTTTTGAATTTGGTAGGCCGGTAGTGCCGGATCTGACTGCGGTAGTAAGAACCCGCTGTTTCACCGCCTCGTGCTATATGAAACTGCTGTTTCTCCGCCTCAAGCAGTACTACCGCTCCTCTTGGAGCGGTACTACCGCTTGACCTAGAGTGGTACTACCGCTCCCTTTGGGGTGGTACTACCGCTTGGGGCGGTACTACCGCGGGCAGGTCACGGTACTACCGCTGAATGCCAATTTCCATCATTTTCCTGCCTTACCTTGATCTTTTTGTTGAGTTTGTTGGCTTATGCTCGTTCTTTCTGGTTGTTTTGCGTGTTCTTGTGTTTGGCTCCAGGTGATGACCGTTCCGAGCAGCAAGGTCGCCGTATCAACCCCGGGCGTGCCACATCAAAACGCTACCGCACCTTAGAGCCAGCCGGTGGTTCCTCGAGCACCCAACCGCCTCCAGCAAGTGCATATGCAAGTGTTCCTCCACCTCCTCAGCAATCGAAGCGAGCCGCCAACAAGCCAAAAGGGAAGACTATGACTGAGATGACCAACAAGGAGTTTTGGGAGAAGCGTCGCCGCAACCCCTATGCGGTGGACCAAGAACCCACTTTGGTCAACCGCCCGTTCTGGAACCGTTTTCAGTTTACCATCTACTTTGATGTGATCAAGGCCAAGAAGAATCTTTTTGTTGATGTTCGCTCCATTGACACTGATGCTATGGAGAAGGACCCGGAGTACTTTGGCGAAGCTCTTCAGATGTGCACTCAGCTGAACATTCTCAGGATCATGCAATTCAACAAGGATTTCGATGCGGATTTGGTGGCTCAATTCTATGCCACCGTCCATCTTGGGACGGATGTCGGCAGGACTCTGACATGGATGACCAATGGCAAGCTGCTTTCTGTCAAGTGGAAGGCTTTCATGGAGTTACTTGATGTGGTGGATACCGGGCTTGAGACTCCTGTCTGTTTCCGTCCTCACCGCAATGCTGCGTCCACCCACAAGCAAGCCCTTTGGCCCTACTGCACTGTGAAAGTTCACCCAATAACTCAGAAGAAGACCTATGAGCTATCTCCGTATCTGGACATTCTTCATCGCATATTCCGTGAGACTCTCTTCCCTCGGATCGGGAATCTGGGATTTGGTCCACTCTTACCTCATGGACATGCTCCTTTTCTGTCAGCATGAGAAGGAAGTAAGCACTGGAGAGAGCCTGGATATCTCTCATGTCATGTGGTCTGAGCTTCTATCTGCCGTGTCTGAGCGCAAGTGTCCTATCTATGGTCCATTCATCATGAGGCTCATTGAGAGGGCATGGGCACAGACTTATCCCAGAGTGCTGCTAGAGACTGGAGACTTGGTTTCTCATGAGATCAAGCGTCTGAGGCAGAAGGACAACTGGACAGCGCCTCACACAGGGGGTCCATTTGCTACTGCTGCCACAGGGGGCCCGTCTGCTGCTACTGCTGCCATGGGGACCGAGGGTGAGGCTGCTACTGATGCTCATGAGGAGGACTTTGGCCCCTCTAGTGCAGAACCATCATGGGCATAGAAGCTTAAGCGCAAGATAAACAAGCTTTTCTGCATGGATTCCCATGGTCAGTACATGACTCATGTGGCGGAGAAGCATGCCAGGACGCGCCACAAGGAGCTCATGCGTCAGATGGGAGCAACAGTTGGCAGTGGGTCTGAGGGTCAGATCACTGAAGAGGAGGACTAGATTCATCAGAATTGCCACTGGACCGACTCCGATGCCGAGCAGTTTTCGACCCATGACGAAGATGCAGAGATGTGATGTTCGAGATCTTCCTCCTCCCATCACCTGGAGTCGTAGTGTCACTCTATGCCCTTTTTGGTGTCTCGCTGCCAAAGGGGGAGAGAGTGTAGGGTTTTGCTTCTTGTGTCGTGCTTTGAGTCGTCTTGTGTTTTCTTGTGTGTTCCTTCTTTGGTTTGGTTTGGTGTGAGACCTAAGTTCTAGTCATATGGTGTAAGACATATGCTCCCTATCGCTATCTTATTACTTATGTCATTTCAGAGTACTGTATTTTATTGTGAGATGCATGCTTGTCCTGTTTATTCACTTCTCTCATATATCTTGTGCTTAGTATTGTTGGACTATAAAATATAGGGGGAGTGTTGATCCGAATGTGTGTGTCGTGCCTTCTCTAGGTGCACACATTCTGGGGGAGCCCGTCTATATTTTGTAGTTCTTAGTTTTCTTCGTTTCATTTCTTTTCCTTACGCAAATCCCTAATTGTCATCAATCCACCAAAAAGGGGGAGATTGTTACGGCATATCTCTCTCAAGGTAGTTTTGGTGATTGATGACAACATGTTTGCGGACTAATCTTGTGCTTTGAATTATTCACACATTCTCCCCTGGCATGAGACGCCTTCTTCCCCTCGGAGTGTATTTGAAGACGGTGTAGCTCTTTCGTTTCTTTCTCGGTGGTCGCCGTATCATTAAAAAAAAAAACTATCAAGAGGGGGTCCGCTGGGTTTTTTGCATGGGTGGAATCATCACATACACATCAGCTTCTCACCCTCCGAGCATTTCCTTTCCATTGAAGAGATCTCTCCTCTCTCTTCCTTGTCCTGTATGGGTCAAAGCGGTAGTACCGCGCACCCAGCGGTAGTACCGCTGAGAAGCCACAAGCGGCAGTACCGCTCTGCAGCGGTAGTACCACCCGTGGCTCCACAGAGTAGTATCGCTGCGGGCCTGGCACCTCCGCCTTGTCCTCAGCTTCTTTGAGAGAATTCTTCTCTCTCTCTTGCGCCCCAGCGGTAGTACCGCACTGCCTGCGGTACTACGGCCGAAGGGTCACAAGCGGCAGTACCGCTCCACAGCGGTACTACCGGCCTTGACCCCACTGCCGTAGTACCGCTGGGCAGTCTGGTTCCTACCGCCTCGATTCGAGAGGTCTTTTTCTCGTGTCGGGTTTTGCGGCACTAGTCACGGTTGTAGTGGCGGTAGTACCGTTCCAGGAGCGGTAGTACCGCCCTACCACCGCGGTAGTACCGCATTTGGGTCCGTTCCCTACTTGTCTCCCCAGCGCGGCAGTACCGCTGGCTGGCGCGGTAGTACCGTTGTCCTGGCGGTAGTACCGCCCCCTCTCAGCGGTAGTACCGCCCTGTGCGGGGCTGGTTGGTGGGGGGCAACGGGATTGTTGCCCCCACTATAAAAGGGAGTCCCCTTCTTCATTCTCACCTACCTCTTCCTCCCCCAAGCTCCATTTATTGCTCAAGCTGCATTAAATACTCCAAACTTCATTTTCGCCCGATCTATCTCTCTAGCCAATCAAATTTGTTGATTTGCTCGGGAGTGGTTGAGAAGGCTCTGATCTACACTTCCACCAAGGGATTTTCGATTCCCCCACTCATCCCTAGCGGATCTTGTTACTCTTGGGTGTTTGAGCATCCTAGACGGTTGAGGTCACCTCGGAACCATATTCCTAGACGGTTGATCCTAGACTGTTAGCTGATGAGGCACCAACTTGATACAGAAATTCCAAGCAAAATTACAAAATGTGTAGTACAAGACCATTCGGGTTTGTGAGTACAACAATTGGTTTCTAGTGGTCGATGGCGGAAGCGGTTTGTGGTTCACCACGGCCTATGGGACTCCATTTCCCACAGGAACAGCTGACCAGGTTAACTCCTATCTTCGCGAGGCTGCTATCACCGTTGCTGAGGTCCCGAGGCTGTCATCGCCACGCTCCTCTCCAAGCAAGCAATCTGGCCAAGACAATAGCCAGGGACAAGCCAGTGAGTACTTTGAATGTACTCGCAAACATTAAGAACACAGGTATAATATAATTGATCAACATACATTGAAATATTCTATGATCACATCGTCAGTAATAAATAAAATCTTGATGCATGCAAGCAGGTTATTTATATGCTACGGGAATATGTAATGACAGAACAGTAGTAAAATGCACCGATCGGATGTCTAAAGCGACGTCTCGAAAGGATAGTAAAAGTGAGCATGCCTCAGTCGGGCGTCTTAGCGACACCACATAAAGGGCTTATAAGGTAAATAAATAACAAGCCTGCCACAGTCGGGCGTCTCAGCGACTCCACATAAAGGGCTTATGAAGTAAATAAAATAACAAGCATGCCACAGTCGGGCGTCTGAGGACACCACATAAAGGGCTTATGAAGTAAATAAAATAACAAGCATGCCACAGTCGGGCGTCTGAGCGACACCACATAAAGGGCTTGTAAGTAAATGAAATAACGAACCTGCCACAGTCGGGCGTCTGAGCGACGCCACATAAAGGGCTTATACGAAAATGAAATAACAAACATGCCACAGTCGGGCGTCTGAGCGACGCCACCTAAAGGGCTTATATATGTATATAAACATAATCATAGTGAATATCCAGGAGGTGGTGCGTCCCAGGGATATTCATTATTTCAAACAATGCAAACGGCTAGTCCATAATGATAATAATCATAACCATCATATATCACAAGTCATAATCAATATTCGGGTTAGTAGTTTCTCCTCCGAAGACCGACACTAAGACCGATACTTGACCCATCCCAGACTGTAGTCCTTAACCATGGACACGGCTATTCGAATAGGTTTAATATCTCTGCAGAGAGTGTACTCTTTACCCACGAGTAACGGATTCCTTTAGTCCATCGGACTAATTCTGCCTACGGTCTTTTAATTGAAACACACCTGACTTGCACACACCAGCTTTTACTCGTGTCTGGAATCACCCATGACACCTGTTAAGCAAAACTCTAAGTGGGGAGGCTACAACCTCGCGTAGCATGGGATCAAATTTCTATCACGCGCTCTAAGGGGTGCACCCCTCTCGATCCCAACCGGATACACCCATGCCCCCGGACCAGGTGGCATGCCTACCGGCTACAACCGGTATCTTCCACCATGGCCTCTCTATACGGTGTGTGCCAAGACAAGGGTTAACAACTTACTGAACCATACCCCACCTACGGTAGGGACCAGTGGCAGTACGAAACAAGTATGGGGTTTACCGGAACAAGACTCGATCTATGGCCAACTCAGGAGGCTTATGAGTTCCCTGCATGACATGTATATCAAATATATTTCAACCGACGAAATCACCACCCATTATACCTTACTATGCTATACCGGACATAACCGTCCCGACGGGGACCGGCAACAAGCTCACTCCTACCCAAGGCAGAGGCTTTCCCGGATTCCTTTCCGGCATGCATGCAAGGCACATGAGGATGCTTACCATCACAAGTATATTCATTTCCAACGGCGAGGAAATCACTAATATGCATTCATGCAAATGATCGCATCATCACATAAAATACGAGTTCTCCGAAATAAGGTGGTGTTATAATCGTGTCAACCAACACATCAAAAATATTATGCCAGGGTTCAAGATGCTTGCCTTCAAGGTGTGGAGAGGTGGGGGTGCTCTCCAAAACTTTTGAAAGTTTTCTTCCTCTCTCCAAAATCCTATTTTCAATAAATTTGAATTAACACATAATTTCAAAACAGCACAAAAAAAGTTGTTTGAAATTTTTCAAATAAATATGATAAAAAACTAGACAAAAATTTAAAGAGGACAGAAAAAGAATCAATCACAAATCATTTTCTGTTTAAAAGTTATAAGAGTTTTAATCTAGGGACTCATCTGTAATGAAACAGAAAGTTCCCAGGGGCTAACTTATAAAAATAGAAAACGCTTCGATTGAGAGTACGCCGGACCAGAGGGGAGACGCATTTTGGCAGAAGACGTTTTCAGAAAACGGTTCGTTTAAAAAGAACTGAGAGGCTGACGGGCGGGTCCCAACCGTCAGGTTTGAAATTTTAAACGAGGGAGACGAAGCTCGTCGGTGCCTGAGAGCTGCGGTGGTCGCCGGCGGCGATCCACGGCGAGGCAAAGGGATCGGAGGGTACCTACGTGTTCACCGTGTCCTTTCGCACCTGTGGGTGGTGGAGTTGGTCGCCGGTGAGCACCACGTCGACGGCGGCCTCAACTCCGGCGGACGGTGGTTTGGGCAGTCGTGGATCTCGGCGGAGGGAGCTGCGGTGTTCAAATTGAAGTGGGGGTTAGCCTACTGGAGGTGGTACGGGGCTACGGGCAAGAGCAGGGTGGCGGAGGAGTTCTCACCAAAGAGAATGTTGCCGGAGCCCGAGGCGGACGGAGGTGGCCGGAGTCGAAGAAGAAAGGCCCCTCGAGGCTCTCCCAGTGGCTAGGCGGGGTCTAGTGAGGTGGTGGAGTTGTGCGGGGGCGAGAGCAAGCTCGGGGGTGCTATTTATAGCCGGCCTGAGGCGGTTGCCGTGAACGGATAAGTCCGGCGGGTGATTACAGCGGCGCTGTGGCGGGACGGTCGGCTTAGGAGCTTGAGCATCGCCTAGGTGGAGCAGTGGTGCCATTACAGGGTCCAACTCAGCACGGGAGGGAGGGTTACGGCCTGCCCTCGACGGAACGGCAGCACGGCCCGTTGGCGGCAGAGAACGTGCTCTGCGCGTGCCAGGCCACGTCGAAGGTGGTGCATGCGTGCGCTGGCAAGGAGATGGCCACGCGGAGCTACCAGGAGGGTTGGGCGGCGCCGAACGGCGTTCTGCCGCGGTGTTGCCCCCTGTCGGCCGTTACGGTGGTTCTGCCGCCGCAAAGCACGCCGACGCAGGCGGGCCAGGGTGCCACCGACGCCAGGAAGGCGCCAAGCGCGCGTGTGAAGCTCCGGACAAGAGGGAGCGGCTGCGAGCATTGAGCCAAATGCACAGTGGGCATGTGACTGAAGTTCTGTCGGGGAAACGACACTGAAACTCTGAATTTTTGAACATGAACAAAAACAGTGCACGCCAAGTGTTCGACAGAATGATTCTGGCCTCTAGGGATTTTTCCTTGAGCTGATTTTTGGTGGAGTGGTCTCCCATTGCAACTAGAGGTTGTCTGAATTTTGGTGGAATTTTTGGGGAAGTGTAGATATGAATTTCACCAAATTTGGCAAATCTGGTCCAAACTTGCAGTGAGTGAAATTTGAAAATTTTGAAAAGAAGAAGAGTGGATCAAGATGGTTCTAGGTTGTGGGTGCTAAGGACTATCCAGAGGAGTTGGTTTGAGATCAAAACTCAAAGGAAATTAGGTACTTGCTTTGCAAATCACCTAGGCTTAAAATAATTGACAGAAATGTTTTGGGGAATAGAATAAATGAAATAAAATCCAAAAATGGGTTGGACTTGTTGGAACAGAATGAAAATGAGGTTGATTCACTCAAAAACTTCAAATAACATCATTGGGTTTTTTTTTGCATAAAGTCGAATCATAAGCTACTATCAACATCCCAAAATTTTTGGTGGAGGCTAGAAAGAAATATTTAAATGGGTTGTAGTGAAAAATTGCACTCTGGACCAGAGAAGAAAATTGGGTGCAGAGCTCAAAATATTTCATGAATAAAAGATATTTTTGTATAAAAGTGATTTAAAAACATCACATGACATCTCCAAATTTTGGTTGGAACTTTAAGTGAATTTATCAAATGGTTGTAGTTCAAATATGGCCATATAACCTTGGAAAACCATTTTTCAAGAACATAAAGATCAAGCAAATTAATTATGTAATTAGTTCTACTAATAAAAGAAGAGTTTTTCTTGAGAGGTTAAACAAGTCCAAAAACATATTTGAAAAATTTTCACTTTGGGGGAAAAACTCCATAATAACAAGGGAGATAAATGGTTCAAAAAAATCAAAAGGGAGCTCAGAAAATAAAAGTTTTAATCTCGTGGCAAAATTTTAATTAACAAACAAAGTTGAAATTTTGGGGTGTCACAACACTACCCCCCTTAAGAAAAATCTCGTCCTCGAGATTTGCTAAAGATTGTTTTGAAAAACAAATACTCCACAGTCACGTGTTTTTGCAAGCAGGGTATGCGTTCGAGCGATTGTGAGTCTGCTGCCGTGGTGCTGTGTGAAACTAAATAATCCACGTCGTGAGAAGGTGTACGATGCAGCAAAAAAAAAGAAATCTCACTCCAGGATTTTTCGCGAGGGAAATCGGTTAACTTAAAGGAGCATAAACCACAACAAAAACTACACACATTAGTAGAAGCCAAATAATTGACTCGTCGCACAAGCTCAGGGTATCACGCATAAGTTACAACACATAAATAAATGTTGCAATAATGAACACAACAGCGACATCTAAAATGGAAACGGTAACTGGACGGGGTCCCGAGAAAACGTCTTTGGTACTGGGACACACTCCTCTTCTATCGGGGAGAGCGAATTGATCAACCGATGAACGCGTCTCTCCTGGTCGGGCCTTAGTGATCTGCCGATGGCGATCTGAGGATTTAAATCTGCGAGGCTCTGGAGATAACCCATCACACGTTGGGTTAAACGTTCTTGAGCGATGGCGTACTGGACAAGGTTGGCCAGGACTGGGTCTCTCTCAATTCGTCCACCGGGAAAAGATGTTACTCCTCCGGGTGCTGCACGGTTCGGAAAGTAATAATATCCTCGTTCGCTGGCATAGGGTACCGCGAATCGAAGGCGAGCAAGCGCTTCATATGCAGCAGCTTCTATGGCCATATGCGGGGTCGGCATAGATTTCCCTACGAAGGAGACCTCCATTGGTTCTTGGTTTGAGTTTACGGGAGGGATGTATACTGCTGCCCAATATCTCGAGGTGGAAGGAGTGATTCTCGATTTGAACAGCTCGTACTGGGGTGGCTGGGTAGCACCCATGGTACTGCAGGTAAAATCCCACAATATTTTGACAAAACTACCCGGGGTTGCATCTGGGGTTCTCAGATAAACACTAGGGCTCGGCATGGCAAGAAATGGTTGTGAGGATGGTGCACAAGATGAGGGGTGCTTGGCAAGGTCACGCGGTGGCCTTTTTATAGCACCAGAGTTGGGTCATTTTTCCGTGGTGAATGGTAATGAAACTTCCAGCTCTGCTCCAAGGGTCGGAGTCAAACCACAGATACACATATTTCACTAAAGTGACGTGTTACTGTGGGGGTTGTCGGGGAGGTTTTGGTAGTTGTGCCCGGAAAATATGCAACTATGTGCTGACATACCCATGCAAGGTTACTATTTAAAACAAAGGCATGATGACAGGCTGCGTTTATCTACAAGGTCACACGATTACAAAGTGAGGATACACTGGGACTCGACGCTACTCGAGTGACTTAGTCTACCTCGTTTATATCCAAGCGGGCGTGCCTTGTGGATGTCGAGGCTTCTCCATGGGTCTCACCGTCGGAATTAGCTGGAGTGGGTTGAGGGGCTGCAGGCTCGGGGTAGCGATGATGACCATCTCGGGGATTGTTGGCCACAACCCCGTTGGAGTGTGCTCCCAATATGCGACGAAGCACTTCTGGGGTTATCGCAACACCTTGGCCGATGGCTGGGGCAGATCTCAGGGACTCGATCGGGTGTCCAAACAACACGACTGGGTTGTCGGCGTCGGGCTCGTTCTCTTCTCTCGTCGGGGCTCGACGAACCAGCTCTCCACGAGCTGCGATTAGGTCAATGGTGATTTGATTGAACAGTTCCTCTAGTGCACCTACATAGCGCACTAGATGCAACAATGCAGGATCTGTCTCATGATCTCCATTGGCAACTTGGGGTGGCCTACCATACCCTTCACGTCTGGGGTAGTAGTGGAACGAGCGACAGTTAACTCTGGGCGACAAGTGCCGGAGATGAACTATAGCTTCTCGAGCAGCTAGTTGGATGGCTTGTGGCTCAAAGGAAGTCGTTCTTCCGGTGAACCTGTAGGGGCGTTCGGGTGCTAGACCCCTACCGTAGATGTGTACAGTGGCCCAGAATTGACGGTTCTCACCGCTCATGGGTCCTTGGTACACAACATATTCTGGGGGCTCTTCTAACGCATAGGCACGACGGGTGAGGTTTGCGAGTATAGTCACAAAGCCTCCAAGGTTGGTTGCTGTGGTCTCATTGTGCACGACGGGGCCAGGCATTGTGGCTCGGTTTGGGTAGAGGTTGTGCAGTGTTGGGTTGAGGCTAGCATGCCCCTTTTATAGAAAAGGGGATGGAGTCTTCCTTCGCACGCTTGCGAGATGGACTATTCGGGATTCGGTCACTGGCGCATGAGCGACAGGTTGGGTTGATAGGTTGGGCACCGACTGCCAAAAGGTGTCGGGTCACTGTGTGGCTATCTTGCACGAGAAGCTTGGCTGGGGTTTGGTTATGGTTTGGTGGGTTGGTTTGCCTAAGTTTATAGACCCGGCTAAGATAGGATTAGCCAATGGTCAGCCTGGCTCTGATACCAAGTCTGTCGCGACCGGTTTTCCGTGCATTAAATTCCAGAAAATGGCCGTTGTGCTCATCAGCCCCAGGATTACTGTTAGCTGATGAGGGACCAACTTGATACAGAAATTCCAAGCAAAATTACAAAATGTGTAGTACAATACCATTCGGGTCTGTGAGTACAACAATTGGTTTCTAGTGGTCGATGGCGGAAGCGGTTTGTGGTTCACCACGGTCTATGGGACTCCATTTCCCACAGGAACAGCTGACCAGGTTAACTCCTATCTTCGCGAGGCTGCTATCACCGTTGCTTAGGTCCCGAGGCTGTCATCGCCACGCTCCTCTCCAAGCAAGCAATCCGGCCAAGACAATAGCCAGGGACAAGCCAGTGAGTACTTTGAATGTACTCGCAAACATTAAGAACACAGGTATAATATAATTGATCAACATACACTGAAATATTCTATGATCACATCGTCAGTCATAAATAAAATCTTGATGCATGTAAGCAGGTTATTTATATGCTACGGGAATATGTAATGACAGAACAGTAATAAAATGCACCGATCGGATGTCTGAAGTGACGTCTCGAAAGGATAGTAAAAGTGAGCATGCCTCAGTTGGGCGTCTTAGCGACACCACATAAAGGGCTTATAAGGTAAATAAATAACAAGCCTGCCACAGTCGGGCGTCTCAGCGACTCCACATAAAGGGCTTATGAAGTAAATAAAATAACAAGCATGCCACAGTCGGGCGTCTGAGCGACACCACATAAAGGGCTTATGAAGTAAATAAAATAACAAGCATGCCACAGTCGGGCGTCTGAGCGACACCACATAAAGGGCTTGTAAGTAAATGAAATAACGAACCTGCCACAGTCGGGCGTCTGAGCGACGCCACATAAAGGGCTTATATATATATAAACATAATCATAGTGAATATCCAGGGGGGTGGTACCGTCCCAGGGATATTCATTATTTCAAACAATGCAAACGGTTAGTCCATAATGATAATCAATATTCGGGTTAGTAGTTTCTCCTCCGAAGGCCGACACTAAGGACGACACTTGACCCATCCCAGACTGTAGTCCTTAACCATGGACACGGCTATTCGAATAGGTTTAATATCTCTGCAGAGGGTGTACTCTTTACCCACGAGTAACGGATTCCTTTAGTCCATCGGACTAATTCCGTCTACGGTCTTTTATTGAAACACACCTGACTTGCACACACCAGCTTTTACTCGTGTCTGGAATCACCCCATGACACCTGTTAAGCAAAACTCTAAGTGGGGAGGCTACAACCTCGCGTAGCATGGGATCAAATTTCTATCGCGCTCTAAGGGGTGCCCCCCTCTCGGTCCCAACCGGATACACCCATGCCCCCGGACCAGGTGGCATGCCTACCGGCTACAACCGGTATCTTCCACCATGGCCTCTCTGTACGGTGTGTGCCAAGACAAGGGTTAACAACTTACTGAACCATACCCCACCTACGGTAGGGACCAGTGGCAGTACGAAACAAGTATGGGGGTTACCGGAACAAGACTCGATCTATGGCCGACTCAGGAGGCTTATGAGTTCCCTGCATGACATGTATATCAAATATATTTCAACCAGAAATCACCACCCATTATACCTTACTATGCCATACCGGACATAACCGTCCCGACGGGGACCGGCGACAAGCTCACTCCTACCCAAGGCAGAGGCTTTCCCGGATTCCTTTCCGGCATGCATGCAAGGCACATGAGGATGATTACCATCACAAGTATATTCATTCCCAGCAAGGAAATCACTAATATGCATTCATGCAAATGGCATCATACCACATAAAATAACGAGTTCTCCGAAAATGAGGTGGTGTTAATAATAATCATGTCAACCAACACATCAAAAAGATTATGCCTCACAGGTTCAAAAAGCCTTGCATCAAGCTTGGAGAAGGTGGCCAGGAGTGTTCCATACTCTCATAAACATTTTCAGAAGTTCGCGGTTCCTCTCTCCAAAATCCTATTTTCAATAAATTTGAATTAACACACAATTTCAAAACAGCACAAAAAAAGTTGTTTGAAATTTTTCAAATAAATATGATAAAAAACTAGACAAAAATTTAAAGAGGACAGAAAAAGAATCAATCAAAAATCATTTTCTGTTTAAAAGTTATAAGAGTTTTAATCTAGGGACTCATCTGTAATGAAACAGAAAGTTCCCAGGGGCTAACTTATAAAAACAGAAAACGCTTCGATTGAGAGTACACCGGCCCAGAGGGGAGACGCATTTTGGCAGAAGACGTTTTCAGAAAACGGTTCGTTTAAAAAGAACTGAGAGGCTGACGGGCGGGTCCCACCCGTCAGGTTTGAAATTTCAAACGAGGGAGACGAAGCTTGTCGGTGCCCGAGAGCTGCGATGGTCGCCGGCGGCGATCCACGGCGAGGCAAGGGGATCGGAGGGTACCTACGTGTTCACCGTGTCCTTTCGCACCTGTGGGTGGTGGAGTTGGTCGCCGGTGAGCACCACGTCGACGGCGGCCTCAACTCCGGCGGACGGTGGTTTGGGCAGTCGTGGATCTCGGCGGAGGGAGCTGCGGTGTTCAAATTGAAGTGGGGGTTAGCCTACTGGAGGTGGTACGGGGCTACGGGCAAGAGCAGGGCGGCGGAGGAGTTCTCACCAAAGAGAATGTTGCCGGAGCCCGAGGCGGACAGAGGTGGCAGGAGTCCAAGAAGAAAGGACCCTCGAGGCTCTCCCAGTGGCTAGGCGGGGTCTAGTGAGGTGGTGGAGTTGTGCGGGGGCGAGAGCAAGCTCGGGGGTGCTATTTATAGCCGGCCCGAGGCGGTTGCCGTGAACGGATAAGTCCGGCAGGTGATTACGGCGGCGCTGTGGCGGGACGGTCGGCTTAGGAGCTTGAGCATCGCCTAGGTGGAGCAGTGGTGCCATTACAGGGTCCAACTCAGCACGGGAGGGAGGGTTACGGCCTGCCCTCGACGGAACGGCAGCACGGCCCGTTGGCGGCAGAGAACGTGCTCTGCGCGTGCCAGGCCACGGCGAAGGTGCTGCATGCGTGCGCTGGCAAGGAGATGGCCACGCGGAGCTACCAGGAGGGTTGGGCGGCGCCAAACGGCGTTCTGCCCCGGTGTTGCCCCCTGTCGGCCGTTACGGCGGTTCTGCCGCCGCAAAGCACGCTGGCGCAGGCGGGCCAGGGCGCCACCGACGCCAGGAAGGCGCCAAGCGCGCGTGTGAAGCTCCGGACAAGAGGGAGGGGCTGCGAGCATCGAGCCAAATGCACAGTGGGCATGTGACTGAAGTTCTGTCGGGGAAACGACACTGAAACTCTGAATTTTTGAACATGAACAAAAACAGTGCACGCCAAGTGTTCGACAGAATGATTCTGGCCTCTAGGTATTTTTCCTTGAGCTGATTTTTGGTGGAGTGGTCTCCCATTGCAACTAGAGCTTGTCTGAATTTTGGTGGAATTTTTGGGGAAGTGTAGATATGAATTTCACCAAATTTGGCAAATCTGGTCCAAACTTGCAGTGAGTGAAATTTGAAAATTTTGAAAAGAAGAAGAGTGGATCAAGATGGTTCTAGGTTGTGGGTGCTAAGGACTATCCAGAGGAGTTGGTTTGAGATCAAAACTCAAAGGAAATTAGGTACTTGCTTTGCAAATCACCTAGGCTTAAAATAATTGACAGAAATGTTTTGGGAATAGAATAAATGAAATAAAATCCAAAAATGGGTTGGACTTGTTGGAACAGAATGAAAATGAGGTTGATTCACTCAAAAACTTCAAATGACATCATTGGGTTTTTTTTTGCATAAAGTCGAATCATAAGCTACTATCAGCATCCCAAAAATTTTGGTGGAGGCTAGAAAGCAATATTTAAATGGGTTGTAGTGAAAAATTGCACTCTAGACCAGAGAAGAAAATTGGGTGCAGAGCTCAAAATATTTCATGAATAAAAGATATTTTTATATAAAAGTGATTTAAAAACATCACATGACATCTCCAAATTTTGGTTGGAACTTTAAGTGAATTTATCAAATGGTTGTAGTTCAAATATGGCCATATAACCTTGGAAAACCATTTTTCAAGAACATAAAGATCAAGCAAATTAATTATGTAATTAGTTCTACTAATAAAAGAAGAGTTTTTCTTGAGAGGTTAAACAAGTCCAAAAACATATTTGAAAAGTTTTCACTTTGGGGGAAAAACTCCATAATAACAAGGGAGAAAAATGGTTCAAAAAAATCAAAAGGGAGCCCAGAAAATAAAAGTTTTAATCTCCTGGCAAAATTTTAATTAACAAACAAAGTTAAAATTTTGGGGTGTCATAGTCGCCGCCTTCAAGGGCACCAATAGTGGAATCACAGCATCTCGCATTGTGTGAGGGCGTGAGGAGAATACGGTGGCCCTAGTGGCTTCTTGGGGAGCATTGTGCCTCCACACCGCTCCAACGGAGACGTACTTCCCCTCAAAAGGAAGGAACTTCGGTAACACATCCTCGTCTTCACCGGATCCACTCTTGGTTATCTCTTACCTTTACTTGTGCAAACTCTTTAGTATTTCTACCCTTGCTTACTTGTATGCTTGTTGTTATTGCATCATATAGGTTTCTCACCTAGTTGCACATCTAGACAACCTAATTTGATGCAAAGTTTAATTTGGTAAAGAAAAGCTAAAAATTGGTAGTTGCCTATTCACCCCCCCCCCCTCTAGCCAACCATATCGATCCTTTCAGAAGGGCTAGCACTTGCTGACGATCTGAATGTGCAGTACGTTCACCTTGCTTCTGATTGTAAGGTTGTAGTTGAAGATCTCAAGCGAAGGAATCCCACTTGTTATGGAGCCATTCTACATGAAATCTTGGAGCACAGTGCTTCTTTTGCAGTTTGCAACATTGGTCATGAATTTAGGAGCTCGAATTTCGAAGCTCATAATTTAGCGAAGCATGTTTTGAAGCTAGGGGTGGGCCGCCATGTTTGGTTAGGACACCCCGGCAATCTATCTTTTATCTCTGTAAACATTGGTGCAGTCTAATAAAGCTTTGCGAGATTTCCTCAAAAAAACTAGTTAACGAGCGCTCCTTCGAGAGCCTCGCAACAATCAGTGCCACTTGGTGCGCTCTCAGCCATTCGCCACGTGTCACGCTCTAGACGCTTCCTTCGGATTTTATTTTTTTATTTTTCCGCACGCGTTTTTGGCTTTTTAAACGGTTTTTTCTGGGTTTTTTCGATGTTTTGGTTTTCCCCCGGTCTTTCTTAACTTTTTGATATAAAAAATTCAAATTCTTTTTTGCGCGAAAAAAACGTGTTTTCTTTTATTTTCCTTTCACGAAAGTCACGGTTTTTCTTCCGCGAGAGGCACGTTGTGCTTTTGCGAGAGTCACGGCCATGCCTTTCGGAAACGAAAAAAACACGTTTTCTGTTTTTTTTTCTTTCGCGAGAGTCACAGTTTTGCTTCCGCGAGAGGCACGGTTGTGCTTTTGCGAGAGTCACGGCCGTGCCTCTCGGAAAAGGGAAAAACAAAACGCGTTTTCTATTTTTTTTCTTTCGTGAGAGTCACGGTTTTGCTTTCGCGTGAGGCATGGTTGTGCTTTCGCGAAAGTCACGGCCGTGCCTCTAGGAAAGAGAAAAACAAAACACCTTTTCTATTTTTTTTCTTTCGTGAGAGTCACGGTTTTGCTTCCGCGAGAGGCACGGTTGTGCTTTCGCGAAAGTCACGGCCGTGTCTCTAGGAAAGGGGAAAAATACGTGTTTTCTGTTTTTTTTTCTTTCGCGAGAGTTACGGTTTTGCTTTCGCGAGAGGCATGGTTGTGCCTTCGCGAGAGGCACGTCCGTGCCTCTCGGAAATAAAAAAAAACATGTTTTCTGTTTTTTTCCCTTTCACGAGAGTCACGGTTTTGCTTCCACGAGAGGCACGGTTGTGATTTCGCGAGAGGCACGGGCGTGCCTCTTTCGGAAAGAGAAAAAACCGTGCTCCCGGTTCGGTTTTTTGCCCGGTTTTTTTCGTGAAAAAAAGTTCATCAAAACCTATCAACATGGGATCTAGTTTTGAAGATCTCGACGCGAGGAATCCAATGGTGAAAACGGTTCGAGATTTGGACGCACGGTTTAAGAGATAAAACGTTTTGAATAAACGGATCTACGAAAAAAAGGAAAACTCGCAGGTTGCGACAAGTGGCGCACTGCATGGAATCAAAACCGTGACTCTCGTGGAAGGAAAAAACAGAAAACACGTTTTTTTTCGTTTCTGAGAGGCACGACCGTGACTCTCGCGAAAGCACAACCGTGCCTCTCGCGGAAGCAAAACCGTGACTTTTGCGAAAGAAAAGAAAACAGAAAACGCGTATTTTTTCCCTTTCTGAGAGGCACGGTCGTGACTCGCGAAAGCACAACCGTGCCTCTCGTGGAAGCAAAACCGTGACTCTCGCGAAAAAAAAACAGAAAACGTGTTTTGTTTTTCCCTCTTCCGAGAGGCACGGCCGTGACTCTCGCGAAAGCACAACCGTGCCTCTCGTGAAAGCAAAACCGTGACTCTCGCGAAAGAAAAAAACAAAAAATGCGTTTTTTCTTCGTTTCCGAAAGGCATGGTCGTGACTCTCGCTAAAGCACAACCGTACCTCTCGCAAAAAAACCGTGACTTTCGCGAAAGAAAAAAATGCGTTTTTTCCGCGTAATTTTTTTTTGATCGAAAAACAAAGGAAGACCGGGGGAAAACCAAAACGTCAAAAAAAACTGTTTAAAAAGCCGAAAACGCGTGCGAAAAAATAAAAAAACGAAATCCGAAGGAAGCGTCCAAAGCGCGACACATGGCGAATAACTGAGAGCGTGCCAAATGGCGCTGATCGTTGCGAGGCTCCCGAAGGAGGGCTCGTGAATTAGTTGCTCCGGTTGGGCAGTTCATTCCATAAAGAAAACGGGACTTGTTCTTCTCGCTAGGGGAAGGATTTAGATCGGGGCACGTCTATATCCTGCATGACGCGAGATCGAGCATAGTAGCCTCGCCTCAAGTGACGAGCTAATGAGTAGGCCTATTAGTTAGTTCATTTTTTTTGACTTTCAACCTTTATTTATATTTTAGAATACTTTAGATATATTTCTAAAATTAATTTATTTAATTCCCCAAAAATTCACTCCACGTTTAATAAATGTTAATGCAGTGTAAAAAATGTCATGATACTAATAGAAGGTTCACACATTTAATTTTTTTGTTCATGGCATTTTAAAAAATGTGTTTGCGTAATTTTTATTATTCTTGTACAATTCCAAAATGTTCACATGTTTAACAATATGTTTGATAACATTTCAAAAAATAATCATGAAATGTAAAAAAATGTTTGTGCAATTACATAAAAATGTGTTCATAACATATATTAAATGTCATGAAATTTAGAAAATTGTTCTATTAACAAATGTTTGTAAATTTTTAGTGAATTGCTTTGAACATTTTTTGAAAATGCTGAACAACTTAAAGAACAAACAAGACAACCAAAAGAAAAATCGGTGAAAATCTATGGAGAAAAACAAAGGAAAAGAAAAAGGAAAGTAAAAAAAAAGACGCACATAACCTACCCAAACCTTACCAAAACCGTGCGGAGGCATCCTCATTCGAAAATCGTCCTTGGGAACTTCCCAAAATTGCCTGGTACCAATTATATGGCAACCCACCTTGAAGGATCTTCGTACTCGAGCGCAGCCCCATGGACTCTGTGCACCACCTTCTTTCCCGCGGCCTTTTTTTACGGAAAAACTTTCAATCTATTCATTTTCAATCATGGCAGTACAACAAACACCAGAAATAAAAATTACATCCAGATCCGTAGACCACCTGACGACGACTACAAGCAGACGCTTCCAAACCTTCATTTTCTCGGCTAGTACAAAGCCTCGCTGGTTGCTGCGCCCGTTGTCGTCGGTGCTGGACGTGTGAGGGAGCAGGCAGGGACAGAACCAACGCTTACCGCACGAGGAAGAAGCAATCGGACGGCTCGCGACGGAACAGATCTCACTCTGAGATCGGACGAGCGTCGGTCCTTCTCGTTATCGATCGTTGCATTCCCGGCCAGTTGAGGTACACGCTCCCGCGACTGCCCGATTGGTGTTGCTATGCATATGCATGCAGTTATATATTTGAAAAAAAAAAACTCAGCTACGTATTGACATTCATGCATGCGTCTCCTCGGCAAAGGTACACGCCGGCGCGAACGGCCGCTCATCACACTCACCGATACATGCGGCGTCCACTCGGGCGGCGTGCGCGGGAGCGGCGGCGGCGGCGGCGGCATGCCGTGGCAGACCGCTTCGGCCATCGTTGCCCGGCCACTGCCCATCTCCGGCTCGCACGTCCTCAAGATCGACGGCTACTCCCACACCAAGTGCCTCGTCAACGGCAAAGGCGTCACGTCCGAGACCTTCGTTGTTGGGCGCCACCGCTGGTTCATGAGGTGCTTCCCGGACGGTCACTCGGCCGACCAAGCTGGCTGGATATCCATCTATCTCCATCTTGTTCATACCGATAGTGACGACGAAGTCGATGCCCGCTGCATGATCAGTTTGCTCGACGAGGATGGGGAGCCGGTGCCGTCGCATGGCGCGGACAGCCAAACATGCCACACCTTCTCGAGCAACACAGGACTTGGAGGAATCGGTTTACCTCAAGGACGATGCTTTCAGTGTCATGTGCGAAATCGCGGTGCCCAGGGAGATCTTCACGGAGCCCATCTCGCTGCTTGCCGCCGCGCCGCCTTCTGACATGCACCGCCATTTTGGCCGGCTCCTCTCCACCGGCGACGGGGCTGATGTCACATTTGAGGCGGGGGGCGAGAGGATTGCGGCGCACAGGTGCGTGCTCGCCGCTCGGTCATCGGTGTTCATGGCGGAGCTTCTTGGACCAAAGAAGGAGAAGGCCGGTGCTGCTTCTGTGCGCATCACTGACATGGAAGCTAGAGTGTTCAAGACCATGCTCCATTTCATTTACACAGACTCGCTGCCAGAAATGGAAGAGGGTGTTGACGTGATGGTGATGGCTCAACGTCTGCTTGTAGCGGCGAACAAGTATAACCTCGAGAGGCTAAAGTTGCTTTGCACGCAGAAGCTCTGCAGACACATGGACAATTTCTCACCCCCACCATGTGGCAGGGCCTCATCAACCGTTCGTGAGCTTTATTTGATGAGTGTTCTTCTTCTGTTCTTCAGCATCTCCTTCCTTGTGTTCCGTCCACGTCGAGCTATGTAAAAGTAGAGACTTTTTACGGTACTACATCATACTACTGGAAACAATGGGTAGTATATAAGTGACCCAATCGTCATTATTAATCACATAAGGGGGCACGCGATTGCTCATTAATTTGAGATCCTGCTTAGGCTGGTCATAGTGGGGAGCAACATATACTAATATCATGCATATGATACTAGTGTATGATACTACATCTATAGTGCATAGTATTATAAAGTAGTATCATAGGTGGTCTCATTTATTGCCATGCATGACATATACTAGCATAGCATTTATTATGTTACGATATCTACCTATGTTACTATGATCCTCTCTCTCTTCTTTAATTTCCTGCCACGTAAGCATGTTTAAGAGTCTCAAGTATATGATACTAGTTATGTTACCCCCACTATGGCCAGCCTTAGGAAGAGCAGGAGTATCAAATGCTTGCTTTACTAGTTCAACATCATGTGTAGCCATGGTCATCCAACCAGCCAAAACATGAATCTAGGTGTATTCTCTCAACAAGCAGCAATAATGCCAACTCAGCGACAAACCGAGGCAGCCTTCAATGCAAGTATGCCAGTCACACTAGAAAATATTAGAAAACAAAAACATGATAATCTCATTCCCAAATTTATAACTGTTACCTGGTTGGAAAATGTATGTGAGACTGCTCAATATTAATACAGTACCAATCTTAGACTATCTCCAGCAAATCATCAAAAAAACTCCGCCTGAAACACCATAGTGGGGAGTAACTTAGACTAGTAACATGCATATGTTACTCGTCTCTATGTTACTACCTCTATAGTGAGGAATAATATATGTGTAATGTCATGCAATACTTTATTTATTAGGTTGTAAAACATCATGTCTTGGTATGTGTGATGTTATAAGACTGGTCATAATGGGAGTATCATAAGCGGTATCATGCATGATACCGTATCATATTAAATACTGTACTACTTTGTGTCATGCATGACAATTAATAAGGCAACATAAGATAGTAATTTATGATACTATGCATTACGGAGGCAGTGTCATATACTAGTATCATATGCATAATACTAGTATATGATACTCCCCATTACAACCAGCCGAACTCATAGTGTTAGTAACTAGCTATGTTACTCAATTTGTCTCTCTCCTCATTAATTAACTGCCATATCATTTTTTTGCTTATGTGTCATCTATGTTACTCCCTATGTTAGTCACACTATGGCTAGTCTAAGGCTAGCCATAGTGGGGGTAACTTATGTAGTAACTTAACACATCCCAAGACAATTTTGCTTATGTGGCACGTGTTTACTGTAACATAGCGCTTCCCGAGGCATAATGAGTCTATGAGCTAATAAATGAAACCATCTATGACACTAGTACTCCCTCCGGTCCTTTTTACTCTGCATATTAGGTTTGTCTGAAGTCAATCTCATCCAACTTTGACCAAGTTTATACAAAAAATTATTAACATTCACATAACAACACATTTATTATTAGATCATCTCGGAATATATTTTCATATTATATTTATTAGATGTTATAGATCTTAATATTTTCTAATATAAATTTGGTCAAACTTAGCAAACTTTGACTTCAGACAAATCTAATGTGCGGAGTAAAAAGGACCGGAGGGAGTACTATGTTACTTTGCACTATGGGGGTAGTAACTTAGACTAGTGTCATATGCATGCCTACTAGTGTCATGCATATACTAGTGTCATGCATATGACACTTGTCTAAGTTATCACCTTCATAGTGTAAAGTAACATAGTAGTAGTGTCATAGATTGCTTCATTTATTAGCTCATAGACTCATTTTTCCTCGGAAGTGTTATGTTACAATAACATATTATAATATGGTTAATAGTATAGCCAGCAGCCGGCTATATGAATTTACAATATCACTTATAGCGAATCTTATAGCCCACTCATACAATAGTTAGTCATACTAGTATACTACATCATTAATATATGGCCCACATGTTTCTCTCACAAAAGGTGTTGGAGCTTGTGCTATAGCCGGTTGTAAGTTTGTAGCCTGCTTCTTTTCTTTCATCTTTTCTCTCTCATCCAACTAAGCAAAAATATATTATTTAAAGCCTTACAGCCCGCCTACATCACCTTATTGTACTTACTCTTATGTTACCACAACTACCTCTTTCCTCATTAAATACTTGCCACATAAAGTAAAATTGTCTTGGGATTTGTTAAGTTACTACCTAAGTTATCCCCACTATGGCTAGCCTAAGTGTTACAGTCGCTCTACCAATAAATGTATTGGTGTACCAATAATCATGTATGCGGGTCTTGACTATTTATACCTAATAAAAATACAATATAAAAAATATGAATACTAAACTCAAGGATGCATAAACACATTTGTCACTCATGCCCTTTAATGGGTAGCTCAACAACTCAAGAAAAATTATAGCTCACTAGTGCAGGTGAGTCTTATTAAGCCCTCCTATCGCACATTCAAACGCCAAGCTGTGTGTGATGACAACATCACACATGGTATAAAAAACAAACCGTGCCCCGAAAAAATAAAACATGTGTGTTGGTCAATACACCAAGCAGAATTGGGGAAGGAAAGTGTACAAGATTCCTTGCACACAGTTCTACTGAAAGAAGCGTATTCAATGAATTGAACAGTCGCACACGTTTTAGTCAAATGAACCATATGTGCTTCATAGCACATAGTTGTATTCAAAAAATTGTATGTGATGACGCGATCCTGGACGGTAAAGACGAAGACGCTTATATGCGCGTACACTAACCTCTATGAACACACATGTACACTCTAACTATATGAGCTTCTTTGATGGCCTGAGCCGAGATATCATCTTGAAATTGATGAGACGCTTCATAGTCGACCGAAACGTCTCCTCCCACTCAACACGCATCGCAAAAAATCCTGAAAAAATCTAGGATAATACGAGCACCAGGACTTAAACCTTAGTGGGCCGGGGATACCACCGTTCTCCTAACCATACAGCCACATGTTGCTTCGCATCACATTAGGTTACTTTTCTGGTTGGCTACCATCGCGAACTCTTAACATGGAGGTCGCTGGTTCGAGTCACACGCGCGGGCAGTTTTTTGCCATTTATAACATACCAAAAAAGAAAGGGTAAACGGGCTGGCCCAGCACGAAGGGGGTGTGCGCCCATTTGCGGAAAAGACTACAATGAACGCTGAAGGCGCGGAATAGGGTTTGCCCATCTTGTAGCTAAAAATAAAACTGACCTATAAAAAAAAGACTGTTAAATCGGTAACTGGGCCGGCTAGAGCGCCGGTGCGGGTGCGGGTCGCCGGCCTTTCTCTACAAAAAAATATTTTGACGGCTGACCCGGAGTGGGATTTGAGTTGGACAAGGCTTCTGATCGGCGGACGACGGTGAATTCCCGTCGCAGGCTCGCACCGCGAGATCGTCGACTCCCCATGTCCCCCGCTCGTCGGCACACAGGCTCTCTACGATTCCTTTCCCGATTCGCCGCGATCCACGATGCATTGCATAGGGCACGGCGTCGGCATCGGCATCGGCACCGTCGTCGGCAGCGGAAACTCCATACTCCTGCAAAAATACGTATGCTCTCTATCTCACTGCGCCCCAGTCGTCGGTTCAGCCTGGAAATCCTACATACTGCAAACTCCTCTAATGTGTTATTCTTGTAAACAAAATCCTAGATAAACAATGTCGGCAAATTTCAGATTATTTGAGTTACTGTCTATTTCAGCTTATGTGCATCATGTTTTTACCTTTCCTTGTTCAAGCATCTCTGTTTCGTGACCATTCATAATTCTCTCTTGCAAAATTTGAGTTGCATGAGCAAGATTGAGACATACTTACATACTCCACGGTGTTGCAGCTGGTAGTGGGTCAAAGGTTCCATCAGCTGAAACAGATGCAGCAACCTGCCAACAAGGTCAAGGTGCCGAAAATATGGCACGCCAACTTGGTTTTGAGGAACTCCCAGAGGTATGTGTGTAGTGTAGCCGGCGACCAAGTATCCTAGTTACAAGTAACTTTTTATCGCAACTGCTAGCACAGGATTATGATGCACATGGGCATCATATAGGAGTTTCGGCAATGAATCCGCGGCCGGCGGTGTTATTTATTGTAGTCTGATACTGGCTACAATCTAATTGTTGAACTTTTCAAAATTGGTTCTGCAGGACATCTTGCATCGTATACATTCTCTCCTGCCAATAGAAGACGCTGCCCGTGCTGCCTGCGTGTCCCGTGGATTGCTGCACTGCTGGAGACACTATTCCAACCTCATACTCATTGACAATGCCCTTTGTTTTGATCACGAAAATTTTGAGGAAAGAACAACCGATTTTGTTCTCAAAATTGACAAAATTCTTAGAAACCATTATGCCAATGGGGTGACGGTGAAGACACTTAAACTTGAACTTATCAATTGCAGTAATATAAAGGCCTCCTACCTGGACAGGTGGCTCCGAATCGCCATGAGGCCTGGGATCCAAGAACTTTGCTTGGTGATGCCTTCAGTCATGAAAAAAAGCTACAACTTTCCTTGTTCGGTATTATCTGATGAGGCAGCTGCAACTTCAATTCAGTCTCTTAGCCTCTTGGCTTGCGCATTTCATCCCACATCAACACTTGGTTGCTTGAGAAGATTGAAAAGTTTGCGTCTGTCTTTTGTCCATATTGCCGAGGAAGCATTAGGGCACTTGCTCTTGAAATCATCCGCCCTCGAGCGGTTTGAGCTCTTTTATTGCAGTGGGATAACTTGCTTGAAAATACCCTATACGCTGCAACAGCTCAAGTTCCTCAGTGTTAAATATTGTAAGATGGTGCGGGTGGTACAGATAGATGCTCCACAGCTCTGCTCTTTTCACTATGGCGGGACCCCAGTTCTATGTCAGAAATTCTTCGCAACTTAAGAATGTTTACATTTCGGCTGTCGGCCTATCTAGTATTCTCTCTCATGCTCGCTTTAGCCTTCCGTCCATCGCACAAAATGTTGAGAGCCTCACCCTGTACGGTTGTAGTGAGGTACGTGTTGGTTTTAAAGTCTCAACGATCAAATTATAAGGACCGTTCAAGTACGTATATATATGTAAGACTTGTATTGTTGCAATAAAACATGATTAATCTTATGATTCATTTTCCAGGATGCCAACACTCCCATGCTGTCATCCAAGCTCCCCCACCTCAAGAACTTGGAAATTATACTCAGGCACTACTTCTCCCCAAACTATGATGTCTTCACTCTGGTTTCTTTTCTTGACGCTTCTCCTGCCTTGGAATCTTTCATTCTACGTGTAAGTCACAATCTACATTTCTCATAGCTATCTATGCTATTAATGTATTACACTTGGTTATCAGAAGAATGGTAACTGATCCTAGATATGTATCTTCAGCTAGAGCAGGTTCCTGGTGTTGGAGATGATGATGAATACCGACGACAAAATGCAGAGTGCCGGCATAACAACCTTAGGAAGGTGATGATCACGGGATTCTGTTCAGCCAAGAGCCTGGTTGAGCTCACAGTTCACATCCTCGACAGAACACATTCACTCGAGCGCCTGACGCTGGACACAACATATGGCTATGATAGATGTACTTGTAACAGTGGCAAATTCCCGACAACAAGAACAATTGGCCGATGCTGGCCAATGAGCAAGAGAGCTCTCGAGGAAGCTCATAGAGCCATGGAGACTGCAGGTAGATACATCAAGGAAAGAGTTCCCTCATCTGTTCAATTCGAGGTTCTAGGGCCCTGTAGTCGATGCCATATCGGGAAGTTGGTACCGGTAGATCAGTGATATACTCTCTCTGTTCCAAAATATAAGTCTTTTTAAAGATTTCAATATGAACTACATACGGAGCAAAATAAGTGAACGTACACTCGTCGATCTATATACATCCATACGTAGTCCATATAGAAATCTCTAAAAAGACTTATATTTAGGAACGACGGGAGTAGTGGCTTATGTTTCTCCTTCCGGGCAAATCCTTGGAATGTTGAGCCTAATTTTTACCCAAAATTTGACTAATAAATTATGAGTTATGTGATTCGAGAGTCATGACATGTTTATGTTTATTACTTTCCTTAGTGATAAATGATTGCTCATCTTTATGGTTCCATACGAATTCATATGTTAAAGTTCTTTCTGGCTAGACTGTCACCTTTTTCCGGTTTATTGTCATCGTGGTGTTGCTGTTGTCATGTGCAAGGTTAGTATATCAGGCCTAATGTTAGTTCCTTTCCAAGATATGAGCCAAAATCATGAATACTAGAGCAACACCATTATCCGATGAAATTCTTTGCCTACAATACTAACAAAAATAATTGTACGTGCCCCTGTAAGTATAGAGGCTATGACGAAGCATACCCCTCCTCATCCCAAACAACCCTTGAGCACGCGTCCACGGAGATGATCTTCTATGCTGAGAGGTTGTGTCAAGCAATCGACTTGTGAAGTTCCTTTATGCTACTTGTATGATTCTTATGAACTTTCTATGTTGCTTGTTATGTCGACAATGATTTTTGGACCCATTACATTTTAGTCCCTAACTGGAACCCACTACTCACATATACCCCTAATTTCAAAGACTGCTCAAATTTGTGCTTCCGCGGTTAGGTGCCTTTATAGAGACTAGATGACCCGCTGCAGCAATTGGCGTAGGGACCAACTGCAGCCCGAAAGTTAAGCGAACTGTTTGAAGAATTTTTTCTTCAACTATTTGCAAATGACTATGTTCATATCGTGTTTCAATTTGTCTTGAAAATGATAATTTCCAATAGCTTTCTTTGGGGATTTGCTTTTGATGACATGAGGATCTACTCGCGATGGATCGTTTTTGGTGTATATGCTTCACGTGCTCGCTGGTCACAGTCTTTCCTAGAGCCTCGATCGCCTGATCGGTTCACCGTGTTTCGTTCTGGTCATGTGATCCTGGGTGGGGTTTTCAGTCCGAATGTTTCAGGTCATTTGCCTTGGGAAATGCATTCAGGTTTTCTTTTAACTCGACTAGAGCATGAAAGAATAACATATGCAATCAATTCACCTTCTCGATCACCCTTTCAGAGCGATTTATTGAAGGAGCATCTACTATAAGTGCAGCACATAGCTTGCTTACATTATGAGTGTAGTTGGTCTTTGCGCAATTGCAGATAGTTGGAAAAAATAATCCATCACGAAGAGAGTCTCATGCCATAAAAAAACTCGCCAAAGAAAGCTATAGGCAATCGAGAAGGTGGTGTAGAGTCCAACTGCAGCCCAAAAACTAACAAAACTATTTGAAGGATTTTCTTTCTGAACTGTCTGCGAATGATTATGTTTGCACTTTGTTCATATTTTCTTTGACGATGATCATTTCATAACTCCATTTGCTTGAGCAAGTGAATATCCTGTCTACACATCGTACGACTCCAAGTTCAACTATAACCTACCTTGTATAAATAATATTCGACACAACTCTAACAAATTGCACCTCGGCGAATATTCTCCACCATCTTGGATTCATCCATGCATCAAACCTCCATGTACATTGGACTTGCGATATGCCATGAGCATCGCTGCTACTACCCGACTCCACATGACCCCACCTGTAACTGTAGTCCCTTCTCGTCTTCTTCACAGTCAACACTCGAGCAAAATTAATTTCATATTTATTCTACTTTGTGCTTCTAACTTTCGGAGTATTTGCTCAATGCCATCACACATCGATTATTGACTTGCGTGAAAGTGAACAACTCACATATTAGACGCCACATATAAGAGTTACCTGAACTCAACAGCTGCCCTTTCTTGACCGTCTGCCTGAAATTTGAAGGGATTTCACTGCCGCCATGTGTCAGCCTGAGTCAAATTCACAGTTGTCTCGTCCTTTTCCCCCCGGATAGTCTTTGACATGTCCCACTGCTATAGCACTCCACCTTCTTCTGTACTTGTCATCAACATTTTTCCATGTGCACTGAACATCATAGAATATACGACCATGTACTCTCAGCTTCTGTCATTAAGACTTTCCTTCACTTTCGCAGGTTCTACATGGTCAACTCGTGTCCATCAACTAGCACCGATAAACCCAGTCACCAACTTGAATCTGGTACTCGTCAACACTGCTTCAGCATCGCTGCACACTTTGTCTGACCACATGTCTGATCACCAGTGCCTTGGTCTATCACTGTGTCCCGTGCTTACCACACACCTCGCCGCTATCACCGCACCGAGCCTTTGCTGTCCTGGTCGAATCTCTACGGCCGCGGACCCACAGCACTCAAACCCTAATGCAGAGAACCACCGATCATCACCGACCGATGCCGAGTATCACGTCTCGCATCTTCGTGCATTGCTTAACACCCTGTGTATGCATGATCCCTACCACGACGCGCTCCGGACTCCTCCAAGCCTTATACGCACGCCGCCATCCGCCGCAGATCATCCATCTTTATGGACTTGGCATCCCGCTACACCATCAAGCATCTCGTTGCTTCAGCAGATTATTCACCCACAAATGCCATCAAAGTTCTCTGTTTTGCCGGCACTGGCAATACCCCAACTTCATGGTCACATGATGTCAAAATACCATCCGCGTCCTGATGCAACACTTGATTACACGTAGCTGATCGAACCAGCCGATCTCCATCTGAACCCGCGACTCCACGTATTTATCAAATTGCAGCATACAACCGCTGGCATCCCGTACATAATCTGTACGTGTACCAAACGAAGAGAGCCAGTATGGAGATCCATCTAGCAGCCTTTCCATATGCACGAGGCCACACAGATCCAAAACTCCACCACGTCTCCAATGTATGCTTGACTTTGCCTCTCCCTCTCCTTGCTCACGATGAATAGCACCAACCAACACTAGCAATAACTCGTCCAGACGCTAGCAATATCGGGAAGACTAGAGCCTAACCATCGGGCTGATAACTTCCACTTGTTTGCAAGTAGCCTGAGAGCTTAAAGGACCGAACAACTTTTTATTTTTTTTCGAACAATTCAACAAAATCAAGAACAGAAAAATAGAACATTCTGAACAAAATTTAACAAACGTGAAACCCTTTTTAAAGCCATCAATTTATTTTGAAAATCGAACAAACTTTTCAAACGTGAACAATTATTGAAAAGTTGAACACAAATTTCGAAATTTCAAAAAGATGAACAATTTTTAAAGTATAAAAATTGAAAAATTCTAGATACATACTAAACATTCTTGTGGTACACGCTGAACTAATTTAAAATATACATTTAACATTTCTGTAATGTATGCTGAACAAATTCTGAATTGTGAACAAAATTTAAAAACAGTGAACGTTTTCTGAAATCATGGAGAAAAATACGGAATTTCAAACTTTTTTTCAAAAAAGATGATGAAAATAAGAACGAAAAAGGATAAAATAAAAATAGAAGGAAAAATAAAAATAAATAAAAACAGAAAATGAATAAAGAAACAAGAAAAAAAATCAGAAAATAGGCAAAAAAAACCCAGTTTAGGGAACCTTCTAGAAGGTTTAACTCGCGAAGTGGGCCGGCCCGTTGCGCGCAGCTGCACCACTGCTTCAGCAAAGCCGCCTCTTCTCGACGCACGCGCGCGTCAAATAGGGTTCAACACGAGGCCCGTGTCTTGTGCCGTCGCATCTGAGTACATCAGCCGCCTTTCGTTTTCGATCGGTGGACCGATCCATCCGTATGCATTTGCCGCCGTACGCGCGATCTTCCGCCACTGGCCTTCGGCTGCACGCGTGACTTGGTGCAACACGATCCAATCTCGCCGAGTGCCTCACGAAGCCGCCGCCTGCTTCTTCCGATTACTTTTGACACGAGCAGAACTCCCACCATTCCATTGATCTTTCCTGGTCGCACTACTCGACCACCGATCAATTCGACGAATTCTGCTCCACCTCTAGATCAATAGCCGCAACCTCAAATTGAACCTTACTCATGATACCACTTGGTAAAATAATCCGGGGCACATAGTTGATCTATCAAGGACCAATCAATCACACAAGCATGACATAGATATTTGTTAACGAGGTTCACCATCATGGCTACACCTCCGGGGCCTGAGGCTCTTCTCCCCGTGACGCCGCTACAATACCGCACAGCGGCCGTGCGGGCGCTGGCACATACCTCCAGCTCCCCCGCGTGCTTATGTCATTATGTTGGCGTAGGTTACATAGTGTGTCTACCCTCTTATTATATAAGATGCATATGATACTAGTGTCCTACTTGGACACGGCTTCCTATCCTGTCTACACACCGTACGACTTCAAATCCAACTATAATCCACCTTGTACAAACCTCTAACAAACTCCCATTCTAGAAATTTTAGAGCCTCATTATGCACGCATTAGGCCCATAATTCTTGGAGACGGTCTTGAATAAAAACAGTGTACATTAAACATACACCTTTCATAGAAGGATTTCATGTTACAGTCTTGCTAAGTTTTAGTCGATTGAGACTTCATTAAGTCTCAATCGATACTATATCCGTGAGATTTGACCTTAAAATCTATGCAAAAATTATAATAAATAAATAAAATAGTTTTTTGTTTCTCTCTTGCATGTTAGTCAGTCCACCTTGCCACACCCGTTTCATGTTATTCGGCTAGGTTTCTTCGGCAACAACCGCGCCACAGTACATCCCGCCGTACTCCTACATCCGCATCGGCCAGTGCCGTCTTCGTCACAGGACCGTCCGAGCTTGACCGACACTCATACGAGCATCATCCACACGGCAAAGGTCAAAGCCAGACGCGCTCCGCTGCCCACCACCGCTCCCAGAAAGCACCGCCGGCACACCGCTCTCGCATCACCGTGGTACGGCGACACGAGCGCACACCGCGCGCCTGTTGCCACCTTCGCACTCCACCACCCTCCCCGTCCGGCCCCCGAACCTCCATCCAGATCTGAGCGGCGAGGACACCACACACACGCGAGAGGGACTCCCAAACCGGCGCCGCCACCAACCACGCTTCCCCGACACCCCGATCAATCATAGGGCGCCCCCAGCCGCAGTGACACTGTGTGGTGCACTGACGCGCCACCGGCAACAACCTCAACAGCAGAGATTAAAAAGATCGGCACTACCAACCGACTGCAACCTCCCAACCCCCCTCCCCGCCTCCTAAACTCCTCTCCTCCCGCACCGCAGCCGCGCAGCTAACACGTTCTTGCGCCGTCGTTGTGTCCCTGGCATTGCTGTGCGGCCACCACTGTCATTCTGCCACCGACGGAGGAGAGAGCTAGTGAGATCAGCATGGTGCGTGTGGTGGTCGCCGCGGCGGCGCTGGCCGCCGTGCTGGTGTCTGTGCTGGCGCCGGCGGCGACGGCGCAGATGGACAGCTGCAGCGGCGACCTGCCGTTCGCGCTCGTCGGCAACTACTCTGGCCTCGCCTGCCAGCCCGTCTGGAACAACTTCGTGCTCCGGGTATGTCGCCATTGTTCTGCTCCTGATGGTAGATGGTTGAGATCTAGCTGTAGAATGTAGGCTTCTTGAGACCCTGTTCAAGTTATGGCTAGCTTACCTGTGGCACAGAACTAGTGATAAGAAAGTTCATGCGAGGAAACAATAGCAGTACTGGTAAAGCTGCAGATATCCATGAATCATTACTCATTTTCTCAATGATTCAATTCAATGGGCTAGAGTTGGCATGGTAGTGTCAGATCAGAGCAATTTGGTACGGTGAAAAGCAGGGGACCAAGCTGTAATGGGATAATAAGCGTCTGTCTGTCCTGATACCTCGAGTGCCATGTGCACTTCTCACAACTCAGACGATCTAGTAGTAGCTATCAGCTCACCACCGCAATAGTAACAATCAATTGATTTGCATGCGATTTGCAGTACCACCAGGACAAGAACAACGTGCTGCGGGTGGTGCTGTCGACCATGTACAGCACGGGGTGGGTGGGGATGGGCTTCTCGCGGGACGGCCTCATGATCGGCTCCAGCGCCATGGTCGGGTGGATGGGCAAGAAGGGCCTCCCCCACATCCGCCAGTTCTCCCTCCGCTCCAAGTCCGGCTCCAAGGCCGCCGTCGTCGACCGCGGCTTCCTCGTCTCCAACAACCACGACCACACCGTCGTCGTGCAGCAGGCCAAGATCTACGTCGCGTTTCAGCTCAAGTTCTCCTACCGCCTCTCCCACCAGCACATCATCCTCGCCTTCGGCCCCGGCGTCCCCGTCAAGAACAAGCTCTCCAAGCACCAGGACAAGACCTCCTTCACCTTCGACTTCACAACTGGTAACTAAGATACGAACTGTTTATATGCAATTTCTTAGTTGCAAGCTCGATAAAGTTGATCATGTGTCGGTTACCAGGAAAAGTTTTCAATTTTTTGAGGAAAAGTTTGTTGTTTCTTTAAGCATCGTCGGTTGCACCACCTTTACATAGCATAGTTGCCAGATCAACATCATGCCGTACGACAGAATGCCTTTTTTCAACATTATCATTACTCTATTCAGAAGATTCAGAAGATCTTACAGCGTACGTGTTGGCCGATGTGCATGCAGGGAAAGGATTCGCCGACGGGCCCTTCCCCTACGGCCTTCGGCGGGCGCACGGAGGGCTCAACCTCTTCGCCTGGGGCATCCTCATGCCCATCGGCGCCATCCTGGCGCGCTACTTCCGGCGCATGGACCCGCTCTGGTTCTACCTCCACGTCGGCATCCAGTTCGCCGCCTTCATCATCGGCCTCGCCGGGGTCGTCGCCGGCGTGGCGCTGTACAGCAAGATCCAGGCCGACATCCCGGCGCACCGCGGCCTCGGCATCTTCATCCTTTTCCTCGGCATCCTGCAGGTAGACCAGTCACTCACTGCTATGCTTTCATGCTCAGGTGTATGTCTCGAATGGTAGATTCTGAATGTTGTGCAAAAAACTGTTGACAGGTTCTGGCATTCTTCCTAAGGCCCAACACGGACTCCAAGTACCGCAAGTACTGGAACTGGTACCACCACTGGTCGGGCAGGCTGGTGCTCTTCTTCGCCGCCGTCAACATCGTGCTCGGGATCCACGTCGGCGGCGGCCACGACTCGTGGAAGATCGGCTACGGTTTCAACCTCGCCATCCTCCTCATCACCGTCATCGGGCTCGAGTTCATGTTGTGGACCAGGTGGTCTAAGAACAGCGCTTCCACGCCGACGTATTGAGCTCTGTCACGACGGGGGGCCTCTGTTGATCCGGCGATGGCTATGCCCTTGTTTTTTAATTCTTTTGTTCCTTTTCTTTTCTTTTCTGGTCTGTTTTTGGTTTTCTTGTGATTTTATTTTTGTGAAATCCTGATGACTGAAATATAAGTGCAGTAGGTCCTGCTAAGCATGGTTCACCTACAGAAGTATGATGAAGACCCAAATATTACGACGGTATAAATGCACCAACAAGAATGTTGAACAACACGAATGCAGCTCGTGAGCCTATACGACCGTATGAAAAATTGTGGCACAAACCGCAGGCTGGGCATTGCAAAATCCAACCTGAAAATTCAAGGTTCCGCCTTGGGCAAGCCAGAGGCGAGAAAATAATACTCCCTCTGTTTCTAAATATTTGTCTTTTTAGATATTTCAAATGGACAACCACATATGGATGTATATAGGCATATTTTAGAGTGTAGATTCACTCATTTTCCTCCGTATGTAATCACTTGTTGAAATCTCTAGAAAGACAAATATTTAGGAATGGAGGAAGTACTTCTTTTCAAATAAAATAATGAAGCTATGCTCAATTTAGGAAAATAATGATAATAACTCACTTTGGGCTTTTCGGCTCGGTTTTAAGTGGCACCTCGGCCCACTATGGCCTTTTGTGTCGGGATGTCCTAAGCCCAGATAGTCAATACTCCCCCCCCTTGAGTTGAAACTTTGGCAAGAAAGATATATGGGTCCAAATAGTAGTAACTATTATAAATCCCACTTTTTGCTTCGGGTATTTATTATTATATGTTTTCAGCGCGTCTATTTTGAATTATTTACATTAAATTTATATATTTTTTAACATAGAGTTGCAAACTTCAACTATTGTTAAAGTGCGTAAACAAATTAAAATGTTAAATTTTGTTATATTCATTTTCTGGCACAGTTAAGACGATTTCAATGGTATCATCTTTTAGGAAGCCAAGGGGGCAGCGCGCCACGGCTTGTTATTGCCGGAGAATGGGTAGAGATCACCGGAGCTAGCGGAGATCATGATGACCCTCCTGGTTCGAAGATCCTTCACAACAAAGCCATAGGGAAAAAATTCAATAGAGCACAAGTTATCTTTGGTGAATTGGCGAACTGAAATGAGACTAGTTACGACGTGGGGAGAGAAGAGAACGTTCCGAAGATGAAAACTGTGAGGTGGGAGGGTGATAGAGCCGGTGGCTTGGATGGGGAGATGAGTACCATTTCCAACAACAATGCTAGTGAAATGAGACTTTAAAGAAGGATTCGAGAGGTCGAGGTTACCAGGGTTGCCGGTGACGTGGGAGGAGGCGCCGCTGTCGAGGTACCACTCGTGTGGAGCGGAGCCACTGTTGGGGACACCATGGGCACTGTAGGCGGCCTAGAGGATGGCCAGGTGATCCCAGGAAGGTGGTTGGGGTGGCGCCGTAGGGGGGGTAGCCGGAGATCTGCATCGGGTACGCTTGCGCATGCGACCCGGGCCGCGGGCCGAGCAAGCCGGCGGCGTTCGGAGGAACCCGACCAGGGCGCAGGTTCGGGATGGCCATCCCGTAGGGCGCGAAGAACCCCATATAGGGATTGTACGCCGTGGGTGGGGGAGCGCCATGACCACCCAGATCGCCGCGGCCACGACCACGGCCATCGCGGTCACCACCATCGCGAGCGCCAGAGCCGCGGCCAGCCAGAGAACCAGGACCCCGATCAGTGGCACGATCGGCGCGGTCGCCAGAGCGAGGAGCCGAGCCGCCAGAGCCGGAGGGACCGCCGCCCCCGGTGACGGCGAGGATGGTGGCCGGCTCATCGGCCACGCGCTGGGCGAGGTTCTCCTCGACGAGCTTCAGGCGAGAGAAGACCGTCTCGAACGGTGGTAGAGGAACCGTGTCCCCGAGCACGACGCGGATGGTGTCGAGGCGTTTGTCGATGCCGTGAAGAAACTAAGTGGTGAGATCCACTTCAGTGACGGCGTGCTCGATGTCGGCCAGCCCAGCGGTGAGGAGCTTCATGCGACGAGCGTACTCGACGACGGAGAGATCTCCATGTTTGAGATTGCGGTATTGGCGGTTGAGCATCATGTACTGCGCCGCGCGGTTCACCAAGAAGTAGTCGCGGATGCGATCCCAGAGATCATAGGTGGTGGTGGCCCTGACGACGTGGTCGACGAGGTTATCGGCGAGAGTGGAATAGATCCAGATGTGATGCCCCCGATTTGTCCGTACACTAATCATACACGCAAACGTGTACGATCAAGATCAGGGACTCACGGGAAGATATCACAACACAACTCTACAAATAAAATAAGTCATACAAGCATCATATTACAAGCCAGAGGCCTCGAGGGCTCGAATAGAAGAGCTCGATCATAGACGAGTCAGCGGAAGAAACAATATCTGAGTACAGACATAAGTTAAACAAGTTTGCCTTAAGAAGGCTAGCACAAACTGGGATACAGATCGAAAGAGGCGCAGGCCTCCTGCCTGGGATCCTCCTAAACTACTCCTGGTCGTCGTCAGCCGGCTGCACGTAGTAGTAGGCACCTCCCGAGTAGTGGTAGTTGTCATCGACCGTGGCGTCTGGCTCCTGGGCTCCAACGTCTGGTCGCAACAATCGGGTATAGAAAGGGGAAAAGAGGGAGCAAAGCAACCGTGAGTACTCATCCAAAGTACTCGCAAGCAAGGAGCTACACTACATATGTATGCATTGGTATCAATTGGAATATGGGTATCATATGTGGACTGAACTGCAGAATGCCGGAATAAGCGGGGGATAATTAGTCCTGTCGAAGACTACGCTTCTGGTAACCTCCATCTTGCAGCAGGAGAAGAGAGTAGAAGGTAAGTTCACCAAGTAGCATCGTGTAGCATAATCCTAACCGATGATCCTCCCCTCGTCGCCCTGTGAGAGAGCGATCACCGGTTGTATCTGGCACTTGGAAGGGTGTGTTTTATTAAGTATCCGGTTCTAGTTGTCATAAGGTCAAGGTACAACTCCGGGTCGTCCTTTTACCGAGGGACACGGCTATTTGAATAGATAAACTTCCCTGCAGGGGTGCACCACATTTCCCAACACGCTCGATCCGCTTTGTCCGGACACACTTTTCTGGGTCATGCCCGGCCTCGGAAGATCAACACGTCGCAGCCCTACCTAGGCACAATAGAGAGGTCAGCACGCCGGTCTAAATCCTATGGCGCGGGGGTCTGGGCCCATCGCCCATTGCACACCTACATGTTGCGTACGCGGCCGGAGAGCAGACCTAGCAACCTCCATTACAAAGGAAGTTGCGTTACGCGGTCCAACCCGGCGCGCGTCGCTCAGTCGCTGACATCACGAAGGCTTCGGCTGATACCACGACGTCGAGTGCCCATAACTGTCCCCGCGTAGATGGTTAGTGCGTATAGGCCAGTAGCCAGACTCAGATCAAATACCCAGATCTCGTTAAGCGTGTTATTTTGAAGTAACCGCGAACGCCGACCAGGGCCAGGCCCACCTCTCTCCTAGGTGGTCTTAACCTGCCCTGTTGCTCCGCCTCAAAGTAACAGTCGGGGGCCGTCGGGAATTCAGGCCCACCACTACCTGGATGGAGCCACCTGCCCCTTCAGCCCCCATCTCCAAACAGTATCACCGGTAATATAACAGTGTAAAGTATATAGTATATGCCCGTGATCACCTCCTGAAGTGATCACGGCCCAGTAGTATAGCATGGCAGACGGACAAGAGTGTAGGGCCACTGATGGAACACTAGCATCCTATACTAAGCAGTAGGATAGCAGGTAAAGGTAACAACAGTAGTAGCAAGGACATGCTATGCAACATGATAGGATTAACGGAAAGCAGTAACATGTTACACTACTCTAATGCAAGCAGTAGAGAGTAGAGTAGGCGATATCTGGTGATTAAGGGTGGGGCTTGCCTGGTTGCTCTGGCAAGAGAGAGGGGTCGTCAATGGTCAGCAAGCAACAACAGCGCAACGGTGGCAGCACCAAGTGATAGCACTATGCAGCAGCGGCTTGAGCAGTAGGAGCAACAGCACAAAGCAGCGACAGTGGCAGCGCCGCATGCAGCAGTAGGCAGAGCAGCGCGCGGCCGCGGCGACGCAAGCAAAGGCGCAGCGGCCGGCCAAAGCTTGGGCGGCGCCGGCGTGAGGCGCGGCCAAGGCACGACTAGGGGCGCAAGCGCGCGTGCCGCGCGTGGACGAGGTACGCACGGGGCGGCTCAGGACGCAGCAGGAGCGCGTGCGGCGTCAGGCGGCACACACGCACATATGTATGCGTACGCGCGAGCTCAGATGGGCTCAGGGATGGCAAACAGCGACGAATCGAGGCGAAGTAAAGGGGGATCCGGAGGAGAAGCTCACCATGAATCCATTGGCACGCCCGGGGAGGGTCGGGGTGGAACGGAGATGCGGTGGTGATGGCGAGATGGCGACGGGCGGACGAAGAAGACGAAGACCGCGTCGGCTACGCAGCTCCCCGCCTCGTTCCAATGCCCTGAACGGACGCGGTAGAGCGCGGCGAACCTCCAGGATGTGCTCCCGGATGCCGGAGAGGCCGGTGGACGCGTCAACGACGGCGAGGCAGCGGTGACCGCAGGAGCCTGCGAGCTCAAAATCGAGCCAGAGGAGAGGGGGGCGATGGGGATCGAGGGGGGAATGAACGAGGACGAGCTAGGGTTTCTGGGGGACGCCTTAGTAGGCCGAGGGAGGGTGCGGATGGCCGGCACGTGGCCCTACCGCCATGGATGGCCGGCACGTACGGCTCTGCCTCTCCCTTGCGAGAGGTAGGGGAAAAGGCCGGCTAGCTGGGCTGGGCCTTGTACAGTGTTAGTACTGGGCTTAATTGAACAGGGGGGATTTCTCCTTTTCTTTTCTATTTCTTTATCTTTTTTCTATTTTCCAATTTAGCTATTGTTTTTCTAAATAGTTTAGTGATCAAATGAATTTTGTAAATTATGAAACTTTGCACAAAATGATATGAAATATTCTAGGGTTGCACAAAAAGTAATGAGGGCATTCACAATTTATTTGATATTTGGTTTGAATTTAAATGTGTTGAACAGGTGCTATTGGGTCTGTTTTAAATACTTTAGGGGCATTTTAACAACTCAAATAATGTTTGTTTATACATGTAAATTATACAGTGATTATTTTCAACCCAACAAACATTTTTTGTTTTACCGTTTAAAGAAATATTATTTTGACTTGAAATTTAAATTTGAATTTGACTTTGATTTTTATTAAGTGGCAACATGCATAGTAATCATGATGACATGCCCACCATTAGGGGGTATTACTGTAGCATGATTCTTGTGGTGTTACAAATCTCCTCCACTACAAGAAATCTCGTCCCGAGATTTAAGAGGGGGCGCAAGGGGGAAGGGATTTGGTTACGAAATTCTAACGAGTCTTCTCGGTCTTGGTTGCTCCTCTCGAAGAAGTCGATCCGTTACATTGACATCTTCATTTGTCTGCATCAATGCCTCATGATGAAGTTGTCGTCCTTTGTTCGGAATCTCCATCGTACTTACAGAAAAGATAAGGGGGGGAAGACTCGGGAAGGACATAGCTCCACACACGTTAGGTACTTGGGGGGTATCTTAGTGAACATCTCTTGAGTTGAAATTCAAGAAAGTCACTGAGAGCATGGTAGAAAGGTGCAATTAGAAATTTCAAGCGGATAGGCAATCGTTCGTTGGCTCAAACAAAGTGTGCAAGGGTTTTAGCGCAACGGGAATAATTATTATGTCTGATACCAGAATTGATGATCTCTTGGAAGGGGGCTCGTGAATTACATATGAAGCCAAACGTGAGGAATAACTTTTAGAAACTAGGGCGTACAGGAGAGTCATGTTTCGATCCTGTGGACCTGTGGGTTATGGGCCCACCATGTTGGTTAAAAGTAGGAAGGGCGGTGACGTCTTGCACAGTCATGTAAGCAGGGCATGTCAGAGGATAGCCTGTCAGTTATCGGCAACAACATTGGTACCAAGGGCGAGGGACGAAGAGAACCATTTTCCTGCTCGTTGTACGAGGCGGACCAATAGGCAAAGTTCTCGTCCATCAATAGTTACTGGAATGTCATCAACAATGGTAACAGGTTCTTACTGACAGATTTGTACACCGAGTTGCTTACAAAAGCAGTGACTTATTACTTCTTAGATCATATAAACCTCAAGAAGGTTAAACAAAACAATGGAAAGGAAAATGTGATTATCAGATTAAACATAAAAATGGAAAGGAAAAATGTGTTTAAACACATATTTCATGGTATATCCTTCCCAAGGACAAGCAGAGCATGATATCCATGACAGGATAGAAATAGATAACCATTTAGGTAAGGGGGAGCATCATGATATTACCCATACAACGGTGTTTGGGGTAATTGAGCAAGAAACATTTAGCATTGGGCTTCAAATGTTTTTGTTGAAAATCAGAGTACCACAGACATGCTTCGAGATAGCATTGACATGGTCTTCCAGCAAAGGTCGGGCTTTGGATACACAAAGGATCCATCAGGAACAACTTATAAAATAAGTCTTACGATTTCCTCATGAAAGAATCACTAAGCTTGCTAAAAAGGAAACTATAACAATAGGTCCTCCGGCCAGGTGTGCTAGGCATGACATCATTTTACCGGGTCATATAAAGACCAATGTTATGACTCTTGGAAAATGTCCCAACCATCATATCTGACCGAGATTCAGATCTAATTGGTGTCAGGGTATCACAGACTCAGGATGCCTGAGAAAGAAAAGGTCGTAATTGACGAGATGCAATTATAAGATTCTCGGGCAATGAACTATGGAAGCATGTTCTGAAACAAGAGTTCTACATTAAAACCAATGAGAGGATGAAAAGATGGCTGATGGACTCAGCGACAATTCATCGAGGTTTCCAAAAAGACGGATTCCCACAATTATGAGAACAAGGAGAAAACATTTGTCAGATCAAATGTTATATTGATGTATGCTCGAGGAAAACATACGCAATTAAACATTGGTTGAAAGGTGCACGCGATATATGGGTTTAGGTAGCATGATCAATGCTAGAATGGTGATTCAATAAATAATAGTCTAAGAAGGAACTGTCGACCATTAACTCCAAAGCAATAGGGTTGCTAGAAGTTTTGAAGTCGCACATCATAGTTCAATTGTCGGCTTTCCGGTTAGAAACAACACGGGGACCAAGGAATGAACGGATATGGCAAAAGGTATCACCTGTATCAAGAATTCTTAACAGGTGGTGAAATTCTCACGACATTCTTGACATAAAAGATGGTAATACTCCAAGGTAAAGAAGAACAAATGCTGGATAGCAAGGATCTCAGGTATATCACAAAACAAGAACACGTTTGTGTTGAATGGAAGGCAAACGGGTGGTCGATGATAACACAAATCATCGAGGGCAAGGATGGTATTTCCCATCATGAATTCAACTGATATCTAGGAAGGAGTCAAGATGTTGATGATGATCACGACAAATTTTGTCGAGATATTTCCTAAAGATGTAATCGATCAGCGAGGATTTCAAGTCAAAGGAATGATGAAGCAAGAGGTTATTGGAACCACAGTTAAGACACAAACTCGAACTCAAGCTTGTTGTTTCAGGTGAAAGGGTATGACGAGGAAATTCGACGTAAGCTTAGCTATCGTCGTAAATTGATGCTCCAAGAATAAGGACCAGGTAGCACAATTAAAATCATCACGACAATGATATAGCCAAATATACTAGGAATGGCGTGACCGGGTACAAACTCGTACTTAAAGAAGATTACTGAAGAGTTGTTGAACCATAGTGCGGACTCGGTTCAGTTATCGGTGTCTTTTGAGTGTTTAATGACTCAGAGCCCGTGAAAAATTGGAACCAGTGGGATGAAGAGCTCATAAGAAGCTATGCAGTTCCATGATAATCTCGAGATACCAGGGGGGTAATTATTTTTACGAGCAGCTTCCATGATAAGTTATACATCGTGTCCATGGGCATGAATGCAAGGTTCAAGGTCGACTCCCACTTCTTCAATGTATAACCTTCCATTCACTTCTCGCTTTGATAAAGGCATTAGTGTTGAAAGTTTTACCTGGTGAAATACCAGATGAGTATGACTCGTGAAAACTTCCGAGTTCACACATATAAAGGAAGGCATAGGTTCAACCCGTCAGGGTATCGTGGAAACATATACCACAAGCTTCAATAGTAAATAACACAAGCTCGATAGTAGAGCATGGTTGACAAAAATAGAGGATACTATTTACCTAAGGCATTATGTATCAGGGAAAGAACTTGAGGTTTTTGTATACGAAGGACGCTGTCGGATGATATTTCAACAAATGATCCGACGGTCCATAGTGGAGCTGATGTGAGCATCGGCACACAACCAGAGGAAGAAACAATGCGAAGGCATTGGATTATAGAAACAAATAACTAATTCAAAGTTTAATTGCCAAGGAATTATGATTTCCAAATCAAGGGATCAGAAGCAAACGCTCTGATTTAGGATGGATAAGCTGAGCTGGCTTAGGGGTACAATTGACGGGAATTTGATTGGTCGAGAACCAGCTCCAGTTAAAAATGACGGCTGAGCCGGAAGGATGAATTATAGGATCTAATTGAGGATTGCGAGCATTCGCAACATATTGAGTCAACAGACTGAAAATGATAATGACAAAGGATGTCAATAAGATTACTAGACTTATGGGATTAACCATAATGCAAGTAAGCAAGAATTTCAAGAGCAAAAGGCTCCTGAGAATTTTCGGAAGATCGAATGGTATTTTGAAGACTTTTGTGAATTGCTTGAATCAACTGGGGATGAGCGGATACTCGACAAGTGTGAGGATTTATCCGTAGGGGTATTCACGTGACAAAGAACTGCAAGTCGGTAGGCACCAAGTATTCATCTGGAGTAAGGGGCTCTCCGGGTGGAAGTAGTTACGAGAACCTAGAGTCGGCATTAGTAAAAATTATTTAACGCGAATAGAAAAGAGATCAGAGTCCCAGAGTATAGGTCGAGGAATAAAAGATCCTAATACCACCCAGATGGCGACGTGGGCCCGTAAGACACACAACCATTTTAGTAAAAGTTTTGTAATGACTAGACTCGACTTCGGTCAAGGAGTGTGGAAGGGGGATTCCTACAGGCAGTCGGCTCTGATACCAACTTATGATGCGCCCGATTTGTCCGTACACTAATCATACATGCAAACGTGTACGATCAAGATCAGGGACTCACGGGAAGATATCACAACACAACTCTACAAATAAAATAAGTCATACAAGCATCATATTACAAGCCAGGGACCTCGAGGGCTTGAATAGAAGAGCTCGATCATAGACGAGTCAGCGGAAGCAACAATATCTGAGTACAGACATAAGTTAAACAAGTTTGCCTTAGAAGGCTAGCACAAACTGGGATACAGATCGAAAGAGGCGCAGGCCTCCTGCCTGGGATCCTCCTAAACTACTCCTGGTCGTCGTCAGCGGGCTGCACGTAGTAGTAGGCACCTCCCGAGTAGTAGTAGTCGTCATCGACCGTGGCGTCTCGCTCCTGGGCTCCAACGTCTGGTCGCAACAATCGGGTATAGAAAGGGGAAAAGAGGGAGCAAAACAACCGTGAGTACTTATCCAAAGTACTCGCAAGCAAGGAGCTACACTACATATGTATGCATTGGTATCAATTGGAATAAGGGTATCATATGTGGACTGAACTGCAGAATGCCGGAATAAGAGGGGGATAACTAGTCCTGTCGAAGACTACGCTTCTGGTAACCTCCATCTTGCAGCAGGAGAAGAGAGTAGAAGGTAAGTTCACCAAGTAGCATCGTGTAGCATAATCCTAACCGATGATCCTCCCCTCGTCGCCCTGTGAGAGCGCGATAACCGGTTGTATCTGGCACTTTGAAGGGTGTGTTTTATTAAGTATCTGGTTCTAGTTGTCATAAGGTCAAGGTACAACTCCGGGTCGTCCTTTTACCGAGGGACACGTCTATTCGAATAGATAAACTTCCTTGCAGGGATGCACCACATTTCTCAACACGCTCGATCCGCTTTGTCCGGACACACTTTTCTGGGTCATGCCCGGCCTCGGAAGATCAACACGTCGCAGCCCTACCTAGGCACAACAGAGAGGTCAGCACGCCGGTCTAAATCCTATGGCGCAGGGGTCTGGGCCCATCGCCCATTGCACACCTGCACGTTGCGTACGCAACCGGAGAGCAGACCTAGCAACCTCCATTACAAAGGAAGTTGCGTTACGCGGTCCAACCCGGCGCGCGCCGCTTAGTCGCTGACGTCACGAAGGCTTCGGCTGATACCACGACGTCGAGTGCCCATAACTGTCCCCGCGTAGATGGTTAGTGCGTATAGGCCAATAGCCAGACTCAGATCAAATACCCAGATCTCGTTAAGCGTGTTATTTTGAAGTAACCGCGAACGCCGACCAGGGCCAGACCCACCTCTCTCCTAGGTAGTCTCAACCTGCCCTGTCGCTCCGCCTCAACGTAACAGTCGGGAACTCAGGCCCACCACTACCTGGATGGAGCCACCTGCCCCTTCAGCCCCCATCTCCAAACAGTATCACCGGTAATGTAACAGTGTAAAGTATATAGTATATGCCCCTCCCGAAGTGATCACGGCCCAGTAGTATAGCATGACAGACGGACAAGAGTGTAGGGCCACTGATGGAACACTAGCATCCTATACTAAGCAGTAGGATAGCAGGTAAAGGTAACAACAGTAGTAGTAAGGACAGGCTATGCAACATGATAGGATTAACGGAAAGCAGTAACATGTTACACTACTCTAATGCAAGCAGTAGAGAGTAGAGTAGGCGATATCTGGTGATCAAGGGGGGGGGTTGCCTGGTTGCTCTGGCAAGAGAGAGGGGTCGTCAACACCGTAGTCGTACTGGGTAGCAGCGGTGTCGGTCTCGATGTCTAGCGAGAGAAGAGGGGGAAGAAACAATAAATATAATGCAAACAAATGCATGACGATGCATGACATGACAAAGCGTGATGCTAGGTGTGCCCTAACGCGGTACGAGGTGGTACCGGTGCAGGGGGGAAACATCCAGGAAAGTATTCCCGGTGTTTCGCGTTTTCGGACAAATGAATTGGAGGGGAAAAGTTGCGTGTTCGCTATGCTAGGGCTGCGTGACGGAGGAACGGGCTGCGTATCCGGATTCGTCTCATCGTTTTAAGCAACTTTCATGTACAAAGTATATTCATCCGAGTTACAGATTATTTTATATGATTTTTCAAAGTTTCAACAATTATCTGGATTTTTTATTAATTCGAATTTAAAACAGTAAAATACTTTTGTCACCTAGTGTAGTGCCAGCCGGTGTATGACAGGTAGGGTCAGGGGGATTGGTTGACTGTTGACTAGGTCAATGATTGACTAGTCAACAGGGTCGATGGGCCCACTTGTAAGTGTAACATGTGTTAACATTATTTTAGTTAAACAATTTACCTGTCGGGGCCACATGTAATAGACTCAAATCGTATGTGTGTTAGTAATAAAGGGGATTAGTCCTCTAACTAATCTGGGCCGGCCTCATCCATAGAACCAGCCGGCCACTGGATGTGCTCGCTCGGACACATGGCCATGGCGGCAATGGTCAGCAAGCAACAACAGCACGAAGCAGCGGCAGTGGCAGCGCCGCATGCAGCAGTAGGCAGAGCAGCGCGCGGCCGCGGCGACGCAAGCAAAGGCGCAGCGGCCGGCCAAAGCTTGGGCGGCGCCGGCGCGGGGCACGGCCAAGGCACGACCAGGGGCGCGAGCGCGCGTGCCGCGCGCGGACGAGGTACGCACGGGGCGGCTCAGGACACAACGGGAGCGCGTGCGGCGTCAGGCGGCACACACGCACATATGTACGCGTACGCGCGAGCTCAGATGGGCTCAGGGATGGCAAACAGCGACGAATCGAGGCGAAGTAAAGGGGGATCCGGAGGAGAAGCTCACCATGAATCCATTGGCACGCCCGGGGAGGGTCGGGGTGGAACGGAGATGCGGTGGTGATGGCGAGACGGCGACGGCCGGACGAAGAAGACGAAGACCGCGTCGGCTACGCAGCTCCCCGCCTCGTTCCAATGCCCTGAACGGACGCGGTAGAGCACGGCGAACCTCCAGGATGTGCTCCCGGATGCTGGAGAGGCCGGTGGACGCGTCAACGACGGCGAGGCAGCGGTGACCGCAGGAGCCTGCGAGCTCAAAATCGAGCCAGAGGAGAGGGGGGCGATGGGGGTCGAGGGGGGAATGAACGAGGGGGAGCTAGGGTTTCTGGGGGACGCCTTAGTAGGCCGAGGGAGGGTGCGGATGGCCGGCACGTGGCCCTGGCGCCATGGATGGCCGGCACGCACGGCTCTGCCCCTCCCGTGCGAGAGGTAGGGGAAAAGGCCGGCCAGCTGGGCTGGGCCTTGTACAGTGTTAGTACTGGGCTTAAGTGAACAGGGGGGATTTCTCCCTTTCTTTTCTATTTCTTTATCTTTTTTCTATTTTCCAATTTAGCTATTGTTTTTCTAAATAGTTTAGTGATCAAATGAATTTTTTTAATTATGAAACTTTGCACAAAAATGATATGAAATATTCTAGGATTGCACAAAAAGTAATGAGGGCATTCACAATTTATTTGATTTTCGGTTTGAATTTAAATGTGTTGAATAGGTGCTATTGGGTCTGTTTTAAATACTTTAGGGGCATTTTAACAACTCAAATAATGTTTGTTTATACATGTAAATTATACGGTGATAATTTCAACCCAACGAACATTTTTTGTTTTACCGTTTAAAGAAATATTATTTTGACTTGAAATTTAAATTTGAATTCGACTTTGATGTTTATTAAGTGGCAACGTGCATAGTAATCATGATGACATGCCCACCATTAGGGGGTATTACTGTAGCATGATTCTCGTGGTATTACACCAGAGCACAAGATGGGCGTCGAGCTCGCGCTGGAAGGCGGTGGCATTGGCCGGGAGGGGCTGCTCGATGATCTGGGCGACGCCATAGAGGATGGGAACAAGGAGGAAGAAGGACTTCCACTTGTGATAGTTGTGGTCATCGGGGTTAAGGAGAAATTTGATATGGTTCTGGATGCTTTCGCGGAAGATGGGATGGGTGGACGGAGCGGCGGCGAAGGAGGGCGGCGGCGCCGTGGAGGGGGAAAAGAGAGGGGCGAACTGAGATCCGAGCGAAGGGGAGGAACCTCTTTGGGTGGAGGGGATGGTGCCGAAGATGAGAGGAGGAGATGTGCCGGCTGTGGTGCCGGCGCCGGTGGAAGAGCTGGAGAGAGCTCCCGACGAGGTGGCTGAGCTGGTGGCTGGGGAGGTGGTGGAGGAGGTTGAGTTCTTAGCCATGGGAGAGGCACCTGGAGTCTGATACCAAGTAGGACGATCAAATGTTTTCTGTCATTACCCACACATGGTACAACATATAGAGCGCTAGAGCAGTTACAGAAGCCCGAAGGATGTGGCACGCAGGCCAGGGCGTGATCTATGATCCTATATACTAGGAATAGTGGTACGATACACGTTAACACTTTCGATACTCCTTGACTGGAGTCGATAGAACTCTGGCATAGATTCCTATCATCTCCTCGGGGCAACGTGGTTAGAGTTTCTCATCGTGTGCGTGTGATGGCGAGATCTTGTGTCAGACAATTCAGATCGATTCCGGGGTTCAACGAAGCCAACTATGGCTCCCGGACACTAGTCCTTAGGATCATGTGTACGAAGAGTTCCTAACTGTCACAAAGATTTTAAATTCCCATTGCCTTGGGACCATGGAGGAAAAGATAGAAGCGGTAAATGTGTGATTGCGTTGTGAAGCAAAGTGGGCATGTTATCATCATGGTTATTGTTCTAGAATCGTCAAGAAACACCTACACTATGCACGGATCTTGTTTAGATGAATGCAATCCTTCAAGAGAAACAATCGCATAGCTTAGAGCAACTCTAGTAGAGTCGCCGTATTGGCAGGCTCCATATAGTTTTTTTTAGGGTTGACTCCATATAGTATATGGTACATGGATATGAATGCTGCTGAGGGAATGCCCAAACATAGATTCACCATAAAAGCATGCTCCATAATTTTTTTTCATGTGAGACCCATGTATGAGTGCCCACCAATTCGAAAAATGTTCATCAATTTTAAAAATAGTCAAGAATTTATAAAATGATCATGAAAATGAAAAAAAATCCATGAGTTTGATTTTTATGTGGATTTTAATAATGTTCACAGGTTTAAAAAAGGTCACGTATATATATATAGCAATATTCTAATCATGGTATTAGAATAGTTATTTGGACCACACCCCGCCTATATAGGGCCCGATGAGGATTTCCTGAACCCACTAAAAAAGCCCGAGCCTACCCCCAATCCTCTCGGCCTCCCACCTCCCCCGACTGATGCGCACCACCCGCCCCAGATCGACTCGCCGCCTGCACCCCGCCCCAACTGACGCTGCCGCCACCGCGCCACTCGCACTCCGCCCCAACCTGCCCCGCCGCAACCGGCGCCGTCGCCCCCGCAGTGCCCCAACCGGCGCCGCCGGGACCTAGCACACCCGCACGCCGCCGTTCACCTCCCTTGCGGCCACCTCCCCTCCTCCCCAACGGCCGGCGCGTGACCCTCCTCCTCCACGGCCGACGAGCTTCCTCCACCCTCTGATCTAGCTGCCGCAGGGCCCCGGGATCCCCGTGTGTTGTCGCTAGGCCATGGATCCCCGGGCGCCGCCACAGCGTCCTGGATCCCGAGCGCCGTCGCCGGTCCCTGGATTCCATCTACTGCCGCTCATCCAGTGCCATGCGGAGGCTCCTCGTCCCGAGCTCTACGCGGTCCCGGACTCCGACCAACATCCACCGGCATCGTTGGATCTCGGAGGTGCCTCCTCCTCCTCCCCCTTGTGCTTCACAGCCGCCGGCGACCTACCTCACACGTCGGGTCGAGACTCCTCCCGCGCAGTGCCGAGCACAACCGTGAATAAAAATCGCCCTCTCCCTTTCCTCATTCTGTGTACAGTGATGGTACTATTCTATTTTTGAAGAATCACTGCATTTTGATTGATTTATGTTATAGTGTGTGTTCTGAAGTTCATGTTCTCAATATCGTGAAATTCAAAATACTGTAACTGAGAAAAGTTCAGAAAAATATTTCTGGTTCCTGGAAGTTCATACATTCTGTTCGTGGAAAAAATCGCGTAGTGCTTCAAAATGAGGTTCTCTGGTGCGTAAATCATGATCAGAGGAGAGGAAAAAAAATAGTGGAATAAGACTTGTGTGAGATGAACAACGTTTGACAATAAAACTTTGTTGTTTCTTATTTTCTTATCAATGAGATTTTGTCAAACTTTGAACAGAGGATTAGGTTGTTTTGGCTCTTCCCTGTTGGTATGTTTCTCTATAAAAAAATGCTACACACTTGTGTGTCTAAGTTGAGCACGCATGTTAATTCCTGCGAAGGGAACCGTTGTTGCTGTGATGGTATACTATGAAGAAAATGTTAAAGCATGGTGCAAACTCCATATATTTACGCCTAACTAGAAACCTCATAATACATACTGTTGGTTAATGGTTTCATACTTTCATGTGCGTATACTTGTGCTCAAAATATTTTCTTTATAAATGCAAAAAAATATTTCGTGCATGCATTGAAAAAAGATATGATCTTTCTTGTTCTACAGGAAATCTTATGAAGTTTGCTTTTCAATTAACTTCCGTGTAACTTCAATTATTCATCCTAAACCTACCACCTTTGAGTTTGCCGGGAAAAATATGTAAGTGCAAATTTTCCATCTTGGTAGTGATCTGTAGTAGAACTTTCTGCTACTGCACACACTCGCAAATAGGACATTTTACAGGCCGCCCATCCCAACCTTCACCGCCGCCTGCATCCCTCCGACGTTGCCCCTCCCAGCCTACACCGCCGCCTGCATCCCGTGAAATCCTCGGCCCCCGGAGAGCCGCTTCCTGAACTTCCGGTCAAATCTGACCGGATCCCGGCGACGTCCTCCGCCCTGGCGACGTGAGCACTCCCTTTCCCGGCTCCACGCATCCCTGCGCAATCCCCTCCCCTGGATCCTTGACGGGCTCCGACGCCGCGTCAACGAACGCCAAGGTCGTTGCCTCACTCCACCATGAGCACCACTACATCCCACCCCGCCACTGCACCCTGCCTTCCTCCCACTCCCACTACTCCCAAATCGCCTCCACCCGTCGCCGTTGTTGCCCATGGTCGTGGAAGACTGCCACCTGTTTTGTTTGTGTTGTGAAGAACAAAACAGAGTTGCCTAAAGATTTGGAGCAGTTCAAAGAATCTCAAAGTGGAAGGAATCATGTGGGAAAAAGTTGCTTTCACCCATCCCGGTGCTGCAACAAATTCTGTTGATTGTGTGTCATCACAATTTTTTTATCTATCATGTGGTGCTACTTCTCTCTCTCTCTCTCCCTATCTCTCTCTAATTGATTCTAATCCAAAGTCGACAGTGCCCCCAAACATCTACTTATTAAAGAATGGAAACAAGAAGTTCAAAAATAAAATAACAAGAAGTTCAACTTTTAAAAATAGAGCACTTCAAAATTTCAAAAAAAGGATTAAGAAAATCAGATTAAAAATTTATAAAAAACTCATATATTTTCACGTATCCAAGAGAAGTTCAGATTAATAACTGCCAGAAGTTCATGTACTAAATGGTGTGCATTTTGTATTAAAAAGAATAAAAAAGCAAAGTCTAAAAGTTTTTTTTGTTATAAGTTCAAGTCCTTTGTCGGAGAAAGTTAAAAAATTATTGTGAGAAAGGTTTGTACAAAAAAATATCATTTGTGTAACACTGACGAGTGAATGAGAAAATTACAAATGAAAATACGACATAGAAGTTCAACATGAAAACAGCAGGAAGTTCAACTACTACAGTGAATGAATTTCAGACGAAAAACTTTTAAATCGTCGCGAGTATGAAAAAACGATCAACACGGGAAAGTTGCGTGTTTAAATCAGCTTTCCACCGGTATATTACTTGCTCAATTCCGGTGAGTGTTCCGGTGAGTGGATGGAGAGCTATGGGCAAAAAAAGCATGGAAAAACAGAGAGTAAAGTTCAAGTAAACATGCCGAGAAGTTCAGGTTCTTCACGCGGTGCATTTTCGAAGAATCTGTTTCGCGATAAAGGCAGAACAAATGATCTTGCCATTTTTGAAATTACGTGAAAACAACTAAGAAACCATCAACATGAAAAAGTTTCGCATTTTTCTTAGCTTTTTAATGGTATATTATTTGTCCAATGCTTTTTAATAAAAAACTAGGATTTTTATTCCCAAACTAGAAGTTCAAATTAAAAAATCAGAGAAGACCAAATTAAAAAAGAGGAGCATTTCAAAAGATTTTGTAAAAAACAGATTTCCCCTATTCTATAAAAACTAGAAGTTCAAAATAAAATAACGGTGTGGTATCATTGTTTATATAAAAAAGCATTTTCCCCGTTACTAACCAATAAAACTAAGAAGTTCAAATTTAAAAATGGTGAAGTTTGATGTCTATAAAAAATTCAGATTTTTTACATTATTAAAAGTAAAACCAAGAACTTCAAATTTTTAAAACAAGGAAGTTCAAAAAAACTCGATTTCCTCGTTACTAAGGAATAAAACTATGAAGTTCAAATTAAAATAACTGAGAAGTTCAAAGTTTGTAAAAACCTCACATTCTCGTTACTAAAGAATCAAACTAATAAGTTTGAATTAAAATAAGGGAACAACTAAAAAAGTTTAAAAAGATTTTCCCCATTTTTTCGAAAACTAGGATTTTCCCTGATATTAAAGATTAAACCACGAAGTTCCAAAATAGAAAAAGACAAATTCGATGTTTATTTTAAAATCAAACACAATTCTTTATTCAAAAAAATAAAATATGTGAAGTTCAAATTAAAATAACTGAGAAGTTCAAAGTATATAAAACCCTAGGATTTATAAGCTCAAAAAACAAAAAAAACAATGTCATTTTGGGCATTTTTTCCCCAATACTAAAGATTGAAATTAAGAAGTTCAATTCCAAAAAACGGAGTAGTTAAATGTATGTAAAAAACTCAGGTGTCCTAGTCACTAGAGAATAAAACTAAGAAGTTCAATTGGAAAAGCGGAAAAGTTTGATATTTATTTGAAAAATTGGACTTTTCCAGTTACTAAAGAATAAAACCAATTAGTTCAATTCCAAATAACGAAGAAGTTCGATGTTTCTAAAAAACCTCCATTTTTCACAATTCTAAAAACACACAATGAAGTTCGAATAAAAAGGTAGAGCGGTTCGATGTCTATAAAAAACTCAGATATTTGCATGTAATCGAGAGAAGTTCGGATTAATAACTATGAGAACTTGAAGTACTACACTATGTGTATTTTGTATGAAAAAAAGAATGAAAAAGCAAAGGCTAAAATATTTGTTTCTAGAAGTTCAAGTGCTCGGCTTGAGAAAGTTCAAAAATTCTTATGAGACAGGTTGAACAAAAATACGTGACAGAAGTTCAAGGTGAAAACAGCGGCATGTTCAACTACTACAGGGAATGCGTTTAAGATAAGATTATAAAACTAGAAAACAAAAAGCTTAAAAGGTTTGTTGTAAGAAGTTCAGGTGCTCCTCCGTTCACGATTCGGAATTTATATTGCGGGACATCCGACCTCCAATTACATATTTGAAAATGGCAAAAATGACGTCCGACCTTCAATTGCGTGTAATTCAACGTATACACAAAAATGTGACAGAAGTTCACAGTGAAAACAATGAGAAGTTCAAGTACTGCAAGGAATGCATTTCACGTGAGAAAATAGAAGTGTAGAAAAATAAAAGCTTAAAAGGTTTGTTGAAAGAAGTTCAAGTGCTTTGTGCGGAGAAGTTAAAAAATTCTTGCGAGAGAGGTTCACCTTGTATTTCCATGTTCAATTTTTTCAGTATAAAAATTGAATACAATTCTTTACTCAAAAATATAAAAAAGGTGAAGTTCATATTGGAATAACAGAGAAGTTCGGAGTTTATTAAAACCTAGGATTTACCTGTTCAAAAAATAAAAATCACAACGCCATTTTTTGCACTTTTAAAAACAACTCATAAACGAAAAAAATGGTTGCTGGAAGTTCAAGTGCTCGGTGAGAAAAAGTTCAAAAAATTCTTGTGAGACAGGTTCGCCGTGTATTTAGATGTCCAAAATACATAAAAAAATATGTTGTTTTTTGTGTTTTAAAATAATTCTCTCAAACGAGAGAGAAGTTCAAAGTGATACTAAACAGAAGTTCACGTAGTACATGGTGTCTATTTCATATATGGAAAAAAACAATAAAGTGAAACAGAGTGAAGTCAAACAGACATGCCCTAGAAGTTCAACTACTTCACACAGTGCAAAAAACAGCACGTCATAAACAGAGTGAGGTTCAAACAGACATGCCCGTGAAGTCCAACCACTTCACGCAATGCGTTTCCATTTGCAATGAAGGCAGAAATCATGATCTCGTCATTTCTTTAATTTACTTCAAAATCACAGGAATATCATCTGTGTAAGTTCAAGTCCTCGATCGAAGAAAGTTAAAAAAAATATTGTGAGAGAGGTTTGTACAAAAAGAGTATCATTTGTGTAACATTGACGAAATGGATGAGAAAATTACAAAGGAAAATACGTCACAGAAGTTCAACATGAAAACAGGACGAAGTTCAACTACTATTGTGAATGAATTTGAGATGAAAAACTTTTAAAATCGTCGCGAGTATGAAAAAATGATCAACACGGGAAAGTTGTGTGTTTACAATAGCTTTACATCGGTATATCACTTGCTCATTTCCAGTGAGTGGATGGAGAGCTACGAGCAAGAAAAGCACGTGAAAAAATAGAGTGAAGTTCAGGTACACATGCTGAGAAGTTCACGTTCTTCACGCGGTGCATTTTCGAAGAATCAGTTTCGCGATAGAGGTAGAACGAATGATCTCGCCATTTTCGAAATTACTTGAAAACGGCTAAGAATCATAGAAAACCATCAACATGAAAAAGTTTCGCATTTTCCGTAGCTTTTCAACGGTATATTATTTGTCCAATTCCGATAAAGTTCATAGAAATTACGGCGAAAATACATTTTTCGCCATTTTCGAAACTGACTTAAAACCGTAAAGATTTGGGAGAAACAATACATACCAAAAAGTTTCGCATTTGTTCAAGCTTTCCAACGCCATATCATTTGCTGCATTCGGACGCATGGTTAAAAAATTAGCTTGAAAATACGAACTCGGTAGGACTTGGACCATTTTCTAAATTACTCTTAAACCATTCAAAATTAGAAAAAAACCTTCAAGATCAAAAAGTAGCGCATTTTCATAAGCTTTCTAATGCCATATCATATGCCTCCATTGGATTAGCCGTTTAGAAATTATATCGAAAAAACGAACTCAGTTGTTCGGTTTATGAAATTTTACGTTTTTCCAAATTACTCTTTAACCATAGGGAATTAGAGAAAACTTTCAACATGTGGAAGGAGCGGTTTTTCAGCAGCTTCCAACGCCATATTATATGCCCTATTCCGATAAACGGTTTAGAAATGTGATCGAAAATACGATTCACATTTTTTGTGCGAAGAAAAAACGGTTTTCAAAACTGCTCTTAAACCGCTTATATTTTGCCAAAAATTTAAGTTGGATCATGATATCGGGGTCCATAGCTTTCCAACGGTATATCGCAAGCCCCATTTGGGCAATGTTGGCGGAAGTTCAACCTAGTTCACGAGGAAGTTCAACATACTATTAGCGGGGCAGGTCAGGTTGTGATCAGAATATTATTCTGATCCCGTGATCAGAATAGTGTTTATGTATGTATGTATGTATGTATGTATGTATGTATGTATATATATATATATATAAACTGAACAAAGACTAAGTGAAAAACAAGTAAAAAATAGAGAGAAAGAAAACCAGACCAGAAGCATCTAGAAGCTTTCCAAAACCGGTGCAAAAAGGGTAGTGTTGCGACCCAAATTTTCATTTTTTTCATCTCCACTGTTATATTCGATGCTTGCAGGCGACCAAGCCGAGGGAGGGAAGCAACACAGCCTCTGCACATATTCTTTCTCCTCCTCGATCATTCACCACTTCCCATCCCTCATGTCGTCTCATCCTTCCCAGTTGGGCTCGGGTAGAGAACGGGTCGACTATACCAACACTATGGAGTGCGGCCACAAGGGGTTGATGCTGGGGCTTGGCCCGGGACATAGCATCCATCGGACAGTTCTTTCATGACCGGCGTGACGTGTTGTCCTCGGCTATCAATCGTCGCATCTCGTTGCTTAAGCAAACGTCATCACAGGCGGCGGTGGACATCTGCTATGGCGTGCAGGAGATCCACCCACCCAACACGAAAGTTAGCCACTGGAATGTTGATCATCTGGTCGACATTTTCAGGTATTATGTTGTAAAAAATTTACATGTATATTTTGCTAAAAATTCTGCTATACTTTTTTGTTCTAATTTATGTCAAATTTCCTTTAAAATATTGATCAATTTTCATACCTCATTTGAAATTTTGTATATGTTTTTTGGCCGAGATTTTCTAAAATGAATTTTGGCCATTTCACTCAGACAGGTAAAAATTGTAAATCAAAATTTAAAACCTTGATTAATGCACAGACTGGAGATACATATTTCAACTGACACCTGTGTGAGTTTAACTAGCGGAGAGCGACCAGACATAGTGTTCCGTTAATCGGCTAACCATCAAATATTTTATTAGTTTAGAATATAAAAAAATTAAAGTGACCATAAAAATTAAAAAAAAATCCTTACATCTCCATTTATTTATACTAATTTAGTTTAACTCATCGTACCTTAGTGAGTCACTAATATTTTTTTGTTTTTATTGTCACATTATTTACATATATTTTATAAATTACTAATTTTTTGGTATATAGTTGTAGTAACAACTAATACATCTCATTATATTAAGGTATAGATTAGCATACACTTTGTGCTAAACTAAAATGATGCTTTGTTGAATGAATTATTTTATTTTTTTGTTTGATGTGTTTAACAAGAAAAATAATTAATGTATTATTCCACAATTATTTGATTTATTATATTATTTTCCATGTCATCCTAAAAGTCTATATAATTGGTAGAGTGCTTATAGAATATATGGATATAACAAACTTGGAAATGATATCTGGAGTTCGAGGATATGAAGTGGATGAGTCAAATTTGAAATTAAAAAATTTGACAAAGAGCAGGAGTTTATCCTAGGTTGCACTGTTGCACTTTCGCATGGTGCCGGCTCTACCGACCCCATATATCATTTAAGGCCAACCCACTTGACCCATTGGTCTAGATTTTTTGGGTGGGCCAATGATCTAGTGGGCCGACACAGTGACCCGGCCCACTTCCATCTTAATTCATAATTCAATAAGAGTTTAATCTATTTTGGCACAACTGACCGAGAGAAACTAATTTTACGTTTTGCACATTATTTTCGTTTATGTAAAACTGAAGTCCTGTTGGAAAAAGGTGGAAATTACTCAAATATCGTTTTATTTATACTGAACTTCTTTACCTTGACAAAGTTTAGCAAGCCATTAATATTTGTTGTTTTTATTATTGCATTGCTTGGATATATTTACTAGATTACATTTTTAGTATGTTGCTATAGTAACAACTAAAAATCTCTTTTATATAAAGGTACACATTGAATACACTTTCGATGTTTACTATAAATACATTTGTAGTGCTAAACTAAAAATGTGATTTCTTGCAACATTTATTTTATTTATTCTGTTGAGTTGTTTATGAATAATCCTTTGTTATGGTAGTTTTTACTATAAGTATGAGCAAACTAATATTTTGACATCGTTCCAAAAGTAATATATGAATTATATTATATGTATATTTATTTTGTCTGACATCTTCAAATATCTATATAATTGGTGGGAAGCCTTTAGAGTATATGATTGCAGCAAACTTACAAGGGTGTATGGAGTTCAAGGCGACATAGTTTAGGTGTAACAAAATAGGTATTCTAGATTTGCAAAAAAAGGAGAGATTTTTCTAGAATGTATAAAGTGTAAACCCTAACATCCCAAAGTATGAAGAATTAAAAAAATAGTATTTTGTTCTAGGTTTCACTCTTCCATTCTGCTCTCAGTTCATTCATTAAAGAATCTGATGAGGACATCAATACCATTGTTACACCCACAACCCCTGCTACTATACATACTGGACCAATTACTAGAGCTCGTGCACGTCAATTAAATTATCAGGTACTTTCGTTTCTTGGTAATGATTCTAATGTTTATGAGAATATGATGCTGCCTAAATTGGATACATCTGTTTTGCTTAGAAATGAAGGGCCTAGCTTGGAGAAGGATGAATATGGGAGCAAGAACAAGCATGAAGATAATGGCATGCGCAAAGGAAACAAGAGTTTCAAGTGATGATTTCAGGACTTTGAAGCCACCATAATGAGTGCATGAAGTCCTGGACGGAATATACAAGATGCCACTTCACAAATTTCGTCCAGAGGCTATTATAGGTGCCGCGTCATCTTATTATTGGGCCAAGCCCATGTAATTTTGAAATACATAAGTATATGTTGTTTTTAGAGTCCGTATGTCTGGGGAAACAAGAGATAGGGTTGGTTTCGGACCAACATGGGCCACGTTTCACTAATGCCCTCAGCCTCTAGCTAGCCTCTAGCTACCTAGTGTTGCAAGTATGTTTAAGCATAAAACAAATAACCGATAAATTCAATGCCTATAGGTAAAATATCATGGTTCTTGCCCTAGCTTAGGGAACACTCTATTTAGCAGTGAACTGGACCGAACTTCAATACGTTTTACGATAGATATAAAAATGTCCATCAAAGTTTGAACTGATTATGATTTAAAAAAAATACTCATGACTTTTAAGAATTGTACATGATTTATAAATGTTCAAAGGTTTGAAAACAAATCATAAATTTTAAAAAGTTAAATGATTTAGAAAAAAAACCATGAATACATATTCATGAAAAAAATGAATTTCTAAATTGATCACGACCTTTTCAAAATATTCTTCGATTTGTTTCTTTTGGCAGATTTTAAAAATGCTTAAGGATTTGAAAAGTTCATATATTTAATAAGAACACAGAAAAAGAAAAAGCAGACCAGAAGCATCTGGAAGGTTAAAAAAACCAGTGCAAAAAAAACGCTATATGAGCCGACGCACTGCGAACAGGCGCCACTAGAGAGGAATGTGCGTTGGGAAGAAACCTAGGATTACCCTGACGCGCGCTTTTCCTGCTATGTATGTATACATTGGGTCGGCCCAACTAGCTCGTTTCCATTTTTTGTAGCTTCTAGACTGGGTTTTTGCGTCTTGTTACTTTATTTTTTTTCACATTTGTTGTTTTCCTTTCTTCATTTGGTTTTTATTGTTTCTTTTCTATTTGATTTTCCTTTTTCCTTTTTATATTTCATTTACCTTTTCTTTTCTTTTTATTTCTTTTTCACTTTTCCAAATTCATGATTACTTTTTTGAAATTCTTAAACATTTTTGTACAAATTCATGTTTTTTAAATCGTAAACAATTTTTTTGGAATTGCATACATTTTTTTGAAATTTTGAACAATATTTTGAATCGGCCAAATATTATTAATTGACAAGTAATTTTGGATTTAATGAACATTTGTTTGAGACGATCCTTGAAGAGGAGCCAACAAAAAATCTTGACCTTGATCGGGACCTTGGATGGCCAAATGAGCTCGGCCAAGGGGTCGATGTCGTCCTCCTTAGTGACGATGGAGTAGGCCTGTCTGGAGGAGAAAGGTGTACTAGAACGCATGCACACTGCGTCGTGCATGCAGCATGTACTCGTATGCAGATGCTGTCAAGTGTCAACCCTCCTGTCGCAGAAGGATAGGCAGCCGCTCGTCTGGAAGCGCTCCAGCCGCCTCGCGAGCAAGTAACCGAAGGCGCCGCTCGGCGCACAACTAATGCCGTTGATGCGTTTTTCGTCTGTATAAGAGCATCTCCAACAGCCGTGTCAAAAAGCACGCACAAAGATAAATTCGTTTTTTTGTATGCGGGATGTTTTCGCACGCTCCAACAATGGCAGAAAACGAGCGCGCGGTGAAAGGCGGCCGTTTGGGTGCTACATTTGGCGTGCCGTGTCCGACGCGCCTATAAATTGCAGCGCCCTCTGCCGCTCTCTTCATCTCTCCATCACCTTCTACCGTGCTCTGCCGCCGACAGGCCACCATCGCGCCACCATGCCGCCTCGCTGCCGGCGAGGTACGGGCTATCGCGGCGTCCGCGTGCGTCCGTCCGGCACCTACTCCGCCGAGATTCGATCCGGCGGCGGCATGCGGCTCCGTCTCGGAACCTTCGACACCGCCCAGGAGGGCGCCCGTGCGTACGACGCTGCGGTGTGGCGCCTCCTGCGGTCCCATCAATACATGAACTTCGCCGACGTGGCGATGCGGGAGCGCGCACATGAGTTGGCGCCTTTCCCGCGGCTTCTCACCGACGAGGTCACAAGCACCGGAGGCAGGAGCATTGTCTCAGACTGGCCGACATGGACGAGCAAGCCATGGCGCTGTGGAGCCATCGCTTCCCGGAAGACACCAACGAGGAACAGTTCTTCGCCCAGAGGAGGGCGAAGAGGGCGAAGAGGAGGGAGGAGCGAGCCGACTATCGCGAGGACAAGCGAACGCGGAAGGCGGTCGCTAAATACAACCAAACGCTAGGAGATGCGTCCTCCTAGAACTCCGGCGACGAGCGGTTCCTTGACGCCTACGCTCCGACGTCGGAGAAGGACATCACTGAGACAGAGGCCGAATCGGACAAGTAATAGTAGTAGGAGAATTATCTACGAAACCAAATATGTATCAAATCATAGTAGAAAAAACTGAAATATAGCGCGCCTGCTGGAGCGGCGTGGGCGCGCTTTAATTTGCGGCGGCCGCTGGAGCCAGCGCACCGCCGCGCGCAAAAACTAGCTAACCCGACGCTGTATCGTGATTTTTAGCGCGCGGCGCGTTGCACGGCTGTTGGAGATGCTCTAAGCAGGAGAGATAAGATAGAGCGCCATTAATTAGGCAATGACTCATTGAGCCATTATAAAAGCAACTCCAATGGGGCGACCCATTTCGTCCGCGACCATCCGTTTGAATCGGCTGGGATAAAAAAGCCGACCTAACGCGTCGACCCAAATAAACGTGCGTCCGCTTTCGTCCATCTGCCGACCCATTCCCGGCCCATTTTTGGGTCTGATTTGCGTCGGCGCGGACATAGGACGGACACGCGCGCTCGCCCTCTTTCCTCACCGGGCCCGCTGGTCGGTGGCACATTGAATTCACACCCTCGCCCGCCTGCTACGTCGCCGACGCCGCCGGCCATTTTTCAGATAAAAATGGATACATAGATAATTCTAGCATACATAGATAAAAAGAAAAGACCACTACTCGTCGATTTCTGACTCCGACTCGGTAATATCCTCCTCCGACGTCTGAATGTAGGCGTCAGCATATGCCTCGTCTTCAAAGTCCCAACCCGCTGTTTCTCGTAGCTTCAGTTTCAATTGAGCTGCCTGCTTCCGCGAACACTTGTCCTCCGGATAGGCGGCTCGCTCCCTCCTCCTCGCGTCCCTCTCAAACCTCCTTTGCTTGTAGAACTGGCGCTCGTCGACGATGTCCTGCGGGAAGCCTCCGTGCCACACCATCAAGGCTTCCACGTCCTTCTCCACGATGGCGAGGCGACGCTGCCGCCTCAGGTGGACACGACGATCCTCGTCGGTGAAAAGCCGCGGGAGAGGCGCCAGATCCTGTGCCCGCTTGCTCGACACGTTGGAAAAATTCATATCCCGACGAGGCCTCAGGAGGCACCACGCCACCGCATCGTGCGCGCAGGCCGCCTCCTCTGCGGTGTTGAAGGTGCCGATGATGAGACGTTTCTCGCGAAACCAGATCTCGGAGGAGAAGGCGCTGGAGCGGCGCTCACGGACTCCGCAAAAATCCAAAGCGCCCAGGCGACGAATCAACATGGTGGCACAGAGGCGGCGAGAGTGAGCGGCGAGCAGAGGCGGTGAGAGTGGACGGCGGACAGAGTGTGGAGGGAGCGTCTTCTTTATAACGAGCGCCGGCCGCGGCGCGTGCGCAAACCTTTCCCGTGTGCTGGAGCGTCAAAACCAGCGCGCTAGGCCGCTTTCCTCCGCGCGCGCGAACCTTTCCCGCGCGCTGGAGTGTCAAAACCAGGGTGACGACATGGTTTAAAACGCGCGCGGTCATGAGATGAGTCGACCCATTGAACGCACTGCCGATCCAAAACTAAAAAATAACGGACGGCGGATGGTGGCCGATTTAAACGAAAAAAAACAAATAAAAACATCGTCTGTTTAGGTCGGGCCGTTAGAGTTGCTCCAAGGGTCGTCGGCGCACGGGCAGGCCACACTTCCACACTCTCAACCGAAAGACACTCGCTGTCATCGTAAATGAACGCACCGAGGACACCTTGCGGAGAAAACGAGAACCGATGCTGCACTACACCTGTGGAGTTCGTGTCGTAACGCGACCATGCAAAGCTGTCACGTCCAAACACACTATGTCTTTGAAGCGCAGGCTGACAAGCACCGTGGCCGTCGCGCACGCATGCGACAGTAGGAGTGCACTGGCAGTGGCACACCGCGTCATGCGGCTTGTACTCGCCTGCCGATGCGGTCAAACCCACCTTGTCGTAAGGATAGGCCAGCGGCAGTGACTCACCGTTAGATCATCTATGGACGCGAGTCCCGGCCTGAAGCTTACAGCCTAAGGAAAAGGAGGCCGTGACTCACATGGACGGGCATGCACCTGGGTCTGGGTGCAGCCGAGAGGACGCTCCAGCCAGTGAGTTTCAGTTACTTGTTCTGTGCTGTTTCTGCTGTAAAGTGCTGCTACTTTACTGCTACTCCAGAAAATAACAACAATCTCCGGTTGTCCGCAAGCAACTGATCAAAGCCGGGCGAGCGAGGGAGGATGGTCCGGCGGGAGCGGGCTGCTTCGAACGAAATGGCAGCGGCGCGTGTCAGTGCAGCTGCACCGCCTCAAACTCTTCTCTTATTACTAGTTCAGAAACAACAATTTTGCTTCGCGAGCCACGCAGCCTCTTCCTCCCGACGTCGCCGGCTCGCCGCTCATCCGCCAACGCTCCCCGCGACGTCTGGAAACGGCAGTAACCAGTAACCGATGGCCATGGACATGGTTTTCCGGCGCCGCGCGCCATGGCAAGGCCAAAACTGCAGATGTTACTCTACACTGGGCTGTGCCACGCAATAGAAAAAGACCACGGGATTTTGAACAAACAACTTGGTTCTCGTATATACAATTCGTCCACACGAAGTACAGGACCAAGTTCTTTATAGTAGCATAATAGCGTTATGTTAAAATATTTTATGTTTTTGGATTTTGATTTGTATGTATTATCTCCAGCGTTTAGTGCCGCCCTGCTACCAACTTCCAACGCTCAATAGCACCATAAAAGTTGTATTCTTTAAAAAGAAAAACAAGCGAGTCGATAAGAGAAGCATGGATACATACGAGAAGCCACTCTCATAATCTTAAGGGTAATCTATATTTTTCGTCCTTGAACTGCTGCAAAAATATAGAAATTGTTTTTTTTCCTGAACTTGTGGCACACTTTATTAAAAGTTTAAAAATAGCTACATCTTTTTAACCAGCTCGGCTAAGAGGAAACCAAGTGGTTCATCACCCCAAGAGATAACAACTTCGGAATCAAAATACTTTCTTGCTAAAGAGTGTGCCACCATTTTTGCCTCCCTTGGGCAGTGAACAAAAGAGGCTGATCCAATCCTCTGCGCTATATGAAAGCAATCAACAAGGATAGTTGTATATGGACTGAGTATTTCAGGCACCCCATTGCAAGCATTAATAAGCTCTAGACAATCAGATTAAAAAACAACTTGTGAGCATTCCACTTTGCCCACAAGTATCACTCCGTTTTTCAGAGCTAACCCCTCTGTTGATGGATCATCGAGCACATGATCAAATAAGAAAGTGCCACCTGACATCGCCCCCCATCGATGATTACAAAGTACAGCCGCTGTAGCTCCCCTTCCATTGTCCATATAGCATGCACCAACATTCATTTTATACACATTTAGCTCTGGTTTGGTCTATTTAGCAACCTTGGTTTGCTCATCATCGATCGCCCTAACTGGGTTAGCTGTGATTGCATGTATCGCCAATGCAGTTCTTGACGGGCTTGAGATCCCAATTCCCTTAACAACTTCTCTCCTTTGCCACCAAATATACCATGCATGCACAATGATAGACTCCTGTAGACCAAGATGTTGAATAGTTGGTGACCGTCGACATTCGTCCTTGAGTAAGTTTTCAAAAATGATGTTGCCAGATCGATCGGTTTCAAGTGCTTAATAAATCAGCCCCTTCAGTCCCAGAGCTCTGCAAACTTCTCTAGCTCTTCTCTGTGTGAACATTGGATGGCGGATATCCTCCGCACCCCTTTGGCAAATAGGACACTGTCCAGAAGGAATATGTCGATTTGCTAACACCGAAAGGCCTAGTATGATCCCATGCAAAGCCTTCCAACCGAAATTTTTGATTTTACTTGGAAAGTTGAGTTTCCAAAGGATGTCCCAGACAGGATTACTAGTGGAAGGACCATCATCTGAACCTTTGAGGCGCCTAGCAAACCGATGCCTTCATTCAGTGTGGTATGTTGATCTAACTGGAAAATTATAAGTCTATGTTATGCCAAGCAACAAAATCATCAGTCATGTTTGCACTCATGGGTATTCTCAGAATCCTTTCAACATCCACCGAGATGAAATTATCTCTGATTATATCCTCATCTCAGTCTCCTCTTGATGGGTTTATAAGATTGTCAACAGTTTGGAGATGGCACTGACCCTTCCTTGTAATAACCCTCCTCAACTCCGAAACCAGCAACATTGGGTGCCTCAACTAAACAAACGGATAATTTGCCCCTGATAACACTTCGGTTGGTTTGAGTATGACATGGACCCGATTCTGACTAATAAATCCCCATCTACCAAAATGTAAGGGAAACTCCAACACGCCGACGCATTTGGTCCGCCCATGTCAGTTTGGATCAAAATGGACAAAAAAAGCCGGCCCAATAAGCAGACGCAAACCCACATCATCTCTACTCTCTGTCCGTTTGAACGCGTTTTTGGTTGAAGTTTGCGCCTGATTTGCGTCCACAGAGACACCAGACGTATGCGACATGCATCCTCTCGGTGTCCTCCTCATGTTCGCGTGTTGGCCACCTAACCACCACCGTGGTTGTAGTAAATGTGACCCACCCACCTTGGGCCCGCATGGCAGCAATTGGGAGCGTCCAGAGTCCATGCCCTTTTTAATTCAAGCGTTGGGGGGGGGGGGGGGGGGGGGGGGCTCATCCACTCCTCCTTGCCCACTCTTGTCGACATCTGGCCACGCGTGCTCCCTCGTCGGCTGACAGAAATCCTAGTCGCCATGGCCGGCTTCTTCAGCAAGGGCAAGGGCAAGGGCAAGCACGACCATGAGTCCAGCTCATCGCATGGCCCGGCCAGGTTCATGTTGGTGCCACGCGGGGGTTTGGGGAAGGAGTCACTAGACACACGACCAACTATACATCCCAGTGCACCGCACACAGTACCACTAGGAGTACCATGTCTCGCTGTCGTGGCCGGACGTTAACCTTGCCCACGCCTTGACCCCACTGCATTCCGCAAGCGGCATGCTATCCTGACGTCGGAGCAATGACGCACGCCGTCGTACACGCCGGACTCCCTGCATTGGGATGTCTGGTTTGCCATCAAGCATGACATGCGCGACGCGACGCCATCAACATCGACACCCGCCCTCCACTACACTACTAGGGAAAACCCTAGTAGTAGCGCGGGTTTTGAGGCTACCAGCAGCGCGGGCAGCCGCACTACTAATAAGGCGCTACAACTAACTGTTAGTAGTATCTCGGTTTGCACCCGCGCTACTACTATTGACTATATCAGCAACGATTTTCCAGAACACTCTACTATTACTTAGTTGTAGCGCTTTCCTAGCCCCGCGCTACTGCTATGTGTTTCATCATTTCCCCCCGCTTCCTACCCAGTTTCCTACCCAGTTTCAGTTTCAATTAACTGCAATTTCCAGATATTAGGTACTACTAGATATCAATTTCATAAATCATTATAGGTACTAGGTAGTACTACCTCCATTCCAAATTACTCGATAACGATCATCATATGCATCCTCAAGCAGTATAAAGGTGATATCGATGACGATCATCATATATAGTTCTAGATGATATCGACGACGATCATCATATGTAGTTCTACATGATATCGACGACGATCATCAAATGTAGTTCTAGATGATATAGCCACACACACATATGTAGTTCTAGCTAGATGATATCGTCGACGATCATCATCCTCAAGCCTGGGCGGTGGGTGTTCCTGATAGTAATTAGGATGGCCTGTCCAACATGAAGATTCTTGCCAACGAGGAATCTCTTCCACCCAACCGAGTTTAAGTGTGTGCGACCGTCTGTGTCCATGCGATAAGTACAGGTGGTGACGGAGCCCCTTGTGGCAAGGCGTAGTCCAACTGAGCCTTCTTCATCAGGCTCGATACCACAACTCACAGGTAGGTTCTTTGGCAATTTCTGAATAAGAAAAACATATCAATTAATAAATAGCCTCGCACATACTCTTGCAAATATATTTCTATTAAGTATAGATTTCTACACTATCAAAAGACATAGTACTACGCATTTGTACTAATTAAGCATGAATTCTACTAATAAGTATATATGGATTATCTACACTACTAATAGTTCCTTGGATTCTACACTAATAAGCCTGTGATCAGACTCTACACTAAAGCATATCATCGACTAGATTCCACAAAGCATATCATTGGACTCTACACTAAGCATATCATCGGATAATTTGCATTTGTAAGTATAACAATAAAGCATATATATATCATCAAATTACAACAGTCAGTATAACATACCATTTCATGCCGATCGACCATGGTACTTGTCAGGCGGGTCACGTATGGCACCCCGACAAAGTCATCACGTGGCGGAATTATGTCCCATAGGTTGCACACCTCCTCCTCGCTCAGCCTCATTCTTTGAGCTACGATGGCTTCATGAAGTGGGTTCTCATCATCTTCATCGAGTGGGTCCTCATTATCTTCATCATCTTCATTATCTTCGTCATCTTCATCATCTTCCACCAGGTTGAGATAAATGACAACCAGCTTGGGTCTTTCTGCTCTGAAGGAGAAGCTGATCAACTCACCACCAGTAAGACGCATGCGGGCGAGACAGGCCCATCCATCTCTTCCAATCTGCGACATATTGCGTCCTTTCTCGACCTCCATAGTGTACAGCCCCCGGGAGCCTCAAATGTCACAATGTATCCTGTCAGCTTATTGAATTTCAACCTCACATTCCATGGGACGATCTGTGTAAAAGAAAGCAAAATGACACAATGCAGTAATGCTAACACTAAAAATAAAATAATTGTTACATTTCATCTAATTTCTTACCACCGCATGACGGAAACTCGTCTGGAAGTAGATGCCGAACAGCTTCCCAGTTGCAAGGTTGTTAGCGCACCTTGACCTGCACAGTCGACATAGTGGTGGTGGTGGTGGCGCCATTTTCCTAAAGCAATATGAGCAAAGGTGGTGGTGGCGGGCAGCGATAGAGTGGGCGGCGAGAGGGTGGAGGAGCAGCTAGCAGAGGGGCGGCGAGAGGGGGGAGGAGCATTAGCTTCGGCGGTGGTGGTGGTGGCACACGGTGGCGGAGGAGAAACCACTAGTAGAAAATGGAGCTTTAGCGCCGGTTCGTAAGGGCCTTTAGTGCCGGTTCCATAACCGGCACTAAAGGGTGGGCACTAAAGGCCCCCCCTTTAGTACCGGTTCGGCACGAACCGGCGCTAAAGTGCCACCACGTGGCGTGAGCTCGCGCCCTGGTATGGGGGACCTTTAGTACCGGTTGGTGTTACCAACCGGTACTAAAGGTTTTTTTTTAAATTTTTTTTTGAAAATTTTGGAAAAAAAGTTTTGATTTTTATTTTTTTTGAATTATTTGATGATTTATTCTCTAATCACCTCTCTTAACTGCTCAAGTGTGGATCACTCATTCCAAATCATCTAACTTCCCGACCGGTCAACCATCCCTCTCACTACTCCAGCCCGAGCACGCTTAACTTTCGGATTCTATTCTCCTTCGTTTCCAAGTCTACACTTGTTGTTTTCCTCACAATAGTAAGATGTCAATCCTATTAACCCTCAGGAGTTTAGCTTGAGCATGAAGTCACACATTTCACCGTTTGAGTTTGAATCTATTATTCTAAAAAACAGTAATTATTTAGTAACGCTAATATTTCTTGAATAAGTTTGACCATAGTTTGACCACAGTTTGACCATAGTTTGACCAGATTTGACCAAAATTCAAAAAATTGAAATAATTATTTAGTAACACTAATATTCTTGAATAATTATGTAGTAATATTAATACTTCTTGAATAAGTAGTTTGACCAGATTTAACCAATTTTTTTAAACAAACTGAAATTTGACCATATCTTTTTTTCCTTTTGGAATTTGAGGATTCTAAAAAATTCCAAACAGGTCGTAGGCCGTCTCCATCGGATGCGGATTTTCGTGCTGATTTTTTTGATATTTTATACGTTTTTTTCCGACATCGTATGCAAAAGTTATAGCCGTTTTACATTTTCCCTACACTTTTTGCAAAACATGTCCAAATTGTAGTTTTTAAATTTTCCTAACTAGTAGATGTAGTAATATAACTACCTCTCGAAGGATTTTATTTTTTGAAGTTCTTATCATTTTCTTTTGATTTTTTCAGAACTGAAATGGCGACACACGGGGGGGGGGGGTGGGGGGGGGTAGAGTTTGGAAATTGCCCTATAGTGCCGGTTTGTGTCACAAACCGGTACTATAGGTCAGACCCCTTTAGTACCGGTTCATGGCACGAACCGGTACTAAATGTGATCGTGGGGCCCCGGCCTGACGCCAGCCTGCCACCACCCCTTTAGTACCGGTTCGTGCCACGAACCGGTACTAAAGATTCAACACGAACCGACATTAATGCAAATCCGTTCGAACCGGCACTAATGGTACCATTAGTACCGGGCCAAAATCAAACCGGCACTAATGTGCTTCACGTTTGACCCTTTTTCTACTAGTGAACCCTAACCGCAGCTACTGGCGTCGGGCGGAGGGGGACGACTGAGAGAGATGAGCGTGCAGGGGGCCGGGCCGCATGTTTTGTTTTGCTGTAGCAGTAGCGTGGGTACAGGGAGCGCGCTACTGCTAAGCCCAATATCAGTAGCGCTTTATCGTAAAAAAACGCTACTGCTAAGGCTAAGCATATAAAAACATCAAAAATATACATTGGTGATCATTGATCTTTTTGTGTAGAATCTAAATAGTCAACATGAATCCTCACCGTACTTGTATAGGCACAGGTGAAGATCCATATTGCAGCCACAAATCCTACACATACAGTTCAATAAAGACCAAGTGCTCGAGATAGTTTGAAAAGTAACATATTTAAGGTGGTAAACACCTTGTTCGCTTAGTAGTATGGGACTAAACTTAATTAGTTGCAAGAGGGGATGCTACTTAGCAGCAGCGAGTTTTAAAGAAAAACGCCACTACTAAGTACTTTAGCAGTAGCACGTCCAGGAGAAGGGCACTACTACTATATCTAGACTAAGGGCAACACCGTGGCAATTGTAGTAGTAGCGCTCATTTCACCTAGAGCGCTACTGCTACTGGGCTATTAGTAGCGCGGTTTTCTGGAGCCCGCTACTGCTAATTAGCAGTAGCGTTTGTTTTTAAACCTCGCTGCTGCTAAGATTCTGTGTATAAGGTTTTCCCTAGTAGTGCTACCGCCTCTGGTGGTGAGGTAGAAAGACGTGGAGGCTGAGGCGGCCTACCAGGCGGCACAGGAGGCGGCCTCCTGCGCCACCAAGGATTCAAAGCGAGAGGAAGACACGCACTGGCCTGGCCTCGAGGAGGTGCCCCAGCTGTCTACGGCCGGAGACAGCGTCTACCCGCCGCAACCACCGTCACCACCGGCACCGCCCGCACCCGATGGTGTGCTCGAATCGTACCAGTGGACCGACGTCGTGTAGGAGATGTTCAGTGTTGGGATTCCCTGCATGAGTCGTAGCAGATAGTATTTCCCTTAATTAAGAACCAAGATTTATCGAACCAATAGGAGACACCATGTAAACAATGTGAACGGTACCTGCATACACACAAAGAAAATGCTTGCACCCAACAAAGGCAAGAGGGTTCTTAATGTTGGGGAACGTAGCAGAAATTCAAAATTTTCCTACGTATCACCAAGATCTATCTATGGAGAAACCAGCAACGAGGGGAAAGAGAGTGCATCTACATACCCTTGTAGATCGCTAAGCGGAAGCGTTCAAGTGAACGGGGTTGATGGAGTCGTACTCGTCGTGATTCAGATCACCGATGATCCTAGTGCCGAACGGACGGCACCTCCGCGTTCAACACACGTACAGCCCGATGACGTCTCCCACGCCTTGATCCAGCAAGGAGAGAGGGAGAGGTTGATGAAGATTCAGCAGCACGACGGCGTGGTGGTGGATGCAGGGCGTCACAGTAGCAGGGCTTCGCCTATACTACGAGAGAGAGACGTAACGGGGAGAGAGGGAGGCGCCAGGGGCTGGTGTATCAAGTTCCTCCTCTCCCCCACTATATATAGGAGGGCCAAGGGGGTGGTGCGCCAGCCTAGGAGATCCAATCTCCTAGGTGCGGCTGCCCAAGGAGGTTTCCCTCCCCCCCAAGGCACCTAGGAGGTGCCTTCCCTCCTTGGGACTCTTCCTTAGGGTTTCCCCCTTCACCCTAGGCGCATGGGCCATAAGGGAAGTGGCGCCCCAGCCCACTTTGGGCTGGATCCCTTCCCACTTCAGCCCATGGGACCCTCCGGGATAGGTGGCCCCACCCGGTGGGCCCCCGGGACCCTTCCGGTGGTCCCGGTACAATACCGATGACCCCGAAACTTGTCCCGATGGCCGAAACAGGACTTCCTATATATAAATCTTTACCTCCGGACCATTCCGGAACTCCTCGTGACGTCCGGGATCTCATCCGGGACTCCGAACAATATTCGGGTTACTGCATACACATATCCTTCATAACCCTAGCGTCACCGAACCTTAAGTGTGTAGACCCTACGGGTTCGGGAGACATGCAGACATGACCGAGACGTTCTCCTGTCAATAACCAACAGCGGGATCTGGATACCCATGATGGCTCCCACATGTTCCACGATGATCTCATCGGATGAACCACGATGTCAAGGACTTAATCAATCCCGTATACAATTCCCTTTGTCTATCGGTATGTTACTTGCCCGAGATTCGATCGTCGGTATCCATACCTAGTTCAATCTCGTTACCGCAAGTCTCTTTACTCGTTCCGTAACACATCATCCCGTGATCAACTCCTTGGTCACATTGCGCATATGATGATGTCCTACCGAGTGGGCCCAGAGATACCTCTCCGCTTACACGGAGTGACAAATCCCAGTCTCGATTCGTGCCAACCCAACAGACACTTTCGGAGATACCTGTAATGCACCTTTATAGTCACCCAGTTACGTTGTGACGTTTGATACACCCAAAGCACTCCTACGGTATCCGGGAGTTGCACAATCTCATGGTCTAAGGAAATGATACTTGACATTAGAAAAGCTTTAGCATACGAACTACACGATCTAGTGCTAGGCTTAGGATTGGGTCTTGTCCATCACATCATTCTCCTAATGATGTGATCCCGTTATCAATGACATCCAATGTCCATGGTTAGGAAACCGTAACCATCTATTGATCAACGAGCTAGTCAACTAGAGGCTTACTAGGGACATATTATGGTCTATGTATTCACACGTGTATTACGATTTCCGGATAATACAGTTATAGCATGAATAAAGACAATTATCATGAACAAGGAAATATAATAATAACCAATTTATTATTGCCTCTAGGGCATATTTCCAACAGTCTCCCACTTGCACTAGAGTCAATAATCTAGTTCACATCGCCATGTGATTAACACTCACAGGTCACATCGCCATGTGACTAACACCCAAGAGTTTACTAGAGTCAGTAGTCTAGTTCACATCACTATGTGATTAACACTCAATGATTTTTAGGTTTGATCATGTTGCTTGTGAGAGAGGTTTTAGTCAACGGGTCTGAACCTTTCAGATCCGTGTGTGCTTCACAAATCTCTATGTCATCTCCTAGATGTAGCTACCACGTTCCATTTGGAGCTAATCCAAATAACTGTTCTGCTTGGAGCTATTCTAAATTGTTGCTCCATTATATGCATCCGGTATCTCTACTCAGAGCTATCCGGATAGGTGTTAAGCTTGCATCGACGTAACTCTTTACGACGAACTCTTTTACCACCTCCATAATCGAGAAAATTCCTTAGTCCACTAGTTACTAAGGATAACTTTGACCGTTGTCCTGTGATCCATTCTTGGATCACACTTGTACCCCTTGACTGACTCATGGTAAGGCACACTTCAGGTGCGGTACAGCAGCATAGCATACTGTAGAGCCTATGTCTTAAGCATAGGGGACGACGTTCGTCCTTTCTATTCTGCCGTGGTCGAGCTTTAAGTCTTAACTTCATACCTTACAACTCAGGCAAGAACTCCTTCTTTGACTGATCCATCTTGAACACCTTCAAGATCATGTCAAGGTATGTGCTCATTTGAAAGTACCATTAAGCGTTTTGATCTATCCTCATAGATCTTGATGCTCAATGTTCAAGTAGCTTAATCCAGGCTTTCCATTGAAAAACACTTTCCAAATAACCCTACATGCTTTCCAGAAATTCTACATCATCTCTGATCAACAATATGTCAACATATACTTATCAGAAATTCTATAGTGCTCCCACTCACTTCTTTGGAAATACAAGTTTCTCATAAACTTTGTATACACCCAAAATCTTTGATCATCTTATCAAAGCATACATTCCAACTCCGAGATGCTTACTCCAGTCCTCAGAAGGATTGCTGGAGCTTTGCATACTTATTAGCATCTTTTAGGATTGACAAAACCTTTCGGTTTGTATCACATACAACCTTTCCTCAAAAACCGTCGAGGAAACAATGTTTTGACATCCTATCTGCAAGATTTCATAAATAATGCAGTAATCGCTAATATAATTCCAACAGACTCTTAGCATCGCTACGAGTGAGAAAGTCTCATCGTAGTCAACTCTTTGAACTTGTCGGAAAACATCTTAACGACAAGTCGAGCTTTCTTAATGGTGACATTTACCATCATTGTCCGTCTTCCTTTTAAAATCCATCTGTACTCAACAGCCTTACGACCATCAAGTAGTTCTTCCAAAGTCTACACTTTGTTTTCATATATGGATCCTCTCTCGGATTATATGGCCTCGAGCCATTTATCGGAATCCAGGCCCACCATCGCTTCTCCATAGCTCGTAGGTTCATTGTTGTCTAGCAACATGACTTCCAAGACAGGATTACGTACCACTCTGAAGTAGTACGCACCCTTGTCATCCTACGAGGTTTGGTAGTGACTTGATCTGAAGTTTCATGATCACTATCATAAGCTTCCACTCCAATTGGTGTAGGTGCCACAGGAACAACTCCCTGTGCCCTGTCACACACTAGTTGAAGAGACGGTTCAATAACCTCATCAAGTATCCACCATCCTCCCACTCAATTCTTTCGAGAGAAACTTTTCCTCGAGAAAGGACCCGATTCTAGAAAAAATCCCTTATTGCTTTCGAATCTGAGACAGGAGGTATACCCAACTGTTTCGGGTGTCCTATGAAGATGCATTTATCCGCTTTAGGTTCGAGCTTATCAGCCTGAAACTTTTTCACATAAGCGTCGCAGTCCCAAACTTTTAAGAAATGACAGCTTAGGTTTCTCTAAACCATAGTTCATACGGTGTCATCTCATCGGAATTACGTGGTGCCCTATTTAAAGTGAATGTGGTTGTCTCTAATGCCTAACCCATAAACTATTGTGGTAATTTGATAAGAGACATCATGGTATGCATCATATCCAATAGGGTGCAGTTATGATGTTCGGACACACCATCACACTATGGTGTTCCAGGCTGTATTAGTTGTGAAACAATTTCCACAATGTCTTAATTCTGTGCCAAACTCGTAATTCAGATATTCATCTCTATGATCATATCATAGATTTTTTATCCTCTTGTCACGACGATCTTTCAACTTCACCCTGAAATTACCTGAACCTTTCAATAATTCAGGCTCGTGATTCATCAAGTAAATATACTCTACATCTACTCAAATCATCTGTGAAGTAAAAACATAACGATATCCACTACATGCCTCAGCACTCATTGGACTGCACACATCAAAAATGTATTACTTCCAACAAGTTGCTTTCTAGTTCCATTTTACTGAAACCGAGGCTTTCAGCCATCTTGCCCATGTGGTATGATTTGCATGTCTCAAGTGATTCAAAATCAAGCGAGTACAAAACGGTCCATTTGCATGGAGGTTCTTCATGCATATACACCAATAGACATGGTTCGCATGTCTCAAACTTTTCAAAAATGAGTGAGTCCAAAGGTCCATCAACATGAAGCTTCTTCATGCGTTTTATACCGATATGACTTACGTGGCTGTGCCACAAGTAGGTGGTACTATCATTACTATCTTTTGGCATGAACATGTGTATCACTACGATCGAGATTCAATAAACCATTCATTTTAGGCGTAAGACCATTGAGGGTATTATTCAAATAAACAGAGTAACCATTATTCTCCTTAAATGAATAACTGTATTGCGATAGACATAATCCAATCATGTCTATGCTCAACGCAAACACCAATCTCGATGGTAGAGGGAGCGTGCGATGCTTGATCATATCAACATTGGAAATACTTCCAACACATATCGTCAGCTCACCTTTAGCTAGTCTCCGTTTATTCCGTAGCTTTTATTTCGAGTTGCTAACACTTAGCAACCGAACCAGTATCTAATACCCTGGTGCTACTAGGAGTACTAGTAAAGTACACATTAACATAATGTATATCCAATATACTTCTATCGACCTTGCCAGCCTTCTAATCTACCAAGTATCTAGGGTAATTCTGCTCCAGTGGTTGTTCCCCTTATTACAGAAGCACATAGTCTCGGGTTTGGGTTCAACTTTGGGTTTCTTCACTAGAGCAGCAGCTGAATTGCCGTTTCACGAAGTATCCCTTCTTGCCCTTGCCCTTCTTGAAACTAGTGGTTTCACCAACCATCAACAATTGATGCTCCTTCTTGATTTCTACTTTCGCGGTGTCAAACATCGCGAATATCTCAAGGATCATCATATATGTCCCTGATACATTATAGTTCATCACGAAGCTCAAGTAGCTTGGTGGTAATGACTTCGGAGAAACATCACTATCTCATCTGGAAGATTAACTCCCACTTGATTCAAGTGATTGTTGTACTCAGACAATCCGAGCACAAGCTCAACAATTGAGCTTTTCTCCTTAGTTTGCAGGTTAAGAAAATCGTCAGAGGTCTTATACCTCTTGACGTGGGCACGAGCCTGAAATTCCAATTTCAGCCCTCAAATCATCTCATATGTTTCGTGACGTTTCAAAAACGTCTTTGGTGCCTTAACTCTAAACCGTTTAACTGAACTATCATGTAGTTATCAAAAACGTGTATGTCAGATGTTCGCAACATCCACAGACAACGTTCGAGGTTTAGCACACTGAGCGGTGCATTAAGGACATAAGCCTTGTATGAAGCAATGAGGACAATCCTCAGTTTACGGACCTAGTCCGCATAATTGCTACTATCAACTTTCAACTAATTTTTCTCTAGGAACATATCTAAACAGTAGAACTGAAAACGCGAGCTACGACATAATTTGCAAAATCCTTTTTGACTATGTTCAGGATAATTAAGTTCATCTTATGAACTCCCACTCAGATAGACATCCCTCTAGTCATCTAAGTGATTACATGATCCGAGTGAACTAGGCCGTGTCCGATTAACACGTGAGACGGACCAGTCAACGTCGGTGAACATCTTCATGTTGATCGTATCTTCTATACGACTCATGCTCGACCTTTCGGTCTCTGTGTTCCGAGGCCATGTATTCACATGCTTAGGCTCGTCAAGTTAACCCTAAGTGTTTTTGCATGTGTAAATCTTGCTTACACCCGTTGTATGTGAACGAAAGGATCTATCACACCCGATTAACACGTGATGCTTCGAAGCGACGAACTGTAGCAACGGTGCACAGTTAGGGGAGAACACTTCTTGAAATTTTAATGAGGGATCATCTTATTTACTACCGTCGTACTAAGTAAATAAGATGTATAAACATGATAAACATCATATGCAATCAAATAATAGTGACATGATATGGCCAATATCATATAGCTCCTTTGATCTCCATCTTGGGGCTCCATGATCATCTTGTCATCGGTATGACACCATGATCTCCATCATCATGATCTCCATCATTGTGTCTTCTTGAAGTTGTCTCTTCATCGACATGCAAGTCGTGATTCCCTTGACAAGAACATGATCAATCTCATACATCACATATATCATTCATCACATCCTTTTGGCCATATCACATCACATAGCATACCCTGCAAAAACAAGTTAGACGTCCTCTAATTGTTGTTTGCATGTTTTACGTGGCTGCTATGGGTTTCTAGCAAGAACGTTTCTTACCTACGCAAAACCACAACGTGATATGACAATTGCTATTTACCCTTCATAAGGACCCTTTTCATCGAATCCGATCCGACTAAAGTAGGAGAGACAGACACCCGCTAGCCACCTTATGCAACTAGTGCATGTTTGTCGGTGGAACCGGTCTCACGTAAGAATACATGTAAGGTTGGTCCGGGCCGCTTCATCCCACGATGCTGCCGAATCAAGATAAGACTAGTAACGGCAAGCATATTGAACAAAATCAACGCCCACAACTACTTTGTGTTCTACTCGTGCATAGAAACTACGCAATAGACCTAGCTCATGATGCCACTGTTGGGGAACGTAGCAGAAATTCAAAATTTTCCTACGTATCACCAAGATCTATCTATGGAGAAACCAGCAACGAGGGGAAAGAGAGTGCATCTACATACCCTTGTAGATCGCTAAGCGGAAGCGTTCAAGTGAACGGGGTTGATGGAGTCGTACTCGTCGTGATTCAGATCACCGATGATCCTAGTGCCGAACGGACGGCACCTCCGCGTTCAACACACGTACAGCCCGATGACGTCTCCCACGCCTTGATCCAGCAAGGAGAGAGGGAGAGGTTGATGAAGATTCAGCAGCACGACGGCGTGGTGGTGGATGCAGGGCGTCACAGTAGCAGGGCTTCGCCTATACTACGAGAGAGAGACGTAACGGGGAGAGAGGGAGGCGCCAGGGGCTGGTGTATCAAGTTCCTCCTCTCCCCCACTATATATAGGAGGGCCAAGGGGGGTGGTGCGCCAGCCTAGGAGATCCAATCTCCTAGGTGCGGCTGCCCAAGGAGGTTTCCCTCCCCCCCAAGGCACCTCGGGGTGCCTTCCACCACTTGGACTCCTCCGTGGTGGAAACCCTAGGCGCATGGGCCTAGTAGGGCTGGTGCCCTTGGCCCATATAGGCCAAGGCGCACCCCCTACAGCCCATGTGGCCCCCCGGGACAGGTGGCCCCACCCGGTGGGCCCCCGGGACCCTTCCGGTGGTCCCAGTACAATACCGATGACCCCGAAACTTGTCCCGATGGCCGAAACAGGACTTCCTATATATAAATCTTTACCTCCGGACCATTCCGGAACTCCTTGTGACGTCCGGGATCTCATCCGGGACTCCGAACAATATTCGGGTTACTGCATACACATATCTTCATAACCCTAGCGTCACCGAACCTTAAGTGTGTAGACCCTACGGGTTCGGGAGACAAGCAGCCATGACCGAGACGTTCTCTGTCAATAACCAACAGCGGGATCTGGATGCCCATGATGGCTCCCACATGTTCCACGATGATCTCATCGGATGAACCACGATGTCAAGGACTTAATCAATCCCGTATACAATTCCCTTTGTCTATTGGTATGTTACTTGCCCGAGATTCGATCGTCGGTATCCAATACCTAGTTCAATCTCGTTACCGGCAAGTCTCTTTACTCGTTCCGTAACACATCATCCCGTGATCAACTCCTTGGTCACATTGCGCATATGATGATGTCCTACCGAGTGGGCCCAGAGATACCTCTCCGCTTACACGGAGTGACAAATCCCAGTCTCGATTCGTGCCAACCCAACAGACACTTTCGGAGATACCTGTAATGCACCTTTATAATCACCCAGTTATGTTGTGACGTTTGATACACCCAAAGCACTCCTACGGTATCCGGGAGTTGCACAATCTCATGGTCTAAGGAAATGATACTTGACATTAGAAAAGCTTTAGCATACGAACTACACGATCTAGTGCTATGCTTAGGATTGGGTCTTGTCCATCACATCATTCTCCTAATGATGTGATCCCGTTATCAATGACATCCAATGTCCATGGTTAGGAAACCGTAACCATCTATTGATCAACGAGCTAGTCAACTAGAGGCTTACTAGGGACATATTATGGTCTATGTATTCACACGTGTATTACGATTTCCGGATAATACAGTTATAGCATGAATAAAGACAATTATCATGAACAAGGAAATATAATAATAACCAATTTATTATTGCCTCTAGGGCATATTTCCAACATTAATCCCCTTGTTCTCACAGATTGCAAGGATTAAATCTGGTAGTGATAGGAAAATGAATAAAATGAAATAAAAGCAAAATAAAACAACAAGTAATTTTTAGGGTTTTTGTAAATATGGAGAATGGACCCGGGGGCCATATATTCACTAGAGGCATCTCTCTCATAAGCATAGCAATGGTAGGTAAATAAATATTGTTGGACAATTGAGAGAATAGCGCAATAGCGCATAGTTATGATGATTCTTCGCGGCATGGTACATATATAGGCATTACGTCTGTGACAAGTAGACTGTATAATCCAACTACATCTACTACTATGACTCCACCCCAAGACCGCTATCCAGCAGGAATCGCGAAATATTAAATTCATGACGAACAGAGTAATGCTTTAAGAAAGATGACATAATGTAGACAAAGTAAGACCAAACAATATGTTCAACCTCCGTTGTTTTATCCTTAATAGCAACAATACATACATGCCTTGCAATTCCTCCTGTTATAGAGTAAGGACACCGCAAGATTGAACTTACTAGCAAGCACCACTCCCACTGGACAAAGAAGATGGATTGATCGGAGGGAAATACAAGGCTATAAAACCACACATAAACAGATCTTAAAAGGATTCAAATACTTTTAATAAATAATTTGATCATAAACCCACAGTTCACCGAATCCCAACAAACACACCGTGAGAATTAAATCTCCGAAGAGAACATTGTATTGAAGATCAAAAGGAAAAAGAGAAAGCCATCTAGCTACTTCTCTAGACCTATAGGTCCTAAAGAAACTACTCACACATCATCATGAAGGCAGCAAGGGAGATGAAGATTGCCTCCCCAATAGTTTCCCCCTCCGACATAGTACCGCTGGAGGCCTTCAGATGGGATCGTGGAAGAACATAGACTTGCGACGGCAGAAGAATTATTTTGTGTCTCCCTCTGTTTTTTTGGAATATTAGAGAATTTATAGGCCATAAATTAGGTCAAACAGTGTCATGTGGGCCCCACAAATGCTAATGGCGCACCATGTGAGATTGCTGCTCCCTCGTGCATCTTTTGGTCCCTCCTCGAAGCTTCTCGGGCCTCTTCGGGTTTGGACCGGTCAATTAACGAGAGCGTAAATAGGCAATAGCCCTGGCCATGTTAATCGGGCCCCATCCACTAGCGCATTGAATGTGAGTGGACGGCAGAATGGGCGTGTGGGTCCTCGACCACCATGACTCCTCGTGTTTCACATGAGACTTGCGTGTAGCGGGGGTTTAGCACAAGACCATGGCCACGTGGTATAGCACGTGGGGCGCTGTTACCATTTTTCTAGTTATATAAGGGAGGCAATTATCAAAGGGAACTACATCTAGTTCTTTTCCTCTCCCATCTCCTTCTTCCTCGCATTCGCTTTACCATTGCCAAGTAAGGTTCGAGCACAGATTTTTTTCCTCCCGCACTTCCAGCCAAGCCGAAGCCGAATCCAGGTATGTTATGATCCAAGTTTGTTATGATATTTTGTCAAGCCCTTATCCTTGATTTTTTGTTGTTCCTCGTAAAGTTTCTCTATAGTTTCCAATTTATTCCAACTCATTTTACTATTTTTGTCAAAATAATTCCTCTATATAACAATCCCCATGCCATACTCCTTTCGGTATCTCGAGATCTATCATTCCCCATTTTTTTCTTATGACCGCGATGATGCACCTTGAAGCATCGCACATGACGAGATCTATACTTCAAGTCATACCTCATTATCCATCTTGGAGAATTTACAGTGGTATTTTGGTAATATTTTTTTGGTTGTCGTGTGCTGAAATAAGGCCTATAGTTAATTCTACTTCATGATCCATTTCAAAGCATCATTGTTGAGATATGAATTTGCTCCCTGCCATGAAACTATCTCAAAGCCTCACTTCTGGTGAGATATGTGCTTTCAACAACCCCTCTACTTGAACATCTATGTATGCATCTTGAAGATATGTGGCTATCATGCATTATTTTTCATCACATAATACATTCTTATGTTTTGTGTCCTCATATAAATACTTCTACAGTTTATTCTATAGTTCTTTACTTTCTTAGATCTACCCTTGATTTTATTGCCACTCTTGGCTAAAGTTCTTTAGAGTTCTCAAAGTTTTCCACTCGCTTCATAGTTTTTCCCTCAAAATCATGTTTCTGAAAGAACAATTCACACCGCATAATTCTTTTTGTGCCTCTTGATGTTCTTGTTGGTGCTACCAAAAAAAGTTCCTAATCCACCACGATTCAATATCTTGCTTATTTTGTTATCTAGCAAATCAAACATGTACATGTTTCATTCCATTTTCCAATAGATCTTATTGGGATCCATCACAACCTTTATTCAAAAGCCACTTTCCCATCCACCTAGATCCAATCGTGCTCTTTTATCAACATTTATATGTTAGCCTTCTTTATATGTTCTAATTATTTCAAACTCTCTGTTCATGATCTATCAGGAATGGTCTCAATATTTCTTTGTTTTATCTACCATGTTTGGCTCGAACTTCTTACATGGTCTAAAAATCATGCCACTAAATGATTTATATTTCTCTTCACAAGATATTCGACACAATTTAGTAAGATCTGTTGCTATTCTACCATTCATATATTAGAAAGCAGTCTTACACGTCCATATAGAACATTACATATTGTCTTTGTGTTATCAATGATATATTAAAGTTTGTATGATCTCTTGTTCTTTAGATCCTTTTTTTAGAAATGTTCCTCTTTTTAATTGTCGCAAATACTTTTGTCATTTGCCCAGACATACTGAGATAAATCGAAGCATGTTGGTCCCCTATGTGAGAGAGACATTTGAGAAGAAAGATGACACACTTTTGTTTCGGTCATCACACATGTTGAAGAAGAAGATATAATGTGGCTAACATCAAAAGGAATGGAACCTCGTGTATGTTCACTTATCTTATTTATCATCATTTTCCATTGTTTACTTTTTGTGTTACTTCTCCATTGAGACGCACTTTCATACTCCTAGCATAGAATTGAATTACACATCTCTACCAAATAAAAAATGTGGGAAGTGGTGTTTGAGAAGAAAGAACTTTTTTTAAAATCATGATTTTTTTTGAATATGCAAACATTTTAGGATTTCTTAGAAAGATAATTCACAATGTTAAATAATTGAAACTGTTTTGAAATCCAAATTATTCAAAAATAAAAATGGAAAAATAAATAAATGCAAAAATGGTTAAAAAAAACACCACTTCCTGTACAAAATGTTCATATCTGGTTATCTAAGATAAGAAAAAATGTTCATGTTTAGTTATCAAAAAATGTTCCTGATTTGAACAGATGTATTTGAAAAATGTAATAAACTTCATGATTTAAAAAAAATGTTCATGTAGTCAAAAAATTATCGTGAATTGAACAAATGTTTGTGAATTCCAAATATATTCATGAATGTTTTAAGAAATGTTCACAAAATTTAAAAAATGATAGTGAATTACAAGAAAAGCTCCTCAATTCAAATTATGTTCGATGATTAAAAAAGAATGACGAATTTTGACAAATGTCCTTAAAAATTGAAAGAATGTTTGTGAATTTCGAAAATTGTTTCCCAATTTCAAAAATTATTAGTTTGCCTATATAAAGCATTTGCATTTGTCAATTTTTGGGCCGGCCCGTATTGCGGACGCCCAGTTCTTTTATTTCTTTTTTTCCCTTTTTTCTTCTATGTTTTTTTGTTTTTTCCTTAGTTAAATAATTAGGAACTAAAAAATATCCAAATTGAAAACAATTTTTGGTAAACAAATATTCAACAAATAGTAAAATGTTCATCTATTCTAAAAAATGTTTGTAATTTTTAGGAAATGTTCACGATTTTGAAAAACAAATTTTCAATAAACAGTTGTATAATTTTGAAATTTTTTATTGTTTACGAAAATGTTCATGAATTAAGAAAAAACATCGATTCAAAAAATGTTCCATGATTAGAAACAATTCAGGAATCCAATAAATGTCCATCCATTTAAAAAGAATTCGTCATAACTAAAAAACCAATTGTGAATTCAAAAATTGTTGAAGATTTCAGAAAATGTTCACGATTTGCAAAAACTGGAAAATAAATAATATCAATACTAAAAATAGAAGAAAAAAACGTGAAAAAATGAATAAAAGAATAGAAAACACAAAAGTGAAAAAAAGAAAGAAAATGAAAAGGTAGAAAAAACGAAATAGAAAACACAAAACTGGAAAAAAGAAAGAAAATGAAAAGGCAGAAAAACCAAAATAAAAGCACCAAAAACGGGTTTGGGAAGGTTCTAGAAGCTGCGCGCTCGGTCGCTTTAAGCGAGACCTGTGCACCAAATAGGATTCCGCCTAATAGCCATGGATGTAGCGTGTGGGATCGAACAACGTAACGGTTTGCATAGAGCAGAGAGGAGCCATGTTCGCCCGGCCTATGTGGGCAGTTTAGCGGTTCCCTCCTTCTGCAACGCACATACGCCTTTTTCTGTTCTGTGTTGACCTATCGACGTGGTCTCCAGTTCAGGTGTTGTTGGACCCCGTCGATCAGGTCAAGATGCTCCGACGGATTGTCCTATGGCGTGGTAAAATGCAAGGCCTACATGGCATATCATTTTAGCCTACTATGGGGCAGCACGCCAGGTCGATGCCTGTGCATGCGGGAGTCCAAAGCTACGTATGTTTGGATCTCACTACATGAGAGAACTAACTATCGCAGGCACTGAGAGGATCTTGTCAAAGTCTTAAGCTAGAGGGTGGCCAGATTTGCTCGGATCTCTTGACTGTATGAATAGCGGATGGAAGAACTGTCAAAAAGGTTTTCAAAGGAAATATTAGGGTCATGTTAAGAAGTCCATCATCATTCTTGAAGTAGTTGGATCACAAGATCTTTGGATTTGGCATGCTTTCTTTGGCATGTCGGGTCTCACAATGACATCAAACTGTTGAAACGATCGCCATTTTTTGCTAGGCTGACTGAAGGGAAAGCTCCTCATTGTCACTACACTGTCAATGCGTATGAATACAAGTGGGCTACTATCTGTTTGACAGTATATATCCTCTGTGGACTAAACTTTGCGAAGACCATCTCTGACCCACTTGGACAGGAAAAATCACACTTTGCTCAAAGACAAGAAGCAGCTAGGAAGGATGTTCAAAGGGCATTTGGAGTTTTGCAAGCACGTTTTGCAGTTGTTCGTGGACCTGCTAAATATTGGGATCCGGATATCTTGTGGGAGGTGATGACATGTTGTGTGATCGTGCACAACATAATCGTGGAGGATGAGGGTAAGGATGTGGCCGCAGCTCTTGAATTTGGAAACATGGGTGATCCTATTAAACTTCCAAAGCATAATCCGAACACATTTGATGAGTTTGTTCACATACATCAATAAATTCGGTATCGTGCAGCTCATGAGCAACTGATAGAAGATTTGATTGAGCATCTCTGGGAGGTTCAAGGGGACAACTAGTACATATGTGCTAGTTAAATTCAAGTTTTAACTATTACAACTTGAATACTTTATTGGATATTGGATTGAATTATCTAAATTAGAACAACTGTTGCATTTGAACATTTGTAGCTGGGACAAGATATGCGCCTATTTTAAGCGTGCTGACTTAGAAAAACAGGTGATGGATGTATCTAGCTAGCTTTGGATGGCCGACTCTTATCAGTATCCGTGGACTGATCCCATTCGGTCCGCGGATGGATTCGATGTCCGATTTGTAGGTCAATATTGGAGATGCCCTAAGGCCTGGCACAACACGGTGTAAAGTACCATCTAAAGTGAAGCAATCGCCTTCTCGGTCAAAGCTAGCATGCCCACGCACGGTCCCATTGCCGGCCTTGCCATCCCGGGCGGCGCCTGCCCACCCGACGCCGTCGGGGGCGTTGGCAGATGAGCGGCTGTTTCGGTCAAAGCAGCTCCCCATGGTCGCCGTCCGCGTGGCGTCGGCAGCTCTCTTAGCCCTGCCCGAAAAAACGACATGTGGCCCGAAAAACCGCCCCGAGCCGCTATATCTGCCGGCCGGATCGCGATTTAGGATTGCCTTGCTTTATTTCCTCCGTCGCCTCCCATTTCGTCCACCTCCTCCCTTTCTAAACTCTCGCGAGTGATTCCCTCTGGAGGCCAGCTTTTTTCGGGTGCGCGATGGCTGGATCCGGACACGGGCGTGGAGGCCGTGGCCGTGGCGGGTCACCGCCACGCAAGATCTTGCACGTCGACACGGAGGCCAGTAGCTCGCTTTACGCTCCCGTTGAACCTTGGCAGTCAGAGCAGGCGTGGCAGCGCGTCCTCCTCTCCCATAGCGGTGGGCAGTCAGCTTGGCCCCACTTCAACAGGCTCCACGAGGAGCTCTACCGGCAGACCCTGTCTTGCCGCAACGCGGAGATGGAGTTCCTCGCCGGGGCGAGCGCCGTCGAGGCCGGAGAACCAGGGGCCGTTGAGAGGCTTGCCGCGGCGAAGGAGGAGCGCGCCTTCGTCAATGCTTGCCGCCGCTCGGCAGAGGTGTTCTTCCTTGGAGTCAAGGACTGAGCCGCTGCCGTCACCCCTCTTGGTAGATCTATGTTTTTATCTGTATTTTCTATGTATGTGTGATGAACTCCGATGTGTTGTGTGATGAGCTATGTAGTGGGAAGAACGTTTTATCCAAGTTTTTAAATTTACAATAAGTAAATGTGAGATCTGTTCTTTCGAGACACATCACTTTCCGCAAAATCGTTTTAGAGAAACAATAAAACGATTTTAGGGGACGGGAGTAAATGACATTGGCAAGAGTTGCTCTAAAGTAGCAGCACTGCAACAAGTAACTGAAACTCATTGACTGGAGCGTCTTCAGCTGCACCAAGGTGCATGGCCGTCCATGTGAGTGACAGCCTCTTTCTTCCTTAGGCTGTAAGCTTCATGTCTATAGATGAATGATCTGACCGTGAGTGAGTAGGTGCCCCCTGTCCTTAACAAGCTACGACAAAATGCGTTTGACCACACTTGCGGATGAGTACAACCTGCACGACGCGCACTGTGTGCCACTGTCAGTGCGCTCCCATTGTCACATGCCTGGCTTCGCGGTGGCAACGGTGCTTGTCAGGTTGTGCTTTAAGACATTGAGTTTTTTGGACATGACCGCTTGGTTGCACAACGGCACCAACCTCACAAATGCAATGCGGCCTCGGCTCTGTTTCCTTTCATAGGGCGCGTTCATCTACACCGGACGCTCCAGTCAGTGAGTTTCAGTTACTTGTTGCAGTGCTGGTAGAGGCCGTCACTCACAAGGACGCTCCAGTCAGTGAGTTTCAGTTATTTGTTGTACTGTGCTGGAAAGTGCTGCTACTTTATTACTACTACTCCACAAAAGACCAACAATAATCCCCGGTCGCCAGCAAGCAAGTAACTGATCCAAGGCGAGCGAGGAGCGGCGGGCGCCGCGCGGACGGCGAGATCGCGCGCTGCTTTCACGGTGAAAGTTTCACCGAAACAGCCGCTCGATCATCTGCCAACGCTCCCCGCGGCGCCGGGAAACGGCAGAAACTAGTAACCGAAGGCGAGGCGAGGGTGGGCCGGCGCCCCGCGGGATGGAAGGCCGGCCGGGGAGCCGCACGCGGGCGCGCTAGCTTTGGCAAGGACGGCGATCGCTTCACTGTAGAAGTGTAGATGTACTATACAGTATACACTGCGCTGTGCTCGGCGTCGGCGCGTTACTGGCGTGCGTACACACGTTACCGGCAGTGTTTTATTGCTTACGAACATTGCGTTGTTCTCTCTTTGGTTCATATTGAAAGAGTAAAAATAGTGGCACTATTCATATGTCTAGTGTAAAAAGAACTGAAGAAAAGGAGATTTTTTTTTGTTTTAGTAGCGTAATCACATTGTAATGAAATAATTTAGGTTGTTTGATTTTATTTTATTTTGGTTTTAGTAGCGTAATAACATTGTAATGAAATAATTTATGTTGTTTGATTTTATTTTATTTTGGTTTTGATTTGTCTGTGTTCACTAGGATTCCAGTGTTCGGGCGTCACTATGCTACCAACTACCAACACTCGACAGCACCTTAAAAGTTGTATTCTTTTGGAAGAGGAAAACAAGTGAATCGATAAGAGAAGTGTTATACAAAGCATGGATGCATCATGCATACGAATCCGCTTTCATAATCTTAAAGAAAAATTACAATTGTACTTTGTGTCACTGTAGACACAGCGCTGCGCGCCAGCTGCATGGCCTTGAACTATCTCTCTCGTGACAAACGGTGCTCGCGTATGTCGGGTGCTCGATCGGCGCACAACTAATATTGCTGATGCGTTCTTCTCTTGTAATGAAGAGAAATTGATAGAGCACCATTATGCGAGATCGGCCAAACCTTGCCATCATGCACAAATTTGGAAGGATGCTACATTGCTAGCTCTGCCAACAAGGTGTTCCAATGTGGAAGTATCCAAGAGAAAAGGTGAATTATCATTCTTGATTAACACATGATTCACTATAACGAAGTAGTATTTGTGAAATCTTCTTTTGAAGTATATCCATATATGTACTAATGTTATGATCTTATATACTAGTGACGTTGTTTACATGTAAAGGAAAATGCCTTTCACTTCACTAAGCGTGATGATGTATATTTGGTGTATTTCATATGCACAGACGAAAAGTGTTTTTGGGTACTGGCGTGCATGCAAGCTTGGCTTTCTGAGCTACAACAAAAGGATTGCCCTTTCTGTTATGAATATGTCAAACAAGTATCGTATGCTATTACAAATAAGTATTAGTTTCGTGACTTGGTGGATAATTAAATCCAAAGCACGACAGCTTCTCAATCGACTGAATCCATCCAAATGGTTACCCGTTCTTCGTTTGTAAGCAAAGGCAAAAAAAAAAAAACAAGTATTACAAGCAAAACTACCTAGCTGTAACCTCCAAGAGATACCAAAAATTGATTCCATGAAAAGAATTGCATGCCTCTTGTTTTGCGAAAAATAGTTTGCCGCTTTTCTAGCAGATTTTGATTATCAAATCGTCAAAAGTGCGTGCGTGATCGCCTTTGGTTGCTTGCGTGCCGGGAGCGTTGGCAGGTGAGCGGTGAACGTAGCAAGGTGCATGCACGTCCATGCGAGTGACGCCCTTGATATCCTCAGGCTGGGTTTAAGCGTCTGCTCGAGTCTATAGATGATGATCAAACGACGAGTCGCTGAAATTGCGACGAAATACGTCTGACCACATCTGCAGACGAGTACACGTTCAGTGACGCGGTGTGCATGCCAGTATGTGCGCGTCCTACTGTACATACAGAAAAAAAAGGCCCACTCGAAGCTTCAAGCACACGCACGGGGTCACAGCTGTTGCATGCATGCGACGTGAGAAATTACAATTTTAACTTCAACAAACTTAATAGAAAACAAGTGCACTGTTATTTGAAGGAAATTAGCATTTGCCACCCCTAGTGGAAATGAGAAAATAGTAAAGCTACAACCTAAGGCACTAATTTGCATTGTGCTTTTCTCATTTTTGTTTTCCTAATAAGTTGGGGATGGTCATAATTGCTTATGACAATTTACATGGGTATGTATATATTCTAATACTATGTGCATGATGTTTTTTGTAATTTTATAAGAAGTACAAATTTTACCAATTTTTTTTAAAAAAGGGTCTTGTGTAATAGGTTCCGAAAACTCTCCTCTAACCCATGTTTACTTCATATTTTTTTTCCAATCAAGGAGTATGGGCTCCCGGTTCCATAAAAAATGAGACAAAACTGTCGAGTAATACAAAAAGCGGGCATGGCGCCGCATTATCCGCTATCCACTAAAGCAACACAAATAACATAAATAACTTTACCTGGACATCTATAAGTTTCCCATGTCTACTCTGTAATCTCACAATTCTAGAAAGCTTACAATCCTTATCGCTTGTGTTTGTGCATGCAACCTTGCTTCTTCTCCCTTATGCGGGCAAAGGTAGAGTTTAATTTCATACAAGATAAAACCATTACCATCGAGCATAAGTTGCCATACGATATCCGCGGGTGCGACCGAATGCCGCGTGTATATGAGCGCTTGCGTCTATACTGGGTTCAAAAAGGAAAATGCCTTTCACTTCACTAAGCATGATGATGCATATTCGGGCTATTTCATATGCATGGATGAAAAGTTTTTTTGGGTAAGCATGAAAGCTTGCTTTATCAGCTACAACAAAAGGATCGCCCTTTCTGTTATGAATTTGTCAAACAAGTATCGTATGCTATTACAAGTAAGTATTAGTTTCGTGACGTGGTGGATAATTAAATCCGAAGCACAACAGCCTCTTATAATTGACTGAATCCATCCAAGTGGTTACCCGTTCTTCGTCTGTAAGCAAAGGAGAAAAAAAATAACCAAGTATTACAAGCAAAACTAGGTAGCTCTAAGAGATACCGACAATTGATTCCATGAAAAGGATAGCATGCCTCTTGTTTTGTGAAACAATAGTATGCCGCTTTGCTAGCACATTTTGATCATCAAATGGTCAAAAGTGCGTGCGTGATCTCGCCGCCCAAGCGGCACCCGCCCGTTGCTTGCGGGCCGGGAGCGTTGGCAGATGAGCGGTGCATGCACGTCTATGTGAGTGACGCCCTTGATATCCTCGGGCTGGGTCTAAGCGTCTGCTTGAGTCTATAGATGATGACCAAACGATGAGTCACTGAAGTTGCAGACGAGTACACGTTCAACCACATCTGCAGACGAGTACACGTTCAGTGACGCGATGTGCATGCCAGTATGTGCGCGTCCTACTGTACATGCAGAAAAAAAAGTCCCGCTGGAAGCACACGCACGGTTGCAGCTGTTGCATGCATGCGACGTTAGGAGTGCACTGGGTTAGATTAGATAGGCGCCGGTGACTCATCGTGAGGCCATCATCATCCATAGACACGAGTTCCTGACGCTCACATGGCGCCTAGGTGCAGCCGAGAACGCACCAGTCCCCTCGAAAAAAAGGGAGAACACACCAGTCACAGAGTTTCAATTACCCGTTGCTGTGCTGTAAAGTGCTGCAGCTTCACTGTGGAAAAGAACAACGAGTTGCTCGCGGATCGGCTGAGCGACGTCAGGAAACGGAAGCAACTAGTAACCCAAGGAACGAGAGCGAGGAAGGACCGGCGCCGCGCGGGCGGCGAGATCGGGCGCTGGTCTGACCGAAACGGCCGTGGCGCGCGTCACCGCGGCTGCACCGCCTCCAGCTCTTCCCTTGCGACGACGCTTGCTGATGCTACGTACAGCCCGGGGATGGAAGTACACTGGCACTGTTTCGGATGCTTCCTCACTCGAGGTTGGCAGTGTACTCGAGGTGCGGCCGTGGTGCGTGATCGGGTGGCAGTGTTTCGGATGCTTCCTCTCGAGGTTGCCGCTCATCTCGGAACAATGGTCATAGAGAGAGACACGCACATATCTCTTGGACTCTCACTACACCTCACTCGTCCTACAGATCAAACATTTTTATACTTTGCATGAATAGATTGGAAGGGGCTCCACGGGATAAGAGGGGCACTTTCTTTCAAGAAATCACACATCAAAGAAAGGAGAGTAGCGGAGAGTGAACCCTGACTCGAAGCTTCCCACTCCATCTTCGAACCTCTACCACCCTACGTGTGCACCTGTGAGGCTAGCAAGGGAGACAATGCCGTTGATCCATGGTGTCGGAATCGGGGCTCCAGGGACCCAAGAGATTCGTACTCTGGGGTGCGCTAGTTCCTACCGCTCTACTCAGCCCTCACAACTTCACGGCGACGCTGCGGCGAGCTCGAGCTAAGGAAGAAGAACAATGAACACGGCAGTTACCAGGTTCGGGCCATCTCGCGGTGTAAAACCCTACTCCTGCATGTCTAGGATTGCTTGGCAAGAGAGAGTACAAGTGTTGGGCTCTAGTTGCTAAACGAGTCGACGCCTCTACGACGGCACCTCACCCTCTTCTTATACTGCCCCTGGTCCTCTTCTCCCGAAAACAAAAGGCGGGAAGGGTTGCCACAACGGCCAGTTTGAAGGGGGATAAGGTCGTAGCTTATCCTGACTAAAGGCGGTCTTTGCATGCAAAAGTCTCCTGTCGTGACGCGCTGGTGATGTGGCCAAGCCAGGCGTCATAGCCGGCATCGGCCGGGTGGGAGCGAAGCAGCTCTCGCGTCGTGAGCAGCGCGCCCTGCGCGTTCGGCGGCCTGCGGTGGCCGAGGGAAGAAGAGGCCATGGCGGTGCGAACATCGGGCTGCACGGAGGGGTGCATGGAGGAGTCCTGCTGCTCGTGGGCAGCGGGGTCGGTGGCAGTAGCGGACGAGGCGTTGGCAGAGTAGTGGCGGTCGCCGCGGCCCGCAGGCTCCATCTGGGCGACGCGAGCTGCCCGACGCTTGGCACGCGCACGGCGAGCGTCAGCCATGGTATTGGTCAAGCGGGAGCTGAAACTGGGCGGAAGAACAGCAGCACACCCCTACCTGGCGTGCCAAATGTTGGAATCGGGTCTCCGGGGACCCAAGAGGTTCGAACTCTGGGGTGCACTAGTACCTACCGCCCTATCTGTCCTCACAACTTCATGGCGACGCTACGACAAGCTTGAGCTAAGACAGAGGAACAATGAACACGGCAGTTACCCAGGTTCGGGCCACCTCGCACTTGTCAGGGATTGCTTGGCGAGAGAGAGTACAAGTGTTGGGCTCTAGTCGCTAAACGAGTCGACGCCCTCTACGGCGGCACCTCGCCCTCTTCTTATACTGCCCCTGGTCCTCTTCCGTCGAAAACACAAGGCGGGAATGGTTGCCACAATGGGCAGTTTGAAGGGGGGCAAGGTCACAGCTTATCCTGACTAAAGGCGGTCTACGCCTGCAAAAGTCTCCTACCGTGACGCGCTGGTGGGCTCAGGAATGACAACCGCCCTGGCACGCCCGTCGTCTTGTTCATCTTGTACCGATCAGGCAGCCTTTGGAGATTGCTTTGGGAGCTGGTGGCTGGCCTCGCTCCCTTAGCATGAAAGAGGAAAGCCTCCTTATCTGCGCCCGCTGGCGCGACCTCTGGGATCACTTGTCGCCTCGCGCGTCACCCACGTGAAGACTCTGGATCGTGTGATCGGGCCTGGCGGCTCTTGACTTGTTTGCCTCCACGAGGGCCTTGGGAGGCGACCTCGGGAGACAGCCTCGCGAGGTTCCTGGCGATGCCTCCGATCCGCCTAGGGCGTTGCTGACGTGTGCCTCGTGTGGCGAGGGCCTCGCGAGGATCTTGCTCACGAACCTTAGTTGTGGGCCACGCACTGGGCCACAGGCAGACGGGCCTGGGTACTCCCAATCCCACGGGCCCAACACATGGCATGCCATGTGATTAAGAAAATCTTCATTCAGTCTAATACACTGGCCCATGGCACAATATATGATTAACTAGAAATTAGAAGGGGATTTCATGTGTCTTCTTTATTTTCTATGTGCAGTCACATTAACCATTAACCCTTGAGCCGTCAACGGGTGGTGGTTAGGTGTGGATCCTCATCTACAATGTCTTACCCTAGTGGTGTGTTTCGGATCCCAAGTAATTGACAATGTCACATTTATCACACAATAATACATATCAAGCTAAGACTAATATATACCAAGTTACAATTGCATGTCATGATTAAAAATAAGTAATTTTATATGTATTATACCCATATCCATTCAAACTTATATAGAAGTGAAACTATGAAAGGCACTCCCATTTTCATATGTGAAAATGATAGTAGCATAAAAGTCTTACCCGTTATGAACCTTAAAATATGTTCAATGTTTGGTTTTTTGGTTGGAAAGAAATGTGTGTTTGTTTCTTTTTTAGAGGAATATGTGTTTCTTATTTAGAGGAATATGTGTTTTTCTCTTCGCGGCGAGTCATGGTGTAGTGAATAGATCAGTAACCATGGGTTCTTGAACCAACGACTGAGATGGGGAATGTGAGATGCGAGTGATTATCCTCCCATTGTCATGTCATGCCTTGATGAGTCACGTGAACGTAGGGGTGGTCGCACCTACGACCGCACTGGGATAATGCTGCGTGCCTATTCTGCCAAAAAAATCCCATTGAATTCGATGGTATTCCCTTAGTCGCGGTTGCGCCACACCCTCAATGCCGCCTCGTGTTGCGGCCTTCTCCTCCATTCCTCAACTCAGCCAAGGCGATGGGGACCAAGATCTGGGGCAGCGTGCCACTACGACGGACTACAGGAAGCCTCTTCGGTGGGCCCCGCTATGCACCATCGTCAATGGGGTTCGCCGGGCTGGTGAGGATGTGAATCTCCCTCTTCCAGCTCTCATTCACTGGTGTGGCCACCATTGGCAAGATCTTCACTACCTTGGGTGCGCTCTTTCCTGGCCGCCCTTAGATCTCTCTACTTCTCCCTGTTTCTTGTTCCATCGACCGGCAACCTCCTCGTTGGTGCGTCCGATCATGGAAATGCCCAACAAGCATAGCCTCCATGGCATTGCACACGCACATCTCATAAAGCACACCATCACCTAATTACCTTATTGGGCTAAATTTACTACCCACGGGTATGTGTATGGGCCAAATGTAGTCGTCGCAGGGTGTCGTGGGGATGGGTACAATCCAGCGCCGCTCGTACCTGATTCCCATGGGCCCATCAATTAGGCCCGATATGTGCACCCTATCATTTCTCCCATATATAAATACCACACCCAGCCTTCTCGCATCAGAACCCTAAATCAAACCGCACAATAGTCCTCTTTCCTCCCCTAGCCGCCGCCAACCCTCTCTTCTCCCAACCCTTCCCTCTTCCTAGATCAAACCTCACGCCACAGTGACGAGCCGACGGGAAGCCTCTTTGGAGGAGCCTTCTATGCATCAACGTCGATGGGGTTCGCCGACCAAGCGAGGGCATGTATCCCCCTTCTCATGCTCTCAATCGTCGGCACGACCACCATCAACCAGATCTTCACTACCTCAGGTATGCGCGCTCTCTCTCTCTCTATCCTTTTCTCTCCTGGCCGCCCTTGGATCCCTCTCCTACTCCTTCGTTTCTCGTTACACTGATAGGTGACCTCCTTGCCGGTGCTTTCGATTATGGACATGACCATCAAGCATAGCCTCCATGGCACCGCACACGCATGTCCTAGGAGGCACGCCATCAGCTAATTACCTTATTTTTGCTCAATTTGCAACCCACGGGTATGCGTATGGGCCAAATGTTGTCCCCACCAGGTATCGTGGGGGTCGGTACGTTCCACCACTCATGTACCTGATATCCACGAGTGCCGTCAGTTAGGCCCGACATTTGGGCCCTAGCTTTTCTCCCATATAAAAACACTACATCCGTCCATCCCACGATGGAACCCTAAATCAATCCACATTCGACTCATCTGTCCTCTCCTAGCCGCTACCAACCCTTCTCTCTTCTCCCAGCCTCTCCCTCTTCCCCAAATCGATCCTCCTACCACCATTCGCCACCCGTCCAGGAAGATGGTGCTACATAGCCTCGACCCTTGTAGATCTATTCTCCGCCTGTCCCTATCACGCTCACCCATCATTGGCGCATCTCGCCTCGTCACTCTGGCTGCCGAATCAATTGTGGGGACTGCGATGGTGCGCCGCTTAGAGGCCATGCCCTACTGGTCAGCTACTCGCGTGTCGCGACGGCCTCCTCCGTGTCCACCCCTCTGCACAACGACGATCGACTCTGGCGAGATCCGACATCACTTTTGCCTCTCAAATCCCAAGGTAATCATAGGCCATGCCATGGCCAAAATCTCCCTCTCGCCGCCGCGATTTCGCTCCCAACGTTCTTCCTGTGCCGTGTTCTGGGTTGTTCGTTCCTTCCTGCCGAAAGATCAATTCTGGGTTCTTTTTGTTTTGTTTGTGGTGGTCCTTTCTTTCAATGCGCGTCTGTTTTTTGTTTTGCCTGGAGCAGAGTTTATCTAATCTTCAGGTCGTCGGTGCTCCGTCTGGTTCCTGATCTGGTTTTGTTGCTTGCTTTACTATCTCATCTCACTGTTGGATGCATTTTACCAATCTTTCCGGGTTTGGTTGCCGGCCGAAAATTCTTTCCTTTTTCCCCACTCGACGGCTGTTGTGACTGATTCCAGAATTTCCTGTCGATTTTGTTCAGTTTTAGTAAGATTTCTGTTTGGTCTGTCTTTGCAGCGGCGACATGATCATGGCGGAAGATTTATGCTTTCGCTCAATTGTTTCTCTACGGATTTCTGTCGAACAGATCTTTGAATGCTCGGGGTTCGCAATCCAATTTTGTTGTTCGTAGAGGTGGATGCTTTTTGGAACTGATTTTGGTTTAGATAGAATTCTCGTGATGAGGGGAAGAATTTCTTTGATGTTTGTTTCAATATGTATCCCAAGTGTTCGAAGTGGTTCTCGTGCTCGCTAACACCGTCTTTGGATTGTCTGATTTTCATTTTCCGTGCAGGTACCAAAGGATCAACCCGGAATCTGTCCGAGTCCCCAATGGAGGCGGCTGCGGCATCTTCGCCCACCAGGAAGCCAGCAGAACCCGCACCGTCACCCACACCAAGCATGGACGAGCGCGACGGCGCCCCAGCCACGGATGCCGACAGGTCGAGCCTCACACCCTACCTCGCCCGTGCCTCGCTCAAGCAGCGCGAGCCACGAGGGCGTCTGTCATCCTCATCCGCTGCCATCATAAGGGACAACCAGTTGTACAACGCCGCCGCGCACTCCTCCCAGGGTATCAACCTCGACGGCGGGCTTTACAACTTGGCCACCCAAGCCTCCGGGCCATCCAACAACCTCGGCGACGCGGTCTACACCTTCGCCGCCCAAGCCTCCCAGGCATACAACAGCCTCGGCAGCGGGCTCTACAACCTCGTCGCCCAGGCCACCCAGGGAGGCGACCTCGGCGGCAATATCGTTGTCGTCACCGCAGCCGCCGCCGTCGAGGTCGCCTCCCTGGGCCGCAAGGTTGTAGAGCCCGCTGCCGAGGTCGGCCCCCTAGGTGGCCTAGGCGGCGAGGTTGTAGAGCTCACCACCGAGGTCGCTTCCCTGGGTGGCCTGGGCGGCGAGGTTGTAGAGCCAACTGCCGAGGCTGTTGTATGCCTGGGAGGCTTGCGCGGTGAAGGTGTCGACCGCGTCACCGAGGCTGTTGAATGGCTCAGAGGCTTGGGTGGCCAAGTTGTATAGCCCGCCACCGAGGTTGAGTCACTGGGAGGAGTGCGCGGCGGCGTTCTACAGCTGGTGGTCCATCATGATGGCAGCAGACGAGGACGACGGATGCTCTCATGGTTGGTTCTGCTCAAGCGAGGTAGGACGTGAGGCTCGACCTGTCAGCATCCACGGCTGGGTCGCTATCGTGCTCGTTCATGCTTGGCGTGTGTGACGGCGCGGGTTCTGCTAGCGTGTCGCCGGGCCATCTTAAGGATCAAGAAACGCCCGACGACGCAAGGCCAGGCCCAGCCGCGCGCGGAGGCGGAGAAGCTGATCCGCCGTAGAGCGCCCGCGGCCCGGTCATCCTCGACACCTCGCCACAGACTCCTCGCGCTGCCACCCTCTCGCCACTGCCACCTCGCGCCGCCACCCTCTCTCAGCATAGGTACACACGCCACGCCCCATTCTCTGTCGAGCCAGGTAAGGTAGCCACCATGGGACCTGCCCGTCGTCCACGGCCGGCAGCGTCCCCACTCTGTCCATGTTGAGTTGCGTTGCGTCGTCATGGTCGGGCCAGCCCGACCTGCTGCCCGTGTGCTCGGGCCAGGGCCGGGCCCGGTCTCGTTTGCGTGGCGTTGTGGGCCCCCTCCATTTTTAGAAATAGTGACGCGTTTCTTTACTCAATTACACCTTTTGTATTCTTGCCCTATATACGCCAGCAGTACAAGCCAGTACGTAACGCCACACGCATTAATCGGCACCTCATTATCTCCGAGATAGGTACTGATAATCTGGGCGATCTCCAGCATCGTCTGTGTTGTGTTGTGATCACTCTACACGCAAACATCAGTGTCTATCCTGGCACTATTGCCATTAATAGTTTCAATCCATTGTTTGTATATACGCGGTGCAGGCCAGAGGAACTCGTGATATCACCGCTAAATTGGCATTAGTAGTAGAGATTTGATGCATGCATTAGTGGCATTAGTGTGCTTGCTTGTGCATATCCATCCATCTAATGCCATTAATAGTTTCCTTATATTGTTTGTATATATACGCAGTGCAAGCGAGAGGAACTGCTGATATCACCGCTGAATTCGTATTAGTAGTAGAGATTTAACGCATTAGTGGCATTAATTAGTATGCTTGCTTGTGCATATCCAACCATCCATCTATCCATCTGTAGAGTAGAGGTCTACTTATATATATATGCGGTGTACTTGTACTGGCTGCGCAGGCTAGATCCTATAGACATTGTTCAGTTTCGGTCGTGTCTGTCGTCCTTGCTTACTGATGATGCCGAACATGACGGTCACCAGATCATCCGCGGAGGACCCTCATGCCGCTGCCGTGAGCAGCAGCAGCCACAGCGGCAAGCGGCGGACAAGGCGCCTCGCACGACTGAGGAGGAGCCAGCGGATCTTACCAATACTTCCCGGTTTGATTGCCTGTCTCGTCTCACTGCTGGATTTTAACAATCTTTCTCGTCTCACTGCCTCAATTTTTTTCTTTCCCCACTAGACGGCTGTTGTGACTGGTTGCAGAGATTTCCCGTCGATTTTGTTCTGTATTAGGACTTCTGTTTGGTCTGTCATGGCGGAAGATTCATGCTTTCGGCCGATTGTTTCCATGCCGTCGCTGCAGGCAGTTTCGTGTGTACTTTTCTGTGCGGATTTCCGTCGAGCAGATCTTCAAGTGCTCGGGTTTCGCACTTCAGTTTTGCAGTTCGTAGACGTGGTTGCGTTTTAGAACTAATTTTGGTTTTAGTTTACATTTCTTGCGATAAGGGGAAGAAGTTTTTGCTGTTAGTTTCATGTTGGCCGTATGCATCGATTGATGTAGAGGCCGGGGGTTTTAACCTTCCTTTTTAAAAAAATGTTGTTACCCAAGTGTTTGACTTGGTTCTAGTGTGATCCAAATCAGTGGCTAACATCGTATCTGGATTGTGTGATCTCGTTTTCTATGCAGGTACAGAGGATCAACCCGGAATCCGTTCCAGTCTCCAATGACAGCGGCGGCGGCAATGGCAGCGCCGCCACCAGAAAGCTAGCAGAACCTGTACCGTCACCCACACCAAGCATGGACGAGCGCGACGGCGCCCCGACTGTCGACGCTGACAGCTCGAGCCTCGCGTCCTACCTCGTCCGCGCCTCGCTCGAGCAGCACCGGCCAGGAGGGCGTCCGGCGTCCTCATCCGCTGCCATCGTGAGCGACCACCAACCGTACAACGCCACCGCGTACTCATCCCATGGAGTCAACATCAGCGGCTGCCTCTACAACTTGGCCGCCCAAGCCTCCCAAGGATCCAACCTCAACGGCGGGCTCTACAACTTGGCTGCCCAAGCCTCCGAGGCAGCCAACAGCCTCGGCGGCGGGCTCTACAACCTCACCGCCAAGGCCACCCAGGGAGCCGACCTTTGTGGCGAGCTCTACAACCTTGCCGCCCAGTCTACCCAGGCATCCAACAGGCTCGGCAGTGGGCTCAACAACCTCGCCGCCCATGCCACCCAAGCATCCAACAGCCTTGGCGGCGGGCTCTACAACCTCACCGCTCAGGCCATTGAGGGAACCGACCTTGGCGGCGGCAGCAGCAGCAGTGACATCGCCATTGCCGCGCTGGAAGACCCTGCGCCGCTCAAGTGGGGCTGCAAGAAGTGCTCGCGCCCCTGCCGCGAGGTGCCCGCTGTCACTCCTGCACCCGCATTGGTGCCTGCTCCTGCGCCAGCAACGGTGCCCACTCCAACGCCTGAGCCAGAGCTGACCCCCGCTCAGGCGCATCGCCGGGGAATCTTAAGGATCAAAAACCGCCCGACGGCGCAAGGCCAGGCCCAGCCACGAGCGAAAGCGGAGAAGTTGATGCCACCGCCGAGCGCCCGCGGCCCCGCCATCCTTGACACCTCGCCTCAGACTCCTCGCACCACCACCCTCTCGCCGCTGCCACCTCGCGCCGCCACCCTCTCGCCACTACCACCTCGCGCCGCCACCCTCTCGCAGCACAGGTACGCATGCCATGCCCCATACTGTGTCGACGCAGGTAAGGTAGCCACCATGGGACCTGCCTGTCGTCCACAGCGGCAGCATCCCCACTCCGTTCGTGTTGTGTCGTCTCGGTCGAGCCGGTCCGGTCGGGTCTGAGCCTTTGCCCGTGGGCTCGGATCAGGGCCGGGCTGGGTCTCGCTTGCGTGGCGTTGTGGGCCCCACTCCATTTTTTAGAAATAGTGGCGCGTTTCTTTACTCAATTACACCATCTGTATTTTTGCCCTTTATACGCCAGCAGTACATCAAAGTAAGTAACGCCACATGCATTAATCGGCACCTCATTATGTCCGGGATAGATACTGATAATCTGGGTGATCACTCTACACGCAAACAGCAGTGTCTATCCTGGCACTAATGCCATTAATACTTTCCTTCTATTGTATGTATACGCGGTGCTGGCCAGAGGAACTGGTGATATCACCGCTAAATCGGCATTAGTAGTAGAGATTTGATGCTTGCATTAGTGGCATTAGTGTGCTTGCTTGTGCATATCCAACCATCTATCCATCCATCTGTAGAGTAGAGGTCTCCTTTTATACGCGGTGTACTTGTAGATCGCATAGGCATTGCTTAGTTTCGGTCGTGTCCGTCGTCCTTGCTTACCGATGATGCCGGAAATGATGGTGACCAGATCATCCGCGGAGGACCCTCATGCCGCTGACGGCGAGCAGCAGCAAGCGGCGGACAAGGCGCCTGGCACCACCGAGGAGGAGCCGGCGCCCAAGGTGCATGAGCCTAAGCCGCCGCTGCCGCAGCCGAGGCGCCAGCCGTACCGTCAGGCGGCGGACAAGGCGGCTCACGCCAGCAACGGCGAGCAGGAGCCGGCGCCCAAGGCGGAGCCTAGGACGCCGCAGCCGCAGAGGCAGAGGCAGCAGCCGCCGCGCCAGGCGTCGATGAAGGAGAAAGGCAAGGCGCCGATGGTGCAGGAGCCTCCCGCGGTGGCGCCGCACGTCGCGCAGAGGGCGGCGGCCGCCGCGGGGGAGGCCGTGGCCCGGCCGCCGGTGCCGCGAGTCGCGACCCAGCTCACCCGCAAGGAGAAGGAGGAGGACTGGTTCGCGATGACCGGCAGAAGGCTGCCCTACCGCCCCCTGCAGCGCCACCCCAAGGCCGTCGAGGACAAGCTCCAGGTACGCCACGCACCGCCATTCTTTTTTTGTCTCTCTTCCATGCATGCATTCGTCTCGGTGTTACTACGAGTGGTAAGGCTGACACGATCGACGATGTGTTGGCGCAGAAACTGTTCCCGGGGCAGACGCTGCCTGAGGTGACCAGGGCCAGGTACATGGTGCGCGAGAAGAAGCAAAAGAAGGTACCGCTCCATGTTCCTGTTTCTCTCTTTCAGCAGCCAAGCTTGATAATCTTTGTGCTGTTTTGCAGCGCCCCGGCCTGCAAGCAATGGCGGAGGACGTCCTGAGGTCCGAGAGGCACGACTCCGACGATGATGCGGCGGGAGAAAAAAACCATTTTGGCGTCGCCGATGCGGAGGAGCGTGGTAGCCGGAGGAAGAGGGGTTGAAGGCAACAGTAGATTCATGGGCATTCTATGAGCGTCAGTTGAAACAAAAAAACCAAAAAAGAAATCTAGCCGGCATTCCGCTCTTTTCCTTTTCTGAAGACTTTCGTTCGTTCGTGTTGTCGATGACAGACGGTTCGTTGATTTACAAATGGTCGGTCGAAGCCCGCCGCCGCTGTTTCCGCGCCTCCATGGTGGGGGCCGGGGTGGCGGCGGGCTATGCATATTTACCAGACTTGGTTCCAGACTTGCATAGCCTGGGGAAGAGCTTGGAAGAGGAAACAAACCTTTTCGCTCCGTTTCGTCGTTCTTGTTCCATTTGCATCGTTTTTCTTCTTCGTGGTTGTTTTTTGCACTGCTGGTTTTGTGCTTTGTGGGCGCTGTCTCCTGCCGATAGCCGCCATGGATTTCTGTTTTGCAGGGACTGTTTGCTTCAGTTGGGGCAAACGGGATTCTCACGTGGATGGATGAGATATGGTGATGGGATATGGGCGCTGCTGGAGGCAAAATTGTTGCTAACTTGGTGATGAGCTTTGCCACACCTGCAGCTACATGACTGAAATCAGGGCACGCTCTTTGCCACACCGTGGCTCTAAGATTTACTGCTACTGCTTAGTAGAGCGGCATCCATTTCGATTAGCTTGAGCTGGAGCGAGCCTCTCATTCCTTTTCCGTGCATCCGATAGCAGTGCAAGTCGGAGAGACGGGCCCTTCTCAAAAATATGCTCCAATTCTCATGGCGTTCTATTAGGGTATGTTTGGCACTTTGGTTAGAGAACAAGTAGAGTGCAATGGATTTAGTGTGTTGGTATTTAACGCCTGAAATTGATTTGGGCGCCACTCGATTCCTACGATCGAAGAAGAGGAAGGTGAGGCACCTAGCTAGGCGGCGACGACCCCAATGAGGCAATGCCAAGTACAGTGCCGGAGACAAGGGACGGCGTGACTGACCGCTAGTGTCGCCGTGGAAGCGAGGCGGAATGTTGAAAGGTGTTCGTGGGAGGGGGTAGGGGGTGTTCAAACATGCATGGTGGGCTACCGAGGCGATAGGGCAGCGCGGCACCAGCCACGAATGGTGGTGCGGGGGGGGGGGGGGGGGGGGGAGTGAGAAATCTGGATGGTGGGTAGTGACTATAGCCAGCAGCAGCGAGGAGTACATGTGTACAGATTGAATCTGGTTGCCTTCCTTCCCCAAAACAAGAGATATATCCATACCCAAAATTTCAGTAATCCAAAGAATTGGTTTATCTGCTTGCTATATATGTCGATATTGGTGACAAATTTTGGCAATAAGTTGTGTACTTGTTAGTTCCTACTAATGCTCATTGTGCATTTTTTAACCATTTTTGGGCGTCCATTCTTTAAATTGCTTTGAATGGTAGTTGGCACTTAGACAAGAAACATTGTAATAATGGTAGTTGGTACATACAGAAGATGCTGAAATTACCGGTCATTGTTGAGATTAAACATGCATGGGAGAGACTAGCATACCTTTGTTCGCTGCGTGGTGGCTCATTCAAATCAATTGCTTTATCCCCTCGTCTAGTTATTTTTTATTCCTATAAACAAAACAAAAAAAAAGTAAAATACGAGTAACATATTTTTGCAAAGTGTGAGATGCACATACTCCCAAAGTAAATCAGGTCTATTACACGGAACCGGTGTTGTATTATTAAGTTGAACAAGAACAATAGCGTGAAACAAAAATTATAGGTAGGCAAGACATGTACATAAAAATATGAACATTCTTACAAAAATTCACAAGAGAAAATGGAGGGACCATCAAACAAACCCAACATATGCAACAAAATGATATTCTGACCTCAAAGTTACCCACAAAAGAGATCCCAATGCGAGAACAGATACTAGGTGGTAGTGAGCATTATCTATTGCACAAAAGGTAATCGGACATTATCCTTATACATTATGAATCAACCCCCCAAATGATATGGTTGTGGCCAACGAGAGGTCGCTGAGGATGCAACCGGGATCCTCCCTGCTGGTAGATCTGGTCGTCATTGTCCACTAGGCCAAGATCCGGAGTGGCCATCCCGCGCACGGCCACAAAAGAGATCCCAATGCGAGAACAAATACTAGGCAGTAGTGAGCATTATCTATTGCACAAAAGGTAATCGGACATTATCCTTATTCATCATGAACCAACCTCCCAAATGATATGGTTGTGGACGACAAGGGGTCGCCGAGGAGGCAACCGAGATCCTCCCTGCCGGTAGATCTGGTCGTCGTTGTCCACTAGGCCAAGGTCTGAAGTGGCCATCCCGCACACGGCAACAAAAGAGATCCCAATGCGAGAACAAATAATAGGTGGTAGTGAGCATTATCTATTGCACAAAAGGTAATCGGACATTATCCTTATTCATTATGAACCAACCTCCCAAATGATATGGTTGTGGCCGATGAGAGGTCGCTGAGGAGGCAACCGAGATCCTCCCTGCCAGTATATCTGGTCGTCGTTGTCCACTAGGCCAAGATCCGAAGTGGCCATCCTACGCACGGCCACAAAAGAGATCCCAATGCGAGAACAAATACTAGGTGGTAGTGAGCATTATCTATTGCACAAAAGGTAATCGAAAATTATCATTATTCATTATGAACCAACCTCCCAAATGATATGGTTGTGGCCGACGAGAGGTCGCCGAGGAGGCAACCGAGATCCTCCCTGCCGGTAGATCTGGTCATCGTTGTTCACTAGGCGAAGATCCGAAGTGGCCATCATGCGCATGGCCACAAAAGAGATCCCAATGCGAGAACAAATACTAGGTTGTAGTGAGCATTATCTATTGCACAAAAGGTAATCAGACATTATCCTTATTCATTATGAACCAACCTCCCAAATTATATGGTTGTGGCTGACGAGAGGTCGCCGAGGAGGTAACCGAGATCCTCCCTGCCGATAGATCTGGTCATCGTTGTCCACTAGGCCAAGATCCGAAGTGGCCATCAAGTGCACGGCCGTTGGGGTCGTCCTGTGTGCGGCCACCATGGATGCCGAGCACGTGGACGTCGTGGCCATCCCGCCTAGCGGAGGCGTCGCCAGATCTGTAGGGAGGCTGCGGTGGAGTGGGTGTGGGGGAGGGAGAGGTAGAGGTGGGGGATCGCCGTCGGCTATGGAGATTGGGAGAGGGGTGGATTTAAGGTTGAGAATTAGGTTTAGGGGTCAAATTTATAGGGTAGGGGACGCGATGGGCCATTCTGGGCCGACACACTATTAGCCTCGCGGACCAGTGATAGGCAGGCCAAGAGAGCATGTCATTGGTAAAATGGGTTTAGGTTAATTATCTTTGCTCAAATAAAAATTATGTTGTGGTATGGGTATGGGAATAAGGCTTCATGTCTGGGACTAGACTAAATCTCAAATTTAGGCATCTTTCGAAAACCGTTTGCAATTTTGTAGGCATTAAATGCATTTCTATCTATTTAGTGGATATATTAGAAATTTGAACTACATGTACCTTAAAATGGTATCTAAATTAAAAGAAAATCATGTTCAAGCACTTATGTAACTCATAGCCTTCTTTCAAAACATGATTTTCTTTTGAATATTTCTGTTGAAAATTCCATACAATTACAAGCATCCTATTTGTTTTATTTTTCTATAAAATCTAAATGCGTTTTAAATACAATGAGATTTTGTATGGTTTCATCATATTACCTAATGAGATTGCGTTAAAAATCCATACATTTTAGTAACGGTGTAAGCATACATTGATTTATAATTCAAGCATCTCCCTATAAGTGATTTAGAATTCGAAGGGGAAGTAGGAAGTCTGTACTCCACATCATGGTTTGTTCATCATTTTCACTTGATTTTGTACTGCAACTAGATATTGTGGTAATGTACACTAATATACCTGCATGTTCCATCTTTTTATGTAATGATTTGTATTTCTTATTGTTTTGAACACATCTAATTAAGGTACCATGTGGGATGCCTATCAAAATTATTGATTTCAAATTCCCCAAACTTTTCTACATGCGACATACCTTATTTGTTTGTTCATGTCAAATTTAGATATTTTTCTTAAGTCATTTCTATTTTTGAGGCACTAACACTTCTATGTATTTACTTGATATATTTGAAATTTGATTCGCATGTACCATAAAATGGCCTCTAACTGGAAGCAAGAAACCATGTTCAAGCACTTATGTAACTGAAAGCCATCATCCAAAACATATATGAAAATTTTGAACAATTGCTTTGGAAAATTTAGTCTATCACATGTAGTGATGGAGGCAGGGGGAGCTAGGGCCATGGGCCACGCCAACATTGATAAACCAACATTGTTAGAGCTACTAATATGATGTTTTGGGAACAAAAATGTATTTTTGTGGTTCCTGCCCTCCCCAGTGATGGTGTTGCAGCAATAGGATCCCCTCATACAATTTCCCTGACTCCGTCTCCGGTCACATGTATCCTGCCTAGCCCCAGGTGGCGAGGGGTGTGTGGGCCACTGAAGCATAAGCCTCCTTGTTGTCACCTTTTTTCTTGAGGAACACCTTTGTATCACTTCACTAGGCATGGTCACCGTTTATTGTGTGCCGGGGGGTAATCAGTCAGTGGAGGTAGGGCTCCGCTGTCACTCTTGGCCGCTCCATTTTCCCTTGGTTCAGCTCACTGGCATGTGGGACTAGTAGAAAATAGTCCATGGATAGGCACACTAGCACTCAACCTAATAAAAAAACAACAAAAAGAGCACCTCCACACTACCGATACTAGCTAGCACTGCAACACAAACGAGTAGAGGTAGATTTTCAGTCCTATTGATATCCTGGTGGGGCCAAGAGGTCAGGTGTCATGGGTCCATAAGGTACAAGAGATCCTTTCTTTGGAGACAGTTTGACTTCTCTCTTACCATCTCAGGGCAATAGTTCCTACTGCCAAATATGGTTATCGTTGGCCACTAGGCTGAGATCCAAAGTTTCCCTCGCGCGTGCAACCGTCGGGATCATCCAGTTGCGGCCACCGTGAATGTAGAACATGCGGTCATCGTGGCCATCCTGTGTAGTGTAGCGTTACCAAATGTGTAGGGAGGCTGATACCTCCTTTTATTGACCGGGTATTGGAGCAGAAAAGAGTATCTCACACATATTTCCCTAGAGGTGACCATGGTTATCGCTTGAAGAGATGGTCTCTAGCAAGCTTTTTTCAAAGTGCCAAATCCATATTTTGACCGGATCAACAAGCAAATAGTGATTCAAACACTTGTAATAAAAAGAGGTATGGGTATGAGGTCTTATGCTTACAACCTTGTATTTGTGCTCGGATCAAATAGGAATTTTAATTTGTGCGCTGGAAGTCACCCATCAAGATGTGCTTATTACGGATCGAAGTGGGGGATGTGTCCAAATAACATCTTGACCGGCACGAGTCTTGCATCAGGAATCAGTTGTCCGACCACAGGCCCTATCCGTTCGTGGGGTTACCTCAAAAATTAAGATAATGAAATTAGGCAAGAGCTTTGAGCATTTAATGAATACACCTCATTTATCCCCAAGGATATGATCCATGTTGCCCTACTAAACCTTTTTGTCATCGGTGCTCAGTATAACACTTCGGGGTCTCCTTGCTCCTAGCCTCACCTATGCTCAATCTCCATGATCCAGGGTACCTGCGGGGATGAAGATCGCGGAGAAGACAAGAGGCATCTTCACGGAACAATTTTATTTCACACATAGGGGATATTATGTCAAAGTTTTCCATTGATCTCCTCAGCAAATACCTCGAGTTGCAAGGCTCATGCCTCAACTCATACCTTACCAAACTACTCATACATGGAGATCAGATCACGGGAAGAAAACATTGAAGAACACATCTTGAGATTGATTGATTGCAATATTTCTTACAATGGATTCCTTGTGCAATGCACGATTACAAGTATGAATGAGATGGGAGAGCACTATGGTGGTGGTGGAGATGGCTATGGCGATGGAGATGGCGGCGGCTAGGGTTTGTGGATGAAGATGATGCTGAAGAGGTTTTGGCTTTACGTACATGTCTTGCCTACCTATAATCTTTGTTTCACGCTATTGTTCTTGTTCAACTTAAGAATACAACACCGGTTCCGTGTAATAGACCTGATTTACTTTGGGATTATGTGCATCTCACGCTTTGCAAAAAATGTTACTCGTATTTTATGTTTCTTTTATTGTTTTGTTTATATGATTAAAAAAATAACTAGACGAGGGGATAAAGCAATTGATTTGAATGAGCCACCACACAGCGAACAAAGGTATGCTAGTCTCTCCCATGCATGTTTAATCTCAACAATGACCGGTAATTTCAGCAGCTTCTGTATGTACCAACTACCATTATTACAATGTTTCTTGTCTAAGTACCAACTACCATTCAGAGGGAAGTAGGAAGTTTACAGTGCACATCATGTTTTGTTCATCATTATTCACTTGATTTTTGTACTACAACTAGATATTGCGGTAATGTACACTAATATACCTCCACATTCCATCTCTTTTATGTAATGATTTGTATTACTTATTTATTTTTTGAACACACCGGGTTAACATTGTTGGGGATCGTAGCAGAAATTTAAATTTTTCTATGCATCACCAAGATCAATCTATGGAGTCATCTAGCAACGAGAGAGAGGGAGTGCATCTTCATACCCTTGAAAATCGCTAAGCGGAAGCGTTCAAGAGAACGGGGTTGATGGAGTCGTACTCGTCGTGATCCAAATCACCGATGATCCTAGCGCCGAACGGACGGCACCTCCGCGTTCAACACACGTATGGAGCGGAGACGTCTCCTCCTTCTTGATCCAGCAAGGGGGGAGGAGAAGTTGATGGAGATCCAGCAGCACGACGGCATGGTGGTGGAAGTAGCGGGATCCCCGCAGGGCTTTGCCAAGCACAAGCGGGGAGGAAGAGGTGTCACGGGAGGGAGGGAGGCGCCAGGGCTTCAGGTGTAGCTGCCCTCCCTCCCCTCCACTATATATAGGGGCCTAGGGGGGCGCCGACCCCTTGTAGATCCCATCTAGGGAGGGGGGCGGCAGCCCTAGGGGTGGTTTGGCCTCCAAGCCAAGTGGAGGCGCCCCCACCGCTTAGGGTTTTCAACCCTAGGCGCATGGGAGGCCCAAGGGGGGGGGCGCACCAGCCCACCAAGGGCTGGTTCCCACGCCCCTTCAGCCCATGGGGCCCTCCGAGATAGGTGGCCCCACCCGGTGGACCCCCGGGACCCTTCCGGTGGTCCCGGTACAATACCGATGACTCCCGAAACTCTCCCGGTGGCCGAAACTGGACTTCCTATATATAAATCTTTACCTCCGGACCATTCCGGAACTCCTCGTGACGTCTAGGATCTCATCCGGGACTCCGAACAACTTTCAGTTAACCGCATACTAATATCTCTACAACTCTAGCGTCACCGAACCTTAAGTGTGTAGACCATACGGGTTCGGGAATCATGTAGACATGACCGAGACATCTCTCTGGTCCATAACCAACAGCGGGATCTGGATACCCATGTTGGCTCCCACATGTTCCACGATGATCTCATCGGATGAACCACGATGTCAAGGATTCAGTCAATCCCGTATACAATTCCCTTTGTCTACCGGTATAGTACTTGCCCGAGATTCGATCGTCGGTATCCCGATACCTTGTTCAATCTCGTTACCAGCAAGTCTCTTTACTCGTTTCGTAACACATCATCCCGTGATCAACTCCTTGGTCACATTGTGCACATTATGATGATGTCCTACCGAGTGGGCCCAGAGATACCTCTCCGTTTACACGGAGTGACAAATCCCAGTCTCGATTCGTGCCAACCCAACAGACACTTTCGGAGATACCCATAGTGCACCTTTATAGCCACCCAGTTATGTTGTGACGTTTGGTACACCCAAAGCATTCCTATGGTATCTGGGAGTTGCACAATCTCATGGTCTAAGGAAATGATACTTGACATTAGAAAAGCTTTAGCATACGAACTACACGATCTTGTGCTAGGCCTAGGATTGGGTCCTGTCCATCACATCGTTCTCCTAATGATGTGATCCCGTTATCAATGACATCCAATGTCCATGGTCAGGAAACCATAACCATCTATTGATCAACGAGCTAGTCAACTAGAGGCTTACTAGGGACTTGGTGTTGTCTATGTATCCACACATGTATCTGAGTTTCCTATCAATACAATTCTAGCATGGATAATAAACGATTATCATGAACAAGGAAATATAATAATAACTAATTTATTATTGCCTCTAGGGAATATTTCCAACAGTCTCCCACTTGCACTAGAGTCAATAATCCAGTTCACATCGCTATGTGATTAACACTCAAGGTCACATCCCCATGTGATTAACACCAAAAGAGTTTACAAGAGTCAATAATCTAGTTCACATTACCATGTGATTAACACTCAATGAGTTCTGGGTTTGATCATGTTATGCTTGTGAGAGATGTTACAGTCAACGGGTCTGAACCTTTCAGATCCGTGTGTGCTTTACAAATCTCTATGTCATCTTGTAGATGCGGCTACCAAGCTCTACTTGGAGCTATTCCAAATAACTGTTCTACTATACGAATCCGGTTTACTACTCAGAATCATCCAGATTAGTGTCAAAGATTGCATCGGCGTAACCCTTTACGACGAACTCTTTTACCACCTCCATAATCGAGAAAATTCCTTAGTCCACTAGTTACTAAGGATAACCTTGACCGTTGTCCTGTGATCCATTCCTAGATCACACTTGTACCCCTTCAGGTGCGGTACACAACATAGCATACTTTAGAGCCTACGTCTAAAGCATAGGGGACGACCTTCGTCCTTTCTCTCTATTCTGCCGTGGTCATGTCTTGAGTCTTACTCAACACACATACCTTATAACACAGCCAAGAACTCCTTCTTTGCCGATCTATTTTTGAACTCCTTCAAAATCTTGTCATGGTATGTTTTTGTTTGAAAGTACTATTAAGCAATTTTGATCTATCCTTATAGATCTTGATGCTCAATGTTCAAGTAGCTTAATCCAGGTTTTCCATCGAAAAACACTTTTCAAATAACCCTGTATGCTTTCCAGAAATTCTACATCATTCTGATCAACAATATGTTAACAACATATACTCATCAAAAATTCTATAGTTCTCCCACTCACTCCTTTGGAAATACAAGTTTCTCATAAACTTTGTATAAACTCAAAATCTTTGATCATCTCATCAAAGCGTACATTCCAACTCCTAGATGCTTACTCCAGTCCTTAGAAGGATTGCTGGAGCTTTGCATACTTGTCAGCATCTTTCAGGATTGACAAAACCTTCCGGTTGTATCACATACAACCTTTCCTCAAGAAAAATGTCAAGGAAACAATGTTTTGACATCCTATCTGCAAGATTTCATAAATAATGCAGTAACTGCTAACATAATTCCAACAGACTCTTAGCATTGCTACGAGTGAGAAAGTCTCATCATAGTCAACTCCTTGAACTTGCCGGGAAACATCTTAACGACAAGTCGAGCTTTCTTAATGGTGACACTTACCATCATTGTTTGTCTTCCTTTTAAAATCCATCTGCACCTAACAGCCTTACGACCATCAAGTAGTTCTTTCAAAGTCTATACTTTGTTTTATACATGGATCCTCTCTCGGATTTTATGGCCTTGAGCCATTCGTCGGAATCCGGGCCCACCATCGCTTCTCCATAGCTCGTAGGTTCATTGTTGTCTAGCAACATGACTTCCAAGACAGGATTACGTACCACTCTGAAGTAGTACACATCCTTGTCGACCTATGAGGTTTGGTAGTGACTTGATCCGAAGTTTCATGATCACTATCATAAGCTTCCACTTCAATTGGTGTAGGTGCCACAGGAACAACTTCCTGTGCCCTGCTACACACTAGTTGAAGTGACGGGTCAATAACCTCATCAAGTCTCCACCATCCTCCCACTCAATTCTTTCGAGAGAAACTTTTCCTCGAGAAAGGACCCGTTTCTAGAAACAATCACTTTTGCTTCCGGATCTGAAATAGGAGGTATACCCAACTATTTTTGGGTATTCTATGAAGATGCATTTATCCGCTTTGGGTTCGAGATCATCAGCCTGAAACTTTTTCACATAAGCATTGCAGCCCCAAACTTTTAAGAAACGACAGCTTAAGTTTCTCTAAACCATAGTTCATACGGTGTCGTCTCAACGGAATTGTGTGGTGCCCTATTTAAAGTGAATGCGGTTGTCTCTAATGCCTAACCCATGAACAATAGTGGTAATTCGATAAGAGACATCATGGTATGCACCATATCCAATAGGGTGCAGTTATGATGTCCGGACACACCATCACACTATGGTGGTCCAGGCGGTATTAGTTGTGAAACAATTTCTACAATGTCTTAATTGTGTGCCAAACTCGTAACTCAGATATTCATCTCTATGATCATATCATAGACATTTTATCATCTTGTCACGACGATCTTCAACTTCACTCTGAAATTACTTAAACCTTTCAATAATTCAGACTTGTGTTTCATCAAGTAAATATACTCAGCATCTACTCAAATCATCTGTGAAGTAAGAACATAACGATATCCACTGCGTGCCTCAGCACTTATTGGACTGCACACATCAAAATGTATTACTTCCAACAAGTTGCTTTCTTGTTCCATCTTACTGAAAACGAGGCCTTTCAGTCATCTTTCCCATGTGGTATGATTTGCATGTCTCAAGTGATTCAAAATCAAGTGAGTCCAAACGATCCATCTGCATGGAGTTTCTTCATGCATATCTACCAATAGACATGGTTCACATGTCTCAATCTTTTCAAAACGAGTGAGTCAAAAGATCCATCAACATGGAGCTTCTTCATGCGTTTTATACCAATATGACTCAAATGGCAGTATCACAAGTATGTGGTACTATCATTACTATCTTATATCTTTTGGCATGAACATGTGTGTCACTACAATCGAGATTCAATGAACCATTCATTTTAGGTGCAAGACCATTGAAGGTATTATTCAAATAAACAGAGTAACCATTATTCTCCTTAAATGAATAACCGTATTGCGATAAACATAATCCAATCATGTCTATGCTCAACGCTAACACCAAATAACAATTATTTAGGTTTAACACCAATCTCGATGGTAGAGGGAGCATGCGATGCTTGATCATATCAACCTTGGAAACACTTCCAACACATATCGTCATCTCACCTTCAGCTAGTCTCCGTTTATTCTGTAGCCTTTTATTTCGAGTTACTAACACTTAGCAACTGAACCGGTATTTTAATACCCTGGTGCTACTAGGAGTACTAGTAAAGTACACATTAATATAACGTATTTCCAAAATACTTCTGTCGATCTTGCCATACCAAGCATCTAGGGTAGTTCTGCTTCAGTGACCGTTCCCCTCATTACAGAAGCACTTAGTCTCGGGTTTGGTTCAACCTTGGGTTTCTTCACTAGAGCAACAACTGATTTGCCGTCTCATGAAGTATCCCTTCTTTCCCTTGCCCTTCTTGAAACTAGTGGTTTAACCATCAACAATTGATGCTCCTACTTGATTTCTACTTTCACGGTGTCAAACATCGCGAATTGCTCAAGGATCATCATGTCTATCCCAGATATGTTATAGTTCATCACGAAGCTCCAATAGCTTGGTGGCAATGACTATGGAGAACTATCACTATCTCATCTGGAAGATTAACTCCCACTCGATTCAATCGATTGTAGTACTCAGACAATCTGAGCACATGCTCAACGATTGAGCTTTTCTCCCTTAGTTTGTAGGCTTAAGAAACTTGTCAGAGGTCTCATACCTCTTGACGTGGGCACTAGTCTGAAATCCCAATTTCAGTCTTTGGAACATCTCATATGTTCTGCGACGTTTCAAAAATGTCTTTGGTGCCACAATTCTAAACCGTTAGCATTACACATTGAACTATCATGTAGTCATCAAAACGTGTATGTCAGATGTTTCCCAACATCTACAGACGATGCTCGAGGTTCAGCACACTGAGCGGTGCATTAAGGACATAATCCTTCTGTGCAGCAATGAGGACAATCCTCAGTTTACGGACCCAGTCCGCATAATTGCTACTATCTACTCTCAACTAAATTTTCTCTAGGAACATATCTAAAACAGTACAACCAAAGCGTGAGCTACGACATAATTTGCAAAGACCTATTGACTATGTTCATAATAATTAAGTTCATATAATCAAATTATTCAATGAACTCCCACTTAGATAGACATCCCTCTAGTCATCTAAGTGATACATGATCCGAGTCAACTAGGCCGTGTCCGATCATCACGTGAGACAGACTAGTCATCATCGGTGAAAATCTTCATGTTGATCGTATCTTCTATACAACTCATATTCGACCTTTCGGTCTTCCGTGTTTCGAGGCCATGTCTGTACATGCTAGGCTCGTCAAGTTAACCTAAGTGTATTGCGTGTGTAAATCTGGCTTACACCCGTTGTATGCGAACGTTAGAACCTATCACACCCGATCATCAGGTGGTGCTTCGGAACAACGGACCTTAGCAACGGTGCACAGTTAGGGGGAACACTTTCTTGAAATTTTAGTGAGGGATCATCTTATTTATGCTACCGTCGTTCTAAGCAAATAAGATGTAAAAACATGACAAACATCACATGCAAATCATAAAGTGACATGATATGGCCAATATCATCTTGCGCCTTTGATCTCCATCTTCGAGGCGCGGCATGAACACCATCGTCACCGGCATGACACCATGATCTCCATCATCATGATCTCCATCATCGTGTCTTCATGAAGTTGCCTCGCCAACTATTACTTCTACTACTATGGCAAACGGTTAGCAATAAAGTAAAGTAATTACATAGCGTTTTTATTGACACACAGGTCATAAATAAATTAAGACAACTCCTATGGCTCCTGTCGGTTGTCATACTCATCGACATGCAAGTCGTGATTCCTATTACAAGAACATGATAAATCTTATACACCACATATATCATTCATCACATCCTTTTGGCCATATCACATCACACGGCATATGCTGCAAAAACAAGTTAGACGTCCTCTAATGGTTGTTGCAAGTTTTTTTACGTGGCTGCTATAGGTTTCTAGCAAGAACGTTTCTTACCTACGCCAAAACCACAACGTGATATGCCAATTTCTATTTACCCTTCATAAGGACCCTTTTCATCGAATCTGATCCGACTAAAGTGGGAGAGACAGACACCCGCTAGCCACCTTAGGCAACTAGTGCATGTCAGTCGGTGGAACCAGTCTCACGTAAGCGTACGTGTAAGGTCGGTCCGGGCCGCTTCATCCCACAATGCTGCCGAATCAAGATAAGAATAGTAACGGCAAGCAAATTGAACAAATCATCGCCCACAACTACTTTGTGTTCTACTCGTGCATAGAATCTACGCATAGACCTAGCTCATGATGCTACTGTTGGGGATCGTAGCAGAAATTTAAATTTTTCTATGCATCGCCAAGATCAATCTATGGAGTCATCTAGCAAGGAGAGAGAGGGAGTGCATCTTCATACCCTTGAAGATCGCTAAGCGGAAGCGTTTAAGAGAACGGGGTTGATGGAGTCGTACTCGTCGTGATCCAAATCACCGATGACCCTAGCGCCGAACGGACGGCACCTCCGTGTTCAACACACGTACGGAGTGGAGACGTCTCCTCCTTATTGATCCAGCAAGGGGGAGGAGAAGTTGATGGAGATCCAGCAACACGACGGCGCGGTGGTGGAAGTAGTGGGATCCCGGCAGGGCTTCGCCAAGTACAAGCGGGGAGGAAGAGGTGTCACGGGAGGGAGGCGCCAGGGCTTCAGGTGTAGCTGCCCTCCCTCCCCTCCACTATATGTAGGGGCCTAGGGGGGCGCCGACCCCTTGTAGATCCCATCTAGGGAGGGGGGCGGCAGCCCTAGGGGTGGTTTGGCCTCCAAGCCAAGTGGAGGCGCCCCCACCGCTTAGGGTTTCCAACCCTAGGCGCATGGGAGGCCCAAGGGGGGGCGCACCAGCCCACCAGGGGCTGGTTCCCACGCCCCTTCAGCCCATGGGGCCCTCCGGGATAGGTGGCCCCACCCGGTGGACCCCCGGGACCCTTCCGATGGTCCCGGTACAATACCGATGACTCCCGAAACTCTCCCGGTGGCCGAAACTGGACTTCCTATATATAAATCTTTACCTCCAGACCATTCCGGAACTCCTCGTGACGTCTAGGGTCTCATCCGGGACTCCGAACAACTTTCAGTTAACCGCATACTAATATCTCTACAACTCTAGCGTCACCGAACCTTAAGTGTGTAGACCATACGGGTTCGGGAATCATGTAGACATGACCGAGACATCTCTCTGGTCCATAACCAACAGCGGGATCTGGATACCCATGTTGGCTCCCACATGTTCCACGATGATCTCATCGGATGAACCACGATGTCAAGGATTCAGTCAATCCCGTATACAATTCCCTTTGTCTACCGGTATAGTACTTGCCCGAGATTCGATCGTCGGTATCCCGATACCTTGTTCAATCTCGTTACCGGCAAGTCTCTTTACTCGTTTCATAACACATAATCCCATGATCAACTCCTTGATCACATTGTGCACATTATGATGATGTCCTACCGAGTGGGCCCAGAGATACCTCTCAGTTTACACGGAGTGACAAATCCCAGTCTCGATTCGTGCCAACCCAACAGACACTTTCGGAGATACCCATAGTGCACCTTTATAGCCACCCAGTTACGTTGTGACATTTGGTACACCCAAAGCATCTCTACGGTATCCGGGAGTTGCACAATCTCATGGTCTAAGGAAATGATACTTGACATTAGAAAAGCTTTAGCATACGAACTACACGATCTTGTGCTAGGCTTAGGATTGGGTCTTGTCCATCACATCATTCTCCTAATGATGTGATCCCGTTATCAACGACATCCAATGTCCATGGTCAGGAAACCGTAACCATCTATTGATCAACGAGCTAGTCAACTAGAGGCTTACTAGGGACATGGTGTTGTCTATGTATCCACACATGTATCTGAGTTTCCTATCAATACAATTCTAGCATGGATAATAAACGATTATCATGAACAAGGACATATAATAATAACTAATTTATTATTGCCTCTATGGCATATTTCCAACAAACATACCATGTGGGGTTCCAACAAAAACTATTGATTTCAGCTGCCCAAACTTTTCTACAAGTGACATACCTTATTTGTTTGTTCATGCCAAATTTTAGTTGTTTTTCTTAAGTCATTTCTATTTTTGAGGCACTAACAACATTTCTATGTATTTACTTGATATATTTGAAATTTGATTAGCATGTACCATAAAAATGGCCTCTAACTGGAAACAAGAAACCATGTTCAAGCACTTATGTAACTGAAATCCATCATTCAAAACATATATGAAAATTTGAAACATTTCCTTTGAAAAATTTAGACAATTACATGTATCCTGCGTGGCCCATGATGGCCAAGGATTTGTGAACCATTGACACGTAGGTCTCTTTGGTGTTCTTTTAGGAACTCCCTTGTGTAACTTGACCATGAGAGTACGTGTTGGGGAACACAGTATTTCAAAAAAATTCCTGCGGTCATACAAGATCTATCTAGAAGATGCATAGCAACGAGAGGGGAGAGTGTGTCCACGTACCCTCGTAGACCAAAAGTGGAAGCGTTTAGTAACGCGGTTTATGTAGTCGAACGTCTTCACGATCCAACCGATCCAAGTACCGAACGTACGGCACCTCCGTGTTGAGCACACGTTCAGCTCGATGACGTCCCTCGATCTCTTGATCCAGTTGAGGACCAGGGAGAGTTTCGTCAGCACGACGGCGTGTTGACGGTGATGATGAAGTTATCGGCACAGGGCTTCGCCTAAGCACTACAACGATATGACCGAGGTGTGTAACTGTGGAGGAGGGCACCGCACACGGCTAAGAGAAGACTTGGTGTGCCTTTGGGGTTCCCCCTCCCACGTATACAAAGGGGGGAGGAGAGGAGGCCGGCCATAGGGGGCGCGCTCCATAGGGGAGTCCAACTAGGATTTCCAATCCTAGTTGGAGTCCCCTTCCTTCCCAAGAGAGGGAGATAGAGGGAAGGAGGAAGGAGGGAGAAGGAAAGAGGGGGCGTCGCGCCCCTCCCTAGTCAAATTTGGACTGGCCATGGGGGGGGCCCTCCCTTGTTGCCCTCCTCTCCTTTCCACTAAGGCACATAAAGGCCCATGAACTTTCTGGGGGGGGGGGGGGTTCCGGTAACCCCCGGTACTCCGAAACTCATCTGAAACGACCCGAACCATTCCGGTGTCCGAATGTAACCTTCCAATATATGAATCTTTACCTCTTGACCATTTCGAGACTCCTCGTCATGTCCGTGATCTCATCCGGGACTCTGAACAAACTTCGGTCATCAAATCACATAACTCATAATACAAATCGTCATCGAACATTAAGCGTGCGCACCCTACGGGTTCGAGAACTCTGTAGACATGACCAAGACACATCTCCGGTCAATAACCAATGGTGGAACCTGGATGCTCATATTGGCTCCTACATATTCTACGAAGATTTTTATTGGTCAAACCGCATAACAACATACATTGTTTCGTTTGTCATCGGTATGTTACTTGCCCGAGATTCGATCGTCGGTATCATCATACCTAGTTCAATCTCGTCACTGGCAAGTCTCTTTACTCGTTCTGTAATGCATCATCCCGTGACTAACTCATTAGTCACATTGCTTACAAGGCTCATAGTGATGTGCATTACCGAGAGGGCCCAGAGATACCTCTCCGATATACGGAGTGACAAATCCTAATCTCGATCTATGACAACTCAACAAACACCATCGGAGACACCTGTTGAGCATCTTTATAATCACCTAGTCATGTTGTGACGTTTGATAGCACACAAGGTGTTCCTCCGGTATTTGGGAGTTGCATAATCTCATAGTTAGAGGAACATGTATAAGTCATGAAGAAAGAAATAGCAATAAAACTTGGGAAAACTTTGTTTTTGCCACTCTAGTTTTTCCCAACTTTGCTTATGCCACTCTAGAATTTGATATTTCATTTTTGCCACTCTTAGTTTTTGACAACACATCACAATTGCCATTCTGTGGCAAAAGCAATAATTTTAGAGTGGCAATTGTGATACATTGTCAAAATCTAATAGTGGCCAAAGTGAAATAAAAAGTTATTGCTTTTGCCACGGAAGGCATTTGTGATGTATTGTCAAAAACTAAGAGTGGCAAAAGTGATATGTCAAATTCTAGAGTGGCATAAGCAAAGTTGGCAAAAACTAGAGTGGCAAAAACAAAGTTTTCCCATAAAACTTAACAATCATTATGCTAAGCTAACGAATGGGTCTTGTCCATCACATCATTCTCTAATGATGTGATCCCGTTCATCAAATGACAACACATGTCTATGGTCAGGAAACTTAAACTTTGATTAACGAGCTAGTCAAGTAGAGGCATACTAGGGACACTCTGTTTGTCTATGTATTCACACATGTACCAAGTTTCCGGTTAATACAATTCTAGCATGTATAATAAACATTTGTCATGATATAAGAAAATATAAATAAAAACTTTATTATTGCCTCTAGGGTATATTTCCTTCAGTACGTTCACCGTTTATTGTGGGCCTAGGTTTAGGGCATGTACAATGATTGATAAGATAGTCTTATCTTAAGTCTTGCATGTAATTTAGAGATGAAAAAAAAGAAGTCTACAATGGGTCATCTCTTAGCCTTATCTTCAATAACTAGTCATTCCTAAAAACATGGTGAGTAATATTGTGCTAAGAGATCATCCCTTGTCTTCTCTTAAATAAGAGAACCTTTTCTTATGAGTTCTCTCTCCTTCACCTCATCATTTATCCTATGTGACAGTTCTAAAATAGCACTATTGTACATGGCCTTATTGTGGGTCTCGGGAAATAGTCAATCAAATGGAGGTAGACCTCTATTGTCAGTCTCGGACACTCCATGTTCCCTGGCGCAACTCACTCGCATCTGGGCCTGGTAGCAAGCAGTCCATGGATAGTCATACCACACTAGCACTCAACCTAATAATTAAAACAACAACAAAAGACCACCTCCACACTACGAGTATTACTACTCCAACATAACTTGTATAGGTAGATTTTTTTGTCCCGTTGATGTCCTGGTGGGGCCAATTGGTCAGACACTATGGTTCCAGAAAGTGCAAGAGGTCCTTCCTATTGGAGACAGTTTGACTTCTCTCATGCCACAAAACAACCTGTGGTTGGATGATTATAAGTACGGGGATATCCCAGGCCACCAAGGTTTAAATCCATTTATATATATTAGAAGTATAAATAAATTTTGAAAAAATATTAAAATAAATAAATAAAAATAGAAACGAATCATAGGTACGTAATGAAACAACACAGAAGGAATTTTCTACTAGGCCGGCCCACTAGAGGATTCCGCTATGTATTGATTTTGTGAAAATAAATGTTGATGCTAGTGTCTCGGCGAACCGTAAGGTGGGCAGTGGTGGAGCTTGAAGCCCAACTCTGGGTGGGCTGGGCGGGCCAAAAAGAAAGAAATAGCATGTGGGCTAGTGTTCTAAGGCCCAACAGTAAAAAAACTCGTGTACAAATCTTAAAATGTTGGACGGGCCATGTCCCATCCGACCTTGTTGTAGCTCCGCCACCGAATATGGGCACTGCTGCTGCAATTTGTCGCAATATGGATGGCACCTACCTGGGCTCTTCCGTTCTTGTTATACAAGGATTGTTGGACACTTGGACCCTTCTGCATTTGAAACCCTAGCGTGTAGGGGGAGGGGGGGGGGTCCTTCTGCGTTTGAAGCCCTAGTGTGTAGGCAAGCTCTTTCTTTGGCAGAAGACTTAGCTATGCAACATATTCAAGTATCAACGGATTGCAAGTAGGTCAAATCATATTCATGAAAGGGCTGGGGAAACAATGGAGACATAATTAAAGAGATTTTAGAAACTGTTAGTGCTTTTACTTCCTATAATTTCGCGTTTGAATCTTGAACTTCAAATTTTGAATCTCATAACATAGCTAGATTTGGTGTGTCTCTTCCTCAGGGGAGACATGTTTGGTTGGGTTCACCTCATGACCCAATAATTATTCCTGTAAACATTATCATCGGTCAATAAAGACTAGCTATGTTTTGCTAAAGAAAAAAACAGTCTCGCTAAGAGATATAGACGTGCCCATATGACTAGAACCCCCCGCCCGCCTCGATCTTATGAAGAGCACAATATCTCTTAACTAATTAACATGCGTTCTTGTGATTATTATCATAGATCTCAGAATTATTGTACTGTGTATATACATAATTTTCGAACGATATATTTTTGCAAGATATGTTCCTGATTTTTTTAATGAATGCCCATAAATGTGGATGCATTCAAATCAGCAAGATTTTCCCATAACTGAGTATGTGATGATGACCAATGAATGTGCAGGACTTTAGCATTTGTTGTTTTTGAATTACATAGACTTTAGTTAACCGGGGTGGGGGGCTTGGAAATCATACTGGCACTAACATTGTTGACCTTGCCGGTGCGCATGGGGCGGTCTTTGTACAGGAAAAGGTGCATCATAGTTCAAGTTTAATTTCAAGCCATGGCTATATACCACCCCGGGAACATGATCTATTGTTGCATTAAACTCGAACCTATGTTTCCGCAGATATTGTAGAAGTGCATGCTCTAGCCAATGCAACCAAAAAACCGATCTGATGAAAAAGACTAGGCAGTACATTATACGTCAACACTCCCCCTCACGTGTGGCTTCCTCAGGCCTCAACGTGGACCGAAAGTGGGCTGCAATTTAATTGCGCCAGCCGGGTCTTGAACTCAAGACCTCTTGGCTCCGATAGTTATATGACGTGGGCAGCAGAAGCGGGGGCAGGCCGCAATTATTTATTGCGTTTACTGGGTTTTGAACCTTGAACCTATTGGTTGTAAGTTTATGCACCTAACCAGCTGACGTATAATGTGTTGCCTAGTCTTTTCCATCAGATCGGTCTTTTGGTTGCATTGGCTCGAGCATGCACTTCTACATAGTATCAGAGCCAAGAGGTCTCGAGTTCAAGACCCAACTGGCGTAATTAAATTGCAACCCATAACTTACAACCAATAGGTTCATGGTTCGAAACCCAGTAACATAGTAGACATGTAGAACAAAAGCAGTGTGCATCACCACTCGTCTTTGAAACTCAAATTGTAGAAAACAATAGCTAAATTCGACCATCACACATGTAACTCCTAGCTAGCACTTGGGGGTAAAGGAGCCGCAATTTGCCTGGCACTCCTTGAATGAATGCCAGCACGGAACACCCGACATCACCAGGCAGCAGACGCAGTGGGTACTCCAGGCCTCACCTTTGGTCTTGCAATCCCTATAGCCACTAAACTTCAGGGAAAGATTGCACTCTCCAGCAGCTGCGAGCCATCCGAACGCGACGAGCAGAACGATGGCCGCGCACACGAGGCTGCTCTGCTTCATGTTTGGTCTCCACCGGCCAACTGCAGGGACTTCAAAGCATAATGCATCTTATTCAGTTCTATCATGTTGAGCATACGATATTTACAGAGTAATTGGCCTTAATGTTGAGCCTGAGCATGATCGCACCTATAATATATCACATGTGTGTATTTGTGGAGTTACAGATCCTTTTTTTCGAGGAATCAGCAGGAGTTCTGCCTTTGCATTAAGAAGAAGAGAATTGGCCGGTTTATAAGGAAAACTGGCCGAAAACCGATACATCGATACACACCAGCCTCGAGGCTGCGTACCTAACGAGCCGACTTCCCTGTCGCCCAAAACGACCAGAGTTGCCGCTCCACCACACGACCCGGAGCCGCCACTCCGGCTTACAAACCACATAAATTCACACACGTCGGCCCTGAGGCCGCACCCCGCACGAGTCGACGACTCTGTCGTCCACACGACCAAAACCGACACTCCACAGCACAGAGGTGCACTCCAGAGCCGCCGCTCCGACTTCCCCGCTGGCCCCGAGGCCGCGCTCCACCTGAGCTGACGACGCTGCCGCCCACACGACCAGATCCGACACTCCACAACATTGTTTTCCGGAGCCGCCGCTCCGACTTCCTCACCGGCCCCGAGGCCGCGCACACGCCTGGCCGACGATGAACCCGCAAAGCCACCCGAGCCACCGTGAACTGACAAAGGACCAGACCTCCAAGGCGTCGCCCCCAAGAGGGAAGCGACAAGTATGCCGCCGATGCCCGCTCCGACCAAAGGTCGAAACTCGGGTTTTCACCTGAGAGCCCGAGACTGAGGCGACAATGGTGGTGAAGGGGCTGCACGACGACGCCTCCAAGGAGGGAACGACGTCCTAGGACGCCGTCGACGCCGGCAACGACCGAGGTCGAGCTAGGCTTTCGCCCGGAGCTCACCAAATCCATACTCACCGCAGCCTGCCCAGCAAACCGTCTCCGGCATCATGTCGACCGTCCTTGTCCAAGACACATAACCAAGCAAGCAAGGCAGCACGCTGTCGCCAACCACCACCGGATGCAGAAACCATTGCAGCCCTCCTCCCTCCACAGCAGCGCCGTGGATCTGGGCCAGCCGCACAGCCGCACATCACCATGGAGCCCCCCGCCAGCTGCCGCCGAGGCCACCCGCGGCCGCCTAGCACGCAGGGCAGCACCACCGCTATCCTGACCCCACGCACCTCCCCACCACCCCCGTAGACCAGAGCAGGCGCGCCTCTGCTGGACCGCCGCCACAGGCCGACGACCCGCCTCACCATCAGATCCGGGCGCGAGGGCCTCAGATCCGCCACCTCGCGGGCTGCCGCCGGACGACCTCCGTGGGGGAGGGGCACGTCGACACCGCCACGTCCTGGGGCCGCCGCCCCAGCGCTCCATCGCCGGCGAGCAAGCCGCAGTCAACCCCGCGACCGCCAGCCATCCCCATGGGGCGATGCGCCCAGCCGCCGCCGCGCCGGATCCAGCCGAGGCCGGCCAGATCTGCCCCCATGAACCTTCTGCAGCCACACCGGCCGGCACCACGGACGCCTGCTGCGGCGAGTCCCCTTGCTCGCGCACTAGCCAGCCGCCGGAAGAACAAGCCCCGTCGCCGCCGTCTCCGCACGGGCTTTGCCCGGCGAAGGCCACAGGCGACGGCGAGGAGGAAGCGGCGAGGGGAGGGAGCGGCCGCTCTGTAAGTGCATCTAGTGCCACCCCTAGTTGGTTTTGGAGTATTGACGACAAACCTAGTTGAGGGACTAATGTGTTTGTGAGAATTGCAGGATAACACAGTTAGAAGCCCCTCATTGATTCGGTTTTCCTACCAGAGATGACCCCTAAAAATGTATGAAGACATTGAAGTCAAAGGTGGTAAGTGAAGACATTCACCTTAAAGACTATGACAAGAGAAGACATCACATGAAGACTATGGAGCACGAAGACTTAGATCTTTCGTAGTTCTTTTTCTTCTTTCTTGAGTCATAGGAACCACCGTACTGTTAAGTGGGGTCCAAGAAAACCAGTCAGAATGACTGAAGTGATGCTTAACCAAAATCCTATGTCTTCGAGTGAAGACTATGAGAGGGAATCTTGTTCAGAGTTGGACAAGTCAGCTTTGCTTGTAGCCCAAGTAAAGTTGCCGTGTGTGTTTGAAATCTGACCGTTGGAACATGTGTCAGTTCCTTAGTGACCCAGGGTCATTTCGGACAAATCAGGTCGGGTTGCCTAGTGGCTATAAATAGCCCACCCCCTACAACCATAAACGTTGGCTGCTCAGAGTTAAAGTATGGCTTTTGTCATTTGAGAGCAACCCACCTTGAAGCCTTTGAGAGAGAATTCCTTGAGAGGATAAAGCCCTAACCAACCAGAGCCAAAGAGTGTTAGGCATCACTTAAGTCTTCTTGTCTGTGTGATCTGAAGACTTATTACACTTGAGGACTGTGAATCCTCCAGCCGATTAGGCGTCGCGTTCTGAGCATCCAAGAGTCATTATGGATCGCCGATGAATGAAGTCTGTGAAGGTTTGGAAGTCTACCTTGAAGACTTACCAGAGTAATTGGGCGAGGACTGGGTGTCCTTAGCTCAAGGGGAATAAGGTGAAGACGAGGTCCTCTGAGTTGAATCTCAGCCTCCCTAACCAGACATACAGTTGTCACAGCAACTGGAACTGGTCCAACAAATCATTGTCTTCAACGAGTCACTGGTTTCATCCTTCCCTTCCCTTTACTTACTGTTGGTTCTTGTGAAGTAATTGTACGATAGCATCACCATTCGACTTCACTAAGTGATTACGTGTACTGATTGGCTTCTCAACATCTTCCTACCTGATCCTTACTGACTAGCTGCTATTTGTCATTGTGCTTTCACTTCATTAAATACATGACTATGGTTTGCCTAGTGTAGTCTACCTTCCGCTGCATGATAATAGGTTTATTTCTATCGTTTGTCTTCGAAACTCACTTGTTTTGAAGACTTTCATAAAAATCGCCTATTCACCCCCCCTCTAGTCGATCACTAGCACTTTCAATTGGTATCAGAGCAAGGTACTCCCTTGTTCTGTGTGATTCGGTTTAACCACCTGGAGTTTTAGCTATGTCGACTGCAGGGATAATTAAAGTCTCCGTTGCGTGCCCCGTCTTCTATGGAACTGAATATCCCTACTGGAAGAATAAGATGCGCATGCATCTTGAAGCCATTGATGTCGACCTATGGTATGTCGTCAAGAACGGCGTTCCCAAGGCTGGAGAAGGTGTCACTGCCGCTGATGTCAAGAAGTTCGTTCAACTGGACTCCACTGCCAAGAATATCATCTGTGGTCATCTGACCAAAGGACAGTATGGCCGCGTGGGTGCTTTGGAAACATCTAAGCTAGTCTTGGACTAGCTATCCAAGGTCAACGAAGGCGTCTCAACCTAGAGAGATCAGAGAATCAGTGTCCTTCGCAACCTCTTCAACCGCTTCAAGAGAAATGACAATGAGAATGTCCAGCTCATGTTTGATCGACTAACTGACATCACAAATGAGCTTCAAGCCCTCGACGCTACTGAGATCACCAAGCGTAAAGTCGTCAAGACACTCCTGAGATCACTTGACAGTTCGTTTGACACCCTAGCCCTGATGATTCAAGAACGTCCTGATTTCAAGACACTCGATCCGTCTGACATACTTGAAAGGCTCAACACACACGAGTTTCAGCTTTCTGAGAAAAGAGACATCTACGGTCTCAACTATGGGCGAACTCGTGCCTTGAAGGCAAAGGCTGTCTCCTCGTCTGAAGAAGAGTCTGACAACAGTTCTGATGATCCTGAAGACATTGGAAGGGAGCTTGCTATGCTTGTGAAGAAGTTCCAAAAATTCACCAAGAAGAAAGGCTTCAGAAAGTCTTCACGATCAAGCTCAAGGAATGATGAAGCTTCTGCTCATGACTACAAGAAGAGAACATGTCACAAGTGCAAGAAACCTGGCCACTACATCTCTGAGTGTCCACAGTGGGACAATGAGAACAACAAGAAGAAGAAGAGCAAGGAGTATGACTCTGACAACAAGAAGAAGAAGAAATACTCAAAATCTTCTTCCAAGTCTTCCTCCAAGTCTTCATTACACAAGAAGAGCTCATCTGGCAAGGCACGTGCGTTTGTTGGCAAGGAAATGGACTCTGAGGATGAGTCCGCTTCTGAGGAGGCGGAGAAGGAGTCTGAGGAGGAGTCCGATTCTGGCATTGCAAGTCTGGCTACAGCATACGTTGCCAAGTCCATCTTCAACACTGAAGAAAATGACTTCATCACCGATAGCGATGAAAATGACAAGGACTACTCCGCTCCTTCCTACTGCTTCATGGCACGTGGTGCCAAGGTAAACACACGCACTACTCACTATCAAACATCTAGTGACGATGACTCTGATTGTGTTTCCAAACCCAGCTACAAAACACTTGCTAAAATTGCAACTGAACAACAGAAAACCATGGAACACATTCAAAAACTATTAGACAAAAGCGATGATCTGTTAGACGCTGAAATGACTCGATCTTAGTCCTTAATTGAAGACATAAAAAATCTTCACGTTAAGTATGAGGAACTTGAAATTCGTCATGAAACGCTCTCAACAGCTCATGAAAGGCTTTCCTATGATTATCTTCAAAGGAAGCAAGATCTTGAGAAATTGAGAGCGGCTCATGAAGATCTTCAAAAAGAAAACGAGTCACTTCGCGCCGAACAGATCAGTTCAGCTCAGGAAGGATTTGAACCACCATGTATTAAATGTATTGAGCGTGATAACGCTACTACTGTTGCTGAATGTTCTACTACTGCTACTGTTGCAATATCTTCAACTGTTGATGTGGAAACTAACCCCTCTGCTGAGGACACCACTGCTATTGCTGATGAGAATGCTAGGTTGAAGACACTGCTTGAAACAGGGATGTACAAAAGTCTTAAAGGGCATCAGACACTATGTGATGTCCTCAAAAGGCAGATCCTGAACCGAAACCCTAGGAAAGAGGGTGTTGGGTTCGTAAGGAAAATGAATGCTGATGGCTCTTACTGGAAACCTGAGCAGTACCCCAAAACCACATGGGTTGCTGCAAAGGAACCTTCAGCAGATCAATCCACTCTATCTGGCTTCACTTGTGCTAACCCCATTGTTATTGATGAATCCTTTGATGCAAACTATAAACTGTTTAAGAATCAGAATGGTGAAGTGTTTGCCAGGTATATTGGTACTAACTGCAGGAATGGACCGCCTATGAAGAAGATCTGGGTGCCGAAAAGGTGTTTGGAGAATCTTCCTGTGAATGTCATCATGACACCACAGGTGAAGAAGACAAACCCAGACCACAGGCCTCATACGGTCCAAAGGCTTCATACAGACAGAGGACTCACCTGAGTCACACTAACGCAAATGTTTTGCAGGGAAGCCATACTCAGGCCTATGAATATGAGCGCGGTTCATCAAACCGCCATGTTCATAAGACCAAGAACTATTCTGCTTATTCTTATGAATACTATTGTCCACCTGCAAGACTTTTTGCTAGGGCTCCAAAGCCAAAGTTCTCAGATGCTGCACTTAGACTTATTGCTTCGAAGCCACCCCTGAAGATGTGGGTGGCTAAGAAGGCTTAACTCTCTTTTGCAGGGAAAGGTCTCCAGCCGAAAACCAAAATCGTCTGACACTATTGCTGGGGACCTTAAACATCTTGTAGGGCGCAAGATCAAATGCCCAAATGGTCTTACTATGTACTTTGTTTCTGAATCTCTTGCAACTTGCTCTATCTGTCCTAATCTCGATCTAAACTTTAATAATCCACTAGTTCGTCAAATGTTTTTGCTTCACAATTCTCTTCGTGAAGCCTATCCCCCTAACTGCACTGTAGGGTACGACACCAGCTGCTTCAGAATGGATTATTGATAGTGGGTGTACAAATCACATGACTGGCAAGCGAAGCCTTCTCATGGACTCAACTTTACGTCCATCAGACAAAAGTCACATCACATTTGCTGACACTGGTAAAAGCAAGGTATTGGGTCTAGGTAGAGTTGCAATCTCAAAGGATCAACACATGGATAAAGTCATGCTTGTTGAATCCCTTGGTTTCAACTTAATGTCTGTCTCAATGCTTTGTGATTTAAACATGATTGTGATGTTTGGAAAATATCGTTGCCTTGTACTAATGGAATCTGACAAGTCTCTAGTGTTTGAATGGTATCGAAAAGATGATTTGTATGTTGTAGATTTCTCAGAAGGACCACAACTTGCAGTATGTCTTCTAGCAAAAGCTTCTGAATGCTGGCTCTGGCATCGAAGGCTAGGGCATGCTGGCATGAGGAACCTCCACACCCTTGCAAGGAAGAAGTATGTCATAGGCATCGAGGGCGTCAAGTTCAAGAAGGATCACTTATGCGGTGCCTGTGAAGCAGGAAAGATGACGAGGGCCAAGCATCCCTCGAAGACAATCATGACAACAACTCATCCCTTCGAACTGCTACACATGGATCTTTTCGGTCCCACTCATTACTCAACTCTTACTACTACTGCTTGTCTCTATGGCTTTTTCATTGTTGATGATTATTCAAGATATACTTGGGTGCATATAATCCTTTACAAGACTGAAGTGCAGGATGTCTTCAGACGCTTCGCCAATCGAGCAATGAACAATTATGGCGCCAAGATAAAGCACATCAGAAGTGACAATGGCACTGAATTCAAGAACACTGGCCTTGATACATATCTTGATACTTTGGGCATCACACATGAATTCTCAACTCCGTACACGCCACAGCAGAATGGCGTCGTTGAACGCAAGAACAGAACAATTATTGAGATGGCTCGGACGATGCTTGATGAATACAAGACTCCAAGAAAATTCTGGCCTGAAGCCATTGACACTGCATGCCATATCATCAACCGTGTTTATCTTCACAAACTTCTGAACAAGACATCCTATGAGCTCCTTACTGGCAAGAAGCCAAATGTGAGTTACTTCAGAGTATTTGGCGCCAAGTGCTGGTTCAAGGATCCACATCACACTTCAAAATTTGCACCAAAAGCACATGAGGGTTTTATGCTTGGATATGGAAAGGATTCGCACTCCTAGAGAGTCTTTAATCTCTTTCATTACAAAGTGGTTGAAAGAGTGGATGTGCGGTTCGATGAAACTAACGGCTCACAAAGAGAGCACTTGCCAAATGTGCTAGATGAAGTTCCATCCAGTGAATCAATCAAACTTATGGGAACTGGAGAAATCATACCTTCTGAAGCTCAACCTGAAGAAGAACTTATCATCTCCGCACCTGATCAACCTGAAGACAATGCTCAGCCTGAAGACAATCCCTCTAACAATAACAATGATCAACAAGAGCAAAATCTTTGTCATGTACATCCTCGTGTTGCAAATGAAGTGCAGATTGAGAGAATAATCGATAGCATCAATGCACCAGGTCCACTCACTCATTCAAGGGCAACACAGCTAGCAAATTTTTGTGGGCACTTCGCATTCGTCTCAATAACAAAACCCAAGAAAGTAGAAGAAGCCTTCATGGAACCTGAATGGATTCAAGCTATGCAAGAAGAGCTTCAACAGTTTGAGCGGAATAATGTATGGGAACTGGTTAAGCGTCCTGATCCTCGCAAGCACAATATAATAGGCACCAAATGGATATATCGCAACAAGCAAGATGAGCATGGTCAAGTTGTCAGAAACAAAGCTCGTCTCGTTGCTCAAGGATACACTCAAGTTGAAGGGATTGACTTTGATGAAACATTTGCTCCTGTGGCTAGACTTGAAGCCATACGCATACTGCTGGCCTATGCAAATCATCACAACATACTTCTATATCAAATGGATGTGAAGAGCGTTTTTCTCAATGGCAAGATTGAAGAAGAAGTGTATGTTGCACAACTGCCTGGCTTTGAAGATCCAAAACATCCTGACATGGTATACAAGCTCAACAAGGCACTGTATGGCCTCAAACAAGCCGCTCGGGCTTGGTATGACACACTCAAAGACTTCCTGAAGAGCAAAGGCTTCAAATCTGGTTCCCTCGACCCCACTCTCTTCACGAAGACATATGATGGTGAACTGTTTGTGTGCCAAATATATGTGGATGACATTATCTTCGGCTGCACCAATCAGAAATACAGTGAAGAGTTTGGATATGATGCAAGAGCAATATCAGATGTCCATGATGGGTGAGCTGAAGTTCTTCCTTGGTCTTCAAATACGTCAGCAACGCAATGACATCTTTATATCTCAAGAGAAGTATCTCAAAGATTGCCTGAAGAAGTTTGGTATGCAAGACTGCAAAGGCTTCACGACGCCAATGCCAGCCAAACATCATTTGGGTCCCGACGACAATGGTAAAGAGTTCGATCAAAAGGTATACCGCTCCATGATTGGTTCTTTACTTTATCTATGTGCATCTAGGCCAGATATTATGCTTAGTGTTTGCATGTGTGCTCGATTCCAAGCGGCACCAAAGGAATCGCATCACTTAGCTGTGAAGCGAATTCTTCGATATTTGGCTTACACCCCAACTCTAGGATTATGGTATCCAAAGGGCTCAGGGTTTGATCTGGTTGGATTCTCGGATGCTGAGTATGCTGGTGACAAGGTGGATCGCAAGTCTACATCAGGCACATGTCATTTTCTGGGACGATCACTTGTATGTTGGTCTTCAAAGAAGCAGAACTGTGTATCTCTCTCCACTGCTGACTCTGAATACATTGCTGCTGGATCTTGCTGCGCTCAGTTTCTGTGGATGAAGCAAACACTCAAAGACTATGGCATTGATCTGAAGCAAGTGCCACTCTACTGCGACAACGAAAGCGCCATCAAGATTGCCAACAACCCAGTCAGCACTCGAAGACAAAGCACATTGAAATTCGTCATCACTTTCTCAGAGATCATGTTGTGAAGGAAGATATTGATATCATACACGTCAACACTGAAGAGCAATTGGCAGATATCTTCACCAAGCCCTTGGATGACAAGAGATTTTGCAAGTTACGGTGTGAGCTAAATATCTTGGAATCCTCAAATGTCCTGTGATCAGGCACACATCCTAACACTTATGCATATTGATGACTTAGATGTGCAACACACGAAGTAAAGTATATCTTCAATCAATGAAGACATACATTCTAAGTGTGAATACATTAATGTGGAATTTGACTTCGGAGCACCACGATAATTGTGCGCCGTGTCTGGGTCTAATACTTCCTATACGGTGGGTAACGCCACCACAAAATTCGTCTGTTTGAAGTGTTTTACCCATGGTGTTACATTTTATGTGTCTTCACATTTGGTTTGGCTTCAATCTCAACATGTCTTCATGATTATCTTCATTATGTTGATCATATATATATATATACTAGTGTTCTGTCCTCTACAACATTCACTTATAGCTATGTCCTCTTGTTGAATCTTTTGAACTAAGTGAATGTGATCGGACCCTAACCTCTCTATGCTTTCTATCTCAAACTCTATCTCTCCAAATCATATGCATTCTATTGAAACTGTCGAATGTCTCCTCTGCGTCCTTGTCAGCAGAAGATATAGAGACAAACATTAAGTCTGTTTTCAATGCTAATTCCTTCACCTAAAACCCGGAGAAGTGGGAATGACCACCCGACAATCCAGGCGTGCGTGGGAACATGGAAAAACCTCCGATATGTTGCATGATGGCCACGTGTTCTTCAGATGTGAATCGCCAGGGGCACCTATGTAATAACGCTGTGCCGTCCCTGTCCCTATAAATACACGCCTCACCACAGTCATTATCCTTTCTTCCACTCTCGCACGAACCCTAGCGCCACTGCTAGCCCTCTCCGACGCCGGCGACGAAGCGCTTAGCTGCCGCGACCTCTCCGACGCCGTCTTCACGCCGGCCGCGGACATCGTCTTCTCCGCCGTCGCCGTAGGTGTCCTCCATCGCCAAGTTAGGGCACGGACGATCCAACTGCTCGGCCTCCTCTTCCACTCCGTCTAGCAGTTCCTTGTGTGGTAAATAAAACTTCCTTTTTACGGCCCCTTTGATCCTATAGATTCATCACTTTCTACCACAAGCAGTTTCTGTTCACACATGTTGGATCCACTTCATACTGCATCTCATATTATGCCTAGTATGTTCACTTATGCTTCACAAAGTAGTTAGATTCCTCACTTGTACTGATCCATGGATTCGTACAAATCTGGAACCAACTCCTTATCTATGAGTGAATGTCTGCGCACGATGAGGTCAATGTCTTCTAAACTAATTTGTCATCAAAATCTTCTGAGAATGCATATGACCTCTTCCCCTTCCCTCGCACCTTAATGCTGTCATAGGTACATGTCCGTGGGAGAATCCCTTGGTTCTCATAGTCTGCATTCATTTGCAAAATTCTTACAGCATCATATAAATTCTCCCAAAGCTAGTTCCTGTTTGTCAAGCAAGCGAAAGCCCTTAAAGCCTTTGAATGTATTGAAGCCATTCAGTTTAAAGTTCATGGCTGCAGAGAAATCAGCAAGGAAGGGTGGTAGAAAGCGTCGAGGTGAAACGTCAAGAGATCTGCCCGATGACCTCTCAGAACTGTATAAGACAAATCCAGAAGAGGATTACAATCAATGCAAGACACGAATCCAATGGATTCGACGATATTGGGCAGAACAGTGGTTCAAGTACAGGTTTGTGACAAAGGAATATGCTGAGAAGAATGCCATCAAGTGACCATGGGGAGACATCCTATACAGAAATCTTCAACCCAGGTGTAGAGATGAAGCCATTGAACACGGCTTCTATCCCTGCATGGTTCGTGGACCACAGCCTGCGGATGCTGACCCATCGTCACTGCTATGGTGTCATGACGACAATCTGTTCAAGCGCAACTTCCAGTTTTCCCAGAATTCAGCGAAGCAGAATAAGAAGTCATTGGGACTAGGCTTCAACCCTGGTCCCTCTGCTCCCCGTGCCGGTGGCACCCGCGAAGCTGAACCCAATCTTGTTGGGCCCTTCTACAACCTGGATGGCCTCATCACTCACATCTCAGTTCAAGGTGCCAAAGTGGATCATTTTGATGATGATGCTGACACTGATGAAGCCCCAGCTCCTACTCCAAAGCTGGAGATGCCAAAGCAACCTAAAGCTTCAAAGCCTGCCTCAGCACCAAAAATCTCACGGGCGAAGCCACTGGCTACTGCACCTCCTGAAGACAGTGTGCAGTCTGAAGATCTGTCACGTATCTCCAAGCCCCCGAGAGTCAAGATGCCTCTGCCACACACCAGCCAAGAACTGACTGCTACTGCCATTCTGCGCAACGATGCCATTGATCTGTCCAGTGATGAAGATCTTGCAGATGACGCTCTTGAGCAACTGATCAAGAGCAAAGATGAAGCAAAAATCTTCAACAATTTGCCTCTCTTTGACATGGCAATCATCCACGACTTCATCGATGAGTGGTTTGACACGGCAAACCGCAGCTTTGAAGATCTGCAACTTCCCATTGGCCTCAGTGTCGCCTTCCATGGCGCCATTGCTTCAGAGCTAGCTCTAGCTCAGCGCATTGTCGAACTGAAGCAAAATATTGACTTTGAGAAAGCTGAGTTCAAGAAGCATATGGCCAAGCTCAGCGTGCAAGAGGTCAAGAACTTCAAGATCATGCTGCACGAGCTCAAAGAAGCCTTTCTCACGATGCGTGAAGAACCTCAAGGTTCTCGTGAGCGCATGAATAGCCTGGCTGACAAGTGTGTGCAAGCCTACAATGAGGCTGAGAAGCGCAAGGCTCTTGGGCGTCCTGGCATCGACCCCAGGATGGCTGCAAAGCAGCAGAAGAAGAAGCCCGCTATGGCCGAACCCGACGCACCAAGGCAGGAAGCACAACCCATTGTCTTCCCAACCAGCATGACTGGCTCGAAGCCAAAAGCCAGGTCTACCGCTTCAGAACTGAAGAAGACAAGGACTGCTGAGGCTGAAGCCAGAAAGAGGAAACATCATGAAGCCTCTGCTGCTGCTCCCTCCAAGAAGAAGCGCAAGACCAAGAAGGATCGGGCTGCTCCCACAGAGCCCTTAATTGTTGAACCTATCTCCATGGTTCGCCCTGCCGCTGAACATCAAGAGCGCCAACTGACTATCCATGAGCCTGCTTTCACAGAGGCTCATGAAGCTGAAGACATTCCAGCAGCTGATCCCACCGCTGCTGAAGACATTGGAAACCATGACAATGTTAACAATGATGTAGTTCTTCCTATGATCGAGCACCAACAGGTATCATCGCCTGTGCTTATGCACAGCGAACTCATCAGCATTGGTCGTCCTCTGACGCCAATTGCTCAGGATGCATCATGGTCTGATCACCCACAACAACGAGTCACACGACCCCGGCAAGAAGAAGATGACTTTGAGACCCAGCCAACTCCATCTCCAAAGGCGTCGCCAGCGTTACGCAGGCTTCGCAAAGGACCAAGGTCTCAAGTCTCCGAGTCTGAGGCTAAAACTGCTGAAGACATTCTGGCTGCATCAGCCGATGACCCCCAAGAAGAAGAACGTGTCCCTACTCCCCCGACTACTGAAGAAGCTGTTCTCGAGGAGAACGTGTCTGTGCCCGACCCTCCAACTCATCAAGTAGAGGTAGAAAATCTTGAGGCTGCCACCACCAACACCAATGAAGCCACTGACGTTGTCATGGCTGACGCAAATGTGGATCCTACACCAACCCAAGAACCAGAAGTCAGCGAAGCCAATGATGCTACTGCTTCTGTTCCTGCGCCTGCTGTTGGTCCTCAGTTTGACTATCATATTGAGCATAGGCCTCAGGTACAGAAGCCAATGTCAAGGTTGCCCAGGTTTCCAGGTCCTGCAACAACACCTGGATCCTTCAATGTCAACGGCTTCAAAGCAGACAACACCTTCTTCAATAGCTCCAAGAACCCCTACTCAAGGGAACGAATATCTTCTGATCGGTTCTGGAGCTATCCGCAGCGAAGCTATTACTCCTGCATTCTGTACAATCAATGTTGCATCTTTCCACATATGCGTCTTGACACCGAAGCAATAGCTGGTCTGCCCTATTTGGAAGAAGCTCTGGATTGCTTCAAAGAGGTTGGATTGTTGCCTTTCGTCACCGACCAAGAGCACTGGAACGAAGAGTTGCTACTCCAATTTTATGCCACACTTCACATACGTGGTTACAACAGAGATCCGAAGACTTGGGTCCTTGAGTGGATGACAGGAAATGTTCATCACGAAGCCAAAGCCTTTGATATCATTGAGCTCACTGGTCTGCCCAGTCCTGGAGATCTCTATGAACCTGGCTGTCAACTTCACAGTGAAGCTATGGAGAGCATCTTTCAGAAGCCTGAACCAAACATGAGTCAGATGCTCAGTATGATGAAGCCTTTGCCACAAGATGCTGCATATCCTAAGGAGTTCTTTGTTGAAGACCTGGAGTATCTGCCAAGGACCATCTGTCACATTATAAGGCGAACTCTCTGGCCCATCAAAGGACATTCTCCACATGCAAAGCTGGAAGGTGCAATGAAGACTTTGGTCTTCTATATTCTTCATGGAAAATGCTTGAAGTTCGCCAACTTGCTGCATCAGGATCTGATCTTTTTGGCTTGAAGTTCTACGCTCCATGGATAATGCAGCTGATTAAACTCCACCCAGCTATCTCATATCAGCCATCTGCTCGCAATCATCGAATCTTTCTGCCTGATGTGGATATGTCCGTTGAAGCCATTTATCCAGAGCCTGCCAAGGAACCTCTTAGTCTTCAGAATGCGGAGCATCAAAGTTTCACTCAGAACATTGATGGAGTTGAAGCAGTCACTCGTGTTTATCCTCTGGCTGGTACTACACGTGCACCTCATCGTGCTCTTACTGAAGCCACTGAAAGCACTATTGCCCAACGACCCAAGAAGCGATCTCGTGTTCTCCATGACTGAGAGCTTCTGGTTGCTCTTCATCAGAAATAGGATAGGCATCATGACTAGCTGAAGCGCCAAATGCAAAGCCTCTTGGTGGATGTCAACCGCATTCGCAATCTTACCACCAAGAATGCCTTTGTTGCTCATGAAACCTGTCGGCGTACATGGAAAGGGCTGACGCTTATGTGTTCTAAGGATGATCTTCAAGAGGATGGCTTCTTTGAACGTTTCAAGTTTGACTCCACACCTCCCCGAAGGGCTGTGTTGCGACGAACTCCATCTCTTGAAGACTCTGAGTTCTCTTCCTCTGCGGCAACTGTGAATGCCAGAGTGATCGAGGACGAAGATGATGCCACTTCACCGCCCCCTACTTCTACACGCCTCGACACTGCCCCAAGTTCTTCTGCACCGCCGAACACCACCGACGACCCTATTGCTTCACCTACTCTTCATGGAAACAAGTAGATGCTCTATGTCTTCAAACCTTTTTGGTCCTCACTGACAAAAGGGGGAGAAACATATGACTTTGATAGTCTTCAAGCGGGTCCATATGGGCGGTTACTTTATGTTTTGCCTAGTGTTTACAACTCTCATTTTGATACATTTGGTTCTTTGAGTTGTAACACTTAAACTTGATGGTCGTCTGCTACTTATTTGCTATTTTGTGATGCGATGATAAATCCCGCATGTGCGACGATAAATTCCGCACTTAGATCATTTTGCAGACATCCATTTTTCATTATGCATGTCATTATCTTCACATACCTTTCATGCATGATGAATTGTCATCATAAGTTGAAGAGGATCTCCACAAGTACAACCTGCCATGTGCATTTGCATTCCAAAAGAAAATTACTTATATGCACATCTTCAGGGGGAGACCTTGCAACTTATGAAGACAATTCCTTATCCTTTACAATTTCACATATTATATTCCCCGTTGAAAACTTCAACTAGTTTGTCATCAATCACCAAAAGGGGGAGATTGTAAGTGCATCTAGTGCCACCCCTAGTTAGTTTTGGAGTATTGACGACAAACCTAGTTGAGGGACTAATTTGTTTGTGAGAATTGCAGGATAACACAGGTAGAAGTCCCTCATTGATTCGGTTTTCCTACCAGAGATGATCCCTAAAAATGTATGAAGACATTGAAGTCAAAGGTGGTAAGTGAAGACATTCACCTTGAAGACTATGACAAGAGAAGACATCGCATGAAGACTATGGAGCGCGAAGACTTAGATCTTTCATAGTTCTTTTTCTTCTTTGTTGAGTCATAGGAACCACCGTACTGTTAAGTGGGGTCCAAGAAAACCAGTCAGAATGACTGAAGTGATGCTTAACCAAGATCCTATGTCTTCGAGTGAAGACTATGAGAGGGAATCTTGTTTAGAGTTGGACAAGTCAGCTTTGCTTGTAGCCCAAGTAATGTTGCCGTGTGTGTTTGAAATCTGACCGTTGGAATACGTGTCAGTTCCTTAGTGACCCAGGGTCATTTCGGACAAATCAGGTTGGGTTGCCTAGTGGCTATAAATAGCCCACCCCCTACAACCATAAACGGTTGGCTGCTTAGAGTTAAAGTATGGCTTTTGTCGTTTGATAGCAACCCACCTCAAAGCCTTTGAGAAAGAATTCCTTGAGAGGATAAAGCCCTAACCAACCAGAGCCAAAGAGTGTTAGGCATCACTTAAGTCTTCTTGTCTGTGTGATCTGAAGACTTATGACACTTGAGGACTGTGAATCCTCCAGCCGGTTAGGCATCGCGTTCTGACCATCCAAGAGTCATTGTGGATCGCCGGTGAACGAAGTCTGTGAAGGTTTGGAAGTCTACCTTGAAGACTTACCAGAGTAATTGGGCGAGGACTGGGTGTCCTTAGCTCAAGGGGAATAAGGTGAAGACGAGGTCTTCTGAGTTGAATCTCAGCCTCCCTAACCAGACGTATAGTTGTCACAGCAACTGGAACTCGTCCAACAAATCATTGTCTTCAACGAGTCACTGGTTTCATCCTTCCCTTCCCTTTACTTACTGTTGGTTCTTGTGAAGTAATTGTACGATAGCATCACCATTCGACTTCACTAAGTGCTTACGTACTGATTGGCTTCTCAACATCTTCCTACCTGATCCTTACTGCCTAGCTGATATTTGTCATTGTGCTTTCACTTCATTAAATACATGACTATGGGTTGCCTAGTGTAGTCTACCTTCCGCTGCATGATAATAGGTTTATTTCTATCATTTGTCTTCGAAACTCACATGTTTTGAAGACTTTCTTAAAAATCGCCTATTCACCCCCCCTCTAGTCGATCACTAGCACTTTCACGCTCGGGCTGGAGTCGGGGTCGCCGCCCGTGTCGCCCCAGGGAGAGAGCGACGCGGGGGCCTGATACCACTTTCACACACGTACTCATTTGACCTTGTGAGCAGCCGGAGCTACAGATCCTAGCTTGTCAAATAAAGGTTGTCAATTCGAGCTTTGATCGAGCCCAACTCTGTTCCCGCTAGTTGGCAGGCAGGCCTAGCATAGTAGTATATGATATATCTCAGCAACAATAATGTATATTGCTTAAACAATCCTCTGAGGTACATTGAAAATTTCTAGTGTTGAGTGGCTTGTACTCAGTTTGATGTGCTGCTATTCATCATTAATTGTTCTTTTAGTTTGTGGCAGGGAACTATAGCTGAATGAAAATGATGTTATGTGAGCTCATTTTGGTTATGTCAAAAAGCCTCCATTTATATTCTTGTAAACTACTACCTCTGTCTTGGTTTATAAGTCCCTTTGTAGTTTGTGCCAAATTTTGACTAGAGATTTAACTAACAAAATATTAATGCATGTCACCAAAAATTATATCACTGAATTCGTATTTGAACATAGTTTCCGTTTATATAAATCTTTTATGACATACATTAACATTTTGTTGGTTAAATTTGAGGTCAAAATTTGGCACAGAATATGAAGGGGACTAATAAACCAAGAAGGAGGTAGCAAGATTGAGTTCGCAAACCCTATATATTTATTCTTAAATACACACAATCATGCGTACCATCACATTAAAGAAGGAGCGGCAAAGAAGCCAGATACAAGGCCTTTGGGCCATTACAATGCTAATCACAAGAATTAGCCACCATGCACACCCACTATGCCTACTACGAAACACGCTACCCTAGTCCAACGTCATGCCAAGGTGATTTTTTTCCAACCGGGCTCACACCCCTTTCCATTAATTTTGCAATCAACGGAAATACATCAGTCTGTTTTTATCAAGTCTGTTTAAGCACCAGGACGACCACTTAACTAAAGGAGACTAGATCGACCGATAAGACTGACTGCAAAAGCTAAATGAGACTGAAAGGGGGGAGCGAGCTGGTGTATCATCAGGAAACCCACCGCATGATGATCCTCGAGCGGATCATCCGCCATGGGGCGAAAACCGGATGACACAAACAAGCCACTACCCAACTAAAGACAACGGTTCCCAGGAAGAAACTACAAGTATACCTCGACGACTAGCCAAAATAAGACCAGGAGACATAGATCCAGCGGGCATCAAACCCCAGTGGATAATAGGACTTAAAAGGAGACCCAAGCAGCGAACCCAGCTAACCAATATGGATCCCATCCCTGTCGCCCAAGAGAAGCCTGTCATGAGTGAAGGTCCTGTCCGCCAGTGCAGCAGCCACGTGAGCCAACCTCTTCACGCCAGCTTGGAATTTCGTCTTGTCTTCAGCTTTAAGTAACCCCTCCCAATACAACATAAACGAGCAGGTAGTGAAAACAGCCTCTAGGGGAGTACGAGCTACATATTTATCAAAGGTAACTTTATTGCGGAGACACCAAATTCCCCAACATATGGCAGCAGTAATCATCATATAGAATTGATTCCCTCCTGGAAAGAATCTATAGAACCAGGCAAAGCTTTGCCAAAGTGATCGGGGACAACAAGAAACCCCAACTGTCATACCCAGCGCGCCCCAAACTATACGAGCAAGAGGGCAGGTAAAAAACAAGTGGTTCGTAGTCTCTATATTTGTACAAAAGGAACACATAGGATTTCCAAGCCACTTCCTATTGCGCATATTGTCTCGCGTAAGCACATCATTCTGAAATAACTGCCATAAGAAGATTTTAATCTTCAATGGAACAGGGGATTTCCAAACCCAATTATAATTAGGGCTAGCCAAGTTTCTTTCCAGCCATTCATACATCGTTTTAGTCGTAAATTTCCCTCTACTACTAAATGCCCAGGAAATAGTATCTGAAGAATTACTCAGCGATAGCTTTTTAGCCTCCATGACCATCCAAGCCCACTGCTCTCCCAACACACCTGTCAATCTGTGTCTGAAGTCTAGATCATAGTTACTCGTTACCCAGGATGCCAGAGTACTCTCCTGATCATGGCAAATACTGAACAGATCAGGGAACCGATCTTTCAAAATGATATTCTCTACCCAAGGATCATGCCAGACCCTAGTCAGGTTACCACTATTGATGATGATTTTCCTACCAGCCATATATGAGTCCTTGACTTTCATGATAGCTTTCCAGCAAGGGGAATCAGAGAAACGACCTCGTATATTGGCTACTGTCTTGTTATTAAAGTATCTAGCTCTAACTATACGCTGCCATAACCCATCGCTTGTTTCGAGTTTCCACCACCATTTAACGAGTAGGGCAACATTCTGTTTATGAAGATCCTTAATACCCAACCCCCCTGTTTTCCTAGATCGACAAACTCTTTCCCATTTAACCATATGATACCCATGTTTCTTGTTCTTCCTCCTCCAAAAGAATCGTCTATGATGTTTATCCATCTTTTCAATAAAGGTTTTATTGAAAAGAAACATCGACATGAGATAAGATGGAATCCCATCAAGACTGGAACCCAATAAAGTGAGTCTAGCCCCGAAACAGGCCGCATAGGCCACCCAGGCATCAAGCTTTTTAATCATTTTACCATCAAGGAAATCTAAATCCGCATTCTTGAGAGCGGAGTATGTTACTGGGACCCCAAGGTACTTCATAGGTAAGGTGCCCACTTGGCAACCAAACATATCAGCGTGAACTAAATCAATATCATTATCTCCTCTGATATTAAAGACCTCACTTTTCTCAAAATTGATTTTTAAACCTGACATGAGTTCAAAAAGATAGAGCAAGAGTTTGACATTGATGGCTTTGTTGATATCATGTTCAAAACAAAGCACCGTGTCGTTAGCGTACTGTAGGATGCCCACCCCATCCTCAATAAGATCAGCAGCTAACCCCTTAATAAGACCGTTTTTGAGCTGTCAGCACCATCTTAGTCAGGCACTCAGCCGCAATATTAAAAAGAAAAGGGGAGTGAGGATCACCCTGTCTCACCCCCTTAGCACTTTGTATGTATGGCCCTACCTCATCATTGATCTTGACGCTGACTGTGCCATTCATAAGAATTTGAGAAACCCACCCACACCACTTGGAGTTAAACCCACGTTTCACATGACAATTGAGTAAAAACTCCCAATTAACTTTGTCATAAGCTTTCTCGATATCAAGCTTAAGTATTACCCCCACTTCCTTCTTGATATGAGTATAGTGTAAAATCTCATGCAAGGATAATATGCCATCAACTATATGTCTCCCTTTAATGAAAGCATTTTGTTGCACACTGAACAACTTATGTGCATATTTGCTGGCCCTAATGTCCATGGCTTTGGTGAGTAATTTGTAGGGACAACGCAACAAACAAATGGGCCAATATTGCTGAATTCTATTGGCCTCCGATGACTTAGGTAACAGAGTTATAATGCCATAATTCAGCCTCTGTACATCTAGCTTGCCCTCATAAAACCACTCAAACATGCTCACTAGATCCGGGGAAACTACCTCCCAGCAATGTTGATAAAACTCAACAGGGATGTCATCCGGTCCAGGGGCACGGTTAGTTTTCATGTCAAACAAAGCCTTTTTGATCTCCTCAAGAGAGAAAGGACGGGTCAAGTCATCATTGTCATCAGGAGTGATATTTTCTTCCCGAGACCATAATGTTGCATCTATCTGACAGAGATTGCCAGGAGCCGGTCCAAATAGGTTTTTATAATATTCAGTAGCATGAGCTAATAAATTTTTGGTTCCTTCTATGGTCACTAATCCACACTCAAGGGATACCATGGAATTTTTCCTACGACGCCCATTAGCTACCTTATGGAAAAAATCAGTGTTATTGTCCCCTTTCAAAAGCCACCTCTCGTTAGAGAATTGGTGCCAATGAAGCTCCTCTTCAACACACATCTCATTAAGTTCTACCAGGATATCAAGTTTCCTAGTATAAGCTTCCCCACATAGTCCAACCTCCTCCTCCAGTTTTTCCAATTCCTGAAGCTCAAGCTTAATAATCCTCTTTCTAATTTTGTTATGTCCAAACAGATTAGACCCCCATCCTTTAAAGAATTTTTTGAACCTCTTCAGCTTAATGTTCAAAGAGTCGATGGGATTGATAGTGTATACCGGTCTTGACCAGATCTCAGATACCAGGGGAAGGAAATCTGGATTCTTAAGCCAAGCATTATCAAATCTAAAACACCTATTACCTGGTGCTCTAGAAGAAGCTCTCCCTCCATCCAACAGTAAGGGGTTGTGATCAGAATTTTCTTTGACAAACTTATTTACTGATGCAAGGGGATATAAATCTTCCCAGTCAGGAGACATAAGGACCCTATCCAATTTTTCCAAAGTTGGGTTTTCCTGTTTATTGGACCGGGTATAACAACCACCTGTCATGTGAATTTCCCTCAACCCAAGCAGGTGTATAACAGAATTGAACACTTCAGAGAAGTGAGATATGGCTGTTTTTTAATTCTTCTCCCCACTGTGTCGAATGATATTAAAGTCTCCCCCAACCAAATATGGCATGTTAGTATTATGGCACATAGAAGACAGCTCTGCGATGAACTCAGGTTTATGTTCATCATGAGCAGCACCATATACAATCATCAAAGACCAACTACAGTTCTTGACCCTATCAAACAGATCTAACTATAGGATGTAATTACCATGCCTAGTCGTAAGGATATCAAATTATCTTTACTAAGCCCACAAAGAATTCCTCCAGACTTTCCCCTAGAAGGAACCCACTCCTAATGAAACTTTTGGCTCAGGTCAAGCTTCCTAAAAAAGGATGGCTTATATGTCTCTTTCATAGTCTCTTGTAACCCAATAAAATCAATCTCATTGGCATTAATCATATCTGTGAGACAGGTAGACATGCCTTTCTTACCTGCCCCCTTGCAATTCCAAAAGATGCCTTTCATTTATATCGTTCTGGTTTATCCCTAACTCTGGTAGGTCTGCCAGGGTCCATAGCAGCCTTACCCTCTCCTTTTTTCATTTGACTTCTTGTCATAGGTCTGACAAATTTATTAGGAGACATAACCACCACTGATCTTTCGCGGCAATTTTTCTTTTTCTTTTGTCTAGACTGAACAAGGATAAAAGGGTCCTCACTATCCTTATTGTCATCATCCCAAGTAAAAGAGAGGGGCACATCATTACCTAACCCATAATTGATGGTTATCTTAGGGGGATTCACATCATTATTTTTATCATGCAATAGATTTCTAGAAAGTTCAAGTTCACGTAGAATATCTATAGCAGCAAAATTATCATCTGGAAGTTGCACTCCCATCAATGAAGCACGCAATATAATGGCATAATCAGACAAAACAGAAAACTAATTTTTTTAGTTGGGCACTTCCATACCTTCCGAATCCCGCTTCCTCATCCTGTTGGTGGCCGCACCCTCCACTTTTTCCAGTTTCTGCATCTGTCTACGTGGAGCATATTCCTCATAATCATATTATCTTGAGTTGGGGACCCAGATGGAGACTCAACTGTATAAGTACTACAGTTCTCTCCCCCTTCCATAGACCCTTCCTCAAGTGGAACAATGTGAGGCAGGGATGGCCATGCGACATAATCTGCCAAAGGAGGAAAAGTACTCCCATAAGTTGTATCATCATAATGGAGATATAGAGGTGAGGGAGGAACAGGAGTCAAAATTCCCCAAGCACCTTTATGAACATCAACATCATGGATGGGAGGTCGAGTTATCTCTTCCATTTCCAGCCCTCATGGACTTTTTCATTAGTAATATTACCAATTTGAGGATCACAATATGACATTCTTTCAGTAGCATGTTCTCTAGCCATGGTTTCGATAAGCAGCTCTATGGTTACCCTCATCACTTTCCTCTTCTTCTTCACTCTCAGCAACAGCAGCCAACCTCTGCCCCCCTTTGTCATAGTTCTGGGATGAATAAGTACCAACCATGGAAGCACTTGTTTCCCCTTGCCCAGCAGAATAAGCAGGATATGATTCCATCCTTGCTTTCTTGGGGAAGGAAGGAGATGCACTGCTATCAACCACAATGGAGGACTGGTTTTTGTCACTGATACGTCTCCAACGTATCTATAATTTTTGATTGCTCCATACTATATTATCTACTGTTTTGGACTATATTGGGCTTTATTTTCCACTTTTATATTATTTTTGGGACTAACCTACTAACCGGAGGCCCAGCCCAGAATTGTTATTTTTTCGCCTATTTCAGTATTTCGGAGAAACAGAATATCAAATGGAGTCCAAACGGAATAAAACCTTCAGGAACGTGATTTTCTCACCGAACGTGATCCAGGAGACTTGGACCCTACTCCAAGGAGTCAAAGAGGCGGTCACGGGGGTGGGGGCGTGCCCCCCTGCCTCGTGGGCCCCTCAGTGCTCCACCGATGTACTCCTTCCTCCTATATATACCTATGTACCCCCAAACGAACAGAGAGGAGCCAAAAACCTAATTCCACTGCCGCAACTTTCTGTATCCACGAGATCCCATCTTGGGGCCTGTTCCGGAGCTCCGTCGGAGAGGGCCGTCATCACGGAGGGCTTCTACATCATCATAGCCCCTCCGATGAAGTGTGAGTAGTTTACCTCAGACCTTCAGGTCCATAGTTAGTAGCTAGATGGCTTCTTCTCTCTTTTTGGATCTCAATACAAAGTTCTCCCCCTCTCTTGTGGAGATCTATTCGATGTAATCTTCTTCTTTTTGTGGTGTGTTTGTTGAGACCGATGAATTGTGGGTTTATGATCAAGTCTATCTATGAATAATATTTGAATCTTCTCTGAATTCTTTTATGTATGATTGGTTATCTTTGCAAGTCTCTTCGAATTATCCGTTTGGTTTGGCCAACTAGATTGGTAGTTCTTGCCATGGGAGAAGTGCTTAGCTTTGGGTTCGATCTTGCGGTGTCCTTTCCCAGTGATAGAAGGGGCAGCAAGGCACGTATTGCATCGTTGCCATCGAGCATAACAAGATGGGGTTTATTTCATATTGCATGAATTTATCTCTCTACATCATGTCATCTTGCTTAAAGCGTTACTCTGTTCTTAACTTAATACTCTAGATGCATGCTGGATAGTGGTCGATGAGTGGAGTAATAGTAGTAGATGCAGAATCGTTTCAGTCTACTTTTCACGGACGTGATGCCTATATACATGATCATGCCTAGATATTCTCATAACTATGCTCAATTCTGTCAATTGCTCAACAGTAATTTGTTCACCCACCATAGAATACTTATGCTCTTGAGAGAAGCCACTAGTGAAACCTATGACCCCCGGGTCTATTCTCATCATATTAACCTCCATCACTTTAATCTTGCTTTGCTTTTTTACTTTTCCTTTTACTTTTCACTTTGCATCTCTATACCAAAAATACCAAAAATATTATATCTATCAGATCTCACTCTCGTAAGTGACCGTGAAGGGATTGACAACCCCTAATCGCATTGGTTGCGAGTAGCTATTGTTTTGTGCAAGTACGAGGGACTTGAGCGTGGCCTCCTACTGGATTGATACCTTGGTTCTCAAAAACTGAGGGAAATACTTACGCTACTCTGCTGCATCATCCCTTCCTCTTCGGGGAAATCCAACGCAAGCTCAAGAGGTAGCAAGAAGAATTTCTGGCGCCATTGCCGGGGAGTCTACGCAAAAAGTCAACATACCAAGTACCCATCACAATCCCTATCTCTCGCATTACATTATTTGCCATTTGCCTCTCGTTTTCCTCTCCCCCACTTCACCCTTGCCCTTTTATTCGCCCTCTCTTTCTCAATCTCCTACTCCCTCTCTTTCTCTATTTGCCTTTTTTGCCCGTTTCTTGTTTGCTCGTATGGTTGGAATAGTCGTTTATTTATTACTAAATAGAGAAGCTAATATCTATGGATCCTCATCTGCTTGCCAATCTTTTTAAGAGATCCAATTATGATGAACCAATTCCTAGTGATTTGGATACACTAGATTATCTTTATAAGCTTTTGCCTGAAATCCATAAATCTGAAAATCGTGATGAAGTTCTTTATGAAGTGACTCATGATAGATCTTTGAATAAAAATCATGATTGCAATGATTTTATTATAAATTCTCTTGATGCCAATTGTGCTAATAATATGCAAAACCCTAAGCTTGGGGATGCTAGTTTTGCTATGTCTACTACTTGTTGCAATGATTATGATTGGGGTGATTCTTCTTTTGATCTTGAAAATTTATTTAAACCCCATGATGAATATGAGATTGATTATAATGTTTGCAATAATATTTAAAGTGGGTTTGGAATAATGTCAACTTTAGATCCCACATATTTAGAGAATGTTCAATCTTATGAAGTTTTTGATAAAAGTGCGTTTGGGAAGGTCATGACTTTAGTTAATGTTAATTCCACTATTTCAGAAAAGTGCCAACCTTGCATGCATGTTGATCATGTTGAGAATATTTTATGTGATAGCCATATTGTTGAATTTGCTTATGATCCTACATGTAATTACTATGAGAGAGGAAAATATGGTTGTGGAAATTTTCATGTTACTAAATTACCTCTCGTTATGTTGAGATTGCTATTGTTTCTTTCCTCTTCCTTGCATATGCTAGTTTTTGCTTGCCTTGATAATTTTTTTTCCTATAAGATGCCTATGCATAGGAAGTATGTTAGACTTAGATGTGTTTGTCACATGCTTTATGATGCTCCTTTTGTGCTTCAATTCTTGTCTTTCATGTGAGCATCATTAAAATTATCAATGCCTAGCTATAAGGCTTTAAAGAAAAGCGCTTGTTGGGAGACATCCCAATATTTTTCCATGCTGTTATTTAATAAATAATTTATTTATCCTCTGTTTTGGTTGTGTTTTTTGTGTTTAATTAGTGTTTGTGCCAAGTAGAACCGTTGGGAAGACTTGGGGAAAGTCTTGTTGAACTTGCTGTAAAAAATAGAAACTTTAGCGCTCACGAGAACTGCTGTCATTTTTATTTGAAGAGTGATATTTAGTTAATTCTTTTTGCAGATGATTAATAGATAAATTACTCACGTCCAGAAATTTATTTTAGAATTTCTTGGGTTCAAGATATTGCGCTAGCTACAGATTACTACAAACTATTCTGTTTTTGACAGATTCTGTTTTTTTGTGTGTTGTTTGCTTATTTTGATGAATCTATGGTTAGTAAAATAGTTTATAATCCATAGAGAAGTTGGAATACAGTAGGTTTAACACCAATATAAATAAATAATGAGTTCATTACAGTACCTTGAAGTGGTTTTTTGTTTTCTTTCGCTAACGGAGCTCACGAGTTTTCTACTTTAAGTTTTGTGTTGTGAAGTTTTCAAGTTTTGGGTGAATTCTTGTGATGGATTATGGAACAAGGAGTGGCAAGAGCCTAAGCTTGGGTATGCCCATGGCACCCCCAAGATAATCCAAGGACACCAAAAAGTCAAAGCTTGGGGATGCCCCGGAAGGCATCCCCTCTTTCGTCCACTTCCATCGGTAATTTACTTGGAGCTATATTTTTATTCACCAACATGATATGTGTTTTGCTTGGAGCGTCTTGTATTATTTGTGTCTTTGTGTTTTAGTGTGCCACAATCATCCTTGCTGTACACACCTTTTGAGAGAGCCATGCATGAATTAAAATTTGATAGAATACTCTATGTGCTTCACTTATATCTTTTGAGCATTATAATTTTGCTCTATGTGCTTCACTTATATCTTTTGAGCTATGTAGTTTTGCTCTATGTGCTTCACTTATATCTTTTGAGCTATGTAATTTTTCTCTATGTGCTTCACTTATATCTTTTAGCGTTATAATTTTGCTCTATGTGCTTCACTTACATCTTTTAGAGCACGGTGGTGGATTTGTTTTAAAGAAACTATTGATCTCTCATGTTTCACTTAAATTATTTTGAGAGTCTTAATAGCATGGTAATTTGCTTAATAATAATATGCTTGGTATTCAAGATTTGTGAAACTTTCTTTTCAGTGTGTTGAATACTAAGAAAAGATTGAAGCATGATAATTGTTTTGAGATATGGAGGTGATAATATTAAAGTCATGCTAGTTGAGTAGTTGTGAATTTAAAGAATACTTGTGTTAAAGTTTGTGATTCCCGTAACATGCACGTATGGTGAACCGTTATGTGATGAAGTCAGAGCATGATTTATTTATTGATTGTCTTCCTTATGAGTGGCGGTTGGGGACGAGCGATGGTCTTTTCCTACCAATCTATCCCCCTAGGAGCATGCGCGTAATACTTTGCTTTGATAACTTCTAGATTTTTGCAATAAGTATATGAGTTCTTTATGACTAATGTTGAGTCCATGGATTATATGCACTTTTTCCCATCCTTCCACCTTTGCTAGCCTCTCTAATACCGCGCACCCTTCGCCGGTATCATACACCCACCATATACCTTCCTCAAACAGCCACCATACCTACCTATTATGGCATTTCCATAGCCATTCCGAGATATATTGCCATGCAACTTTCCACCATTCTGTTTATCATGACACACTTCATCATTGCCATATTGCATATCCCGGTACACCGCCAGAGGCATTCATATAGAGTCATATTTTGTTCTAAGTATCGAGTTGTAATTGTTGAGTTGTAGGAAAAATAAAAGTGTGATGATCATCATTATTAGAGCATTGTCCCAGTGAGGAAAGGATGATGGAGACTATGATTCCCCCACAAGTCGGGATGAGACTCCGGACGAAAAATAAATAAAAGAGGCCAAAGAAGCCCAAAAAAAGAGAAAGAAAAGAGGCCATAAAAAAGAGAGAAAAGGCCCAAATAAAAAAATGAGAGAAAAAGAGAGAAGGGACAATGTTACTATCCTTTTACCACACTTGTGCTTCAAAGTAGCACCATGATCTTCATAGTAGAGAGTCTCTCATGTTATCACTTCCATATACTAGTGGGAATTTTACATTATAGAACTTGTCTTGTATATTCCAATGATGGGCTTCCTCAAAATGCCCTAGGTCTTCTTGAGCAAGCAAGTTGGATGCACACCCACTTAGTTTCTTTTGATGAGCTTTCATATACTTATAGCTCTAGTGCATCCGTTGCATGGAAATCCCTACTCACTCACATTGATATCTATTGATGGGCATCTCGATAGCCCGTTGATACGCCTAGTTGATGTGAGACTATCTTCCCCTCCTTTTGTCTTCTCCACAACCACCATTCTATTCCACCTATAGTGCTATATCCATGGCTCACGCTCATGTATTGCGTGAAGATTGAAGAAGTTTTGAAAAAGTTAGAGTATGAAACAATTGCTTGGCTTATCATTGGGGTTGTGCATGATTTAAATACTTTGTGTTGTGAAGATAGAGCATAGCCAGACTATATGATTTTGTAGGGATAACTTTCTTTGGCCCTGTTATTTTGAGAAGACATAATTGCTTTGTTAGTATGCTTGAAGTATTATTATTTTTATGTCAATATAAACTTTTGTCTTGAATCTTTTGAATATGAATATTCATATCACAATTAAGAAGATTTGTATTTAAATTATTCCAAGTAGCACTCCGCATCAAAAATTCTCTTCTTATCATTTACCTACTCGAGGACGAGCAGGAATTAAGCTTGGGGATGCCTGATACGTCTCCAACGTATCTATAATTTTTTATTGCTCCATACTGATGTCTAATACACAACCTTCTTCTTGTAGACGTTGTTGGGCCTCCAAGTGCAGAGGTTTGTAGGACAATAGAAAATTTCCCTCAAGTGGAAGACCTAAGGTTTATCAATCCGTAGGAGGCGTAGGATGAAGATGGTCTCTCTCAAGCAACCCTGCAACCAAATAACAAAGAGTCTCTTGTGTCCCCAACACACCCAATACAATGGTAAATTGTATAGGTGCACTAGTTCTGCGAAGAGATGGTGATACAAGTGCAATATGGATGGTATACAAAGGTATTTGTAATCTGAAAATATAAAAACAGCAAGGTAACTAATGGTAAAAGTGAGCGTAAACGGTATTGCAATGATAGGAAATAAGGCCTAGGGTTCATACTTTCACTAGTGCAAGTTCCCTCAACAATACTAACATAATTGGATCATAAAACTATCCCTCAACATGCAGCAAAGAGTCACTCCAAAGTCACTAATAGCGGAGAACGAACGAAGAGATTATGGTAGGGTACGAAACCACCTCAAAGTTATTCTTTCCAATCAATCCGTTGGGCTATTCCTATAGGTGTCACAAACAGCCCTAGAGTTCGTACTAGAATAACACCTTAAGACACAAATCAATCAAAACCCTAATGTCACCTAGATACTCCATTGTCACCTGAAGTACCCGTGGGTATGATTATACGATATGCATCACACAATCTCAGATTCATCTATTCAACCAACACATAGGACCTCAAAGAGTGCCCCAAAGTTCTATCGGAGAATCACGACGAAAACGTGTGCCAACCCCTATGCATAGGTTCATGGGCGGAACCCGCAAGTTGATCACCAAAACATACATCAAGGTAATCACATGATATCCCATTGTCACCACAGATACGCACGGCAAGACATACATCAAGTGTTCCCAAATCTTTAAAGACTCAATCTGATAAGATAACTTCAAAGGGGAAACTCAATTCATTACAAGAGAGAAGAGGGGGAAAGAAACATCATAGGATCCAACTATAATAGCAAAGATCGCGATACATCAAGATCATATCACCTCAAGAACACGAGAGAGAGAGAGAGAGATCAAACACATAGCTACTGGTACATACCCTCAGCCCCGAGGGAGAACTACTCCCTCCTCGTCATGGAGAGCACCGGGATGATGAATATGGCCACCGGAGAAGGATTGCCCCCTTCGGCAAGGTGCCGGAACGGGTCTAGATTGGCTTTCGGTGGCTACGGAGGCTTCTGGCGGCGGAACTCCCGATCTAATCTTTGTTCTGGAAGTTTTAGGTTACGTAGGTATATATGGGTGCAGGAGGTACGTTAGTGGACCGAAGGGGGGCCATGAGGCAGGGGGCGCGCCCCAGGAGGGTGGGCGCGCCCCTACCCTCGTGAGCTCCTCCTTCATCTTCTGACGTAGGGTCCAAGTCTATCTGGTAGGTTTCCTTCCAAAAATAACTTCTCTAGTTGATTTCGTTCCTTTTTGACTCCATTTGATATTCCTTTTCCTTGAAACACTGAAATAGGCATAAAACAGCAAATCTGGGCTGGGCCTCCGGTTAATAGGTTAGTCCCAAAAATAATATAAAAGTGGAAAATAAAGCCCAATATTGCCAAAAACAGTAGATAATATAGCATGGAGCAATCAAAAATTATAGATACATTGGAGACGTATCAAGCATTCCCAAGCTTAATTCATGCTCGTCCTCGAGTAGGTAAATGATAAAAAGATAATTTTTGATGTGGAGTGCTACTTGGCATAATTTCAATGTGATTCTTCTTAATTGTGGTATGAATGTTCAGATCCATAAGATTCAAGCCAAAAGTTCATATTGACATAAAATGATAATACTTCAAGCATACTAACTAAGCAATTATGTTTTCTCAAAATAACATGGCCAAAGAAAGCTATCCCTACAAAATCATATAGTCTGGCTATGCTCTATCTTCACCACACAAAATATTTAAATCATGCACAACCCCGATGACAAGCCAAGCAATTGTTTCATACTTTTGGTGTTCTCAAACTTTTTCAATCTTCACGCAATACATGAGCGTGAGCCATGGACATAGCACTATAGGTGGAATAGAATGGTGGTTGTGGAGAAGACAAAAAGGAGAAGATAGTCTCACATCGACTAGGCGTATCAACGGGCTATGGAGATGCCCATCAATAGATATCAATGTGAGTGAGTAGGGATTGCCATGCAACGGATGCACTAGAGCTATATGTGTATGAAAGCTCAACAAAAGAAACTAGTGGGTGTGCATCCAACTCGCTTGCTCACGAAGACCTAGGGCATTTTGATGAAGCCCATCATTGGAATATACAAGCCAAGTTGTATAATGAAAGATTCCCACTAGTATATGAAAGTGACAACATAGAAGACTCTCTATCATGAAGATCATGGTGCTACTTTGAAGCAAAAGTGTGGTAAAAGGATAGTAGCATTGTCCCTTCTCTCTTTTTCTCTCATTTTTTTATTTTTTTATTTGGGCATTTTCTCTTTTTTATGGCCTCTTTTTTCTTTTTTTATTTGGGCTTCTTTGGCCTCTTTTATTTATTTATTTTCGTCCGGAGTCTCATCCCGACTTGTGGGGGAATCATAGTCTCCATCATCCTTTCCTCACTGGGACAATGCTCTAATAATGATGATCATCACACTTTTCTTTACTTACAACTCAAGAATTACAACTCGATACTTAGAACAAGATATGACTCTATATGAATGCCTCTGGCGGTGTACCGGGATGTGCAATGATGCATGAGTGACATGTATGAAAGAATTATGAATGGTGGATTTGCCACAAATACTATGTCAACTACATGATCATGCAAAGCAATATGACAATGATGAAGCGTGTCATAATAAACGGAACGGTGGAAAGTTGCATGGCAATATATCTCGGAATGGCTATGGAAATGCCATAATAGTTAGGTATGGTGGCTGTTTTGATGAAGGTAAATGGTGGGTTTATGGTACCGGCGAAAGGTGTGCGGTACTAGAGAGGCTAGCAAGGGTGGAAGGGTGAGAGTGCGTATAATCCATGGACTCAACATTAGTCATAAATAACTCATATACTTATTGCAAAAATCTACGAGTTATCAAAGCAAAGTATTACGCGCATGCTCCTAGGGGGATAGATTGGTAGGAAAATACCATCGCTCATCCCCAACCGCCACTCATACGGAAGACAATCAATAAATAAATCATGCTCCGACTTCATCACATAACGGTTCACCATACATGCATGCTACGGGACTTGCAAACTTCAACACAAGTATTTCTCAATTTCACAACTACTCAACTAGCATGACTTTGATATTATTACCTCCAAATCTCAAAACAATCATCAAGCATCAAACTTCTCTTAGTATTCAACACACGCATAAGAAAGTTTCACAAATCTTGAATACCAAGCATGTTACTATTAAGCAAATTACCATGCTATTAAGACTCTCAAAATAATTTAAGTGAAGCATGAGATATCAATAGTTTCTATAAAACAAATCCACCATGCTCTAAAAGATATAAGTGAAGCACTAGAGCAAATGACAAACTACTCCGAAAGATATAAGTCAAGATCAATGAGTAGTCGAATAATTATGCAACTATGTGAAGACTCTCTAACAATTAATAATTTCAGATCTTGATAATTTATTCAAATAGCAAGCAAAGCAAAATAAAATGACATCTAAGAATAGCAAACATCATGTGAAGAAGCAAAAACTTAGGATCAACCGATACTAACCGATAATTGTTGAAGAAGAAAGGTGGGATGCCAACCGGGGCATCCCCAAGCTTAGACGCTTGATACTTCTTGAAATATTATCTTGGGGTGCCTTGGGCATCCACAAGCTTGAGCTTTTGTGTCTCCTTAATTCCTCTCATATCACAGTCTCCCTAAATCTCAAAAGCTTCATCCACACAAAACTCAACAAGGACTCGTGAGATAAGTTAGTATAAACCATTGCAAAAACCTTATCATACTCTACTGTAGCAAATCACTAAAATTATTATTCAACGTTGCATACTAAATGCATCTGCATATTTAATAGTCCTATCCTAAAATAGAATCATTAAAGAAGCAAACATATGCAAACAATGCAGTCATAACAGCAATCTGCCTAAACAGGATAGTCTGTAAAGAATGCTGCAACATCCATACTTCCCTAGCTTCAAAAATTATGAAAGAAAATTCCCACTGTAGTAAATTTATCAGAGCTTAATATGCAAAAGGTTTCGACATTTTATCACATGCTGACTTTTCTAGGGAATTATTGCAACAGTGGTAAACTTTCTGTTTTCAAACAGCAACATGTATACTTGTAACATAGGCATAGTAAAGGCTATCAATGCCACTTTTATTGGAATAAAAGATGCAAAACATTGTTCTAAATAACAGCAAGCAAATCCTAACAAAATAAAATGACGCTCCAAGCAAAACACATATCATGTGGCGAATAAAAATATAGCTCCAAGTAAAGTTACCGATGAACGAAGACGAAAGAGGGGATGCCTTCCGGGGCATCCCCAAGCTTAGGCTCTTGGCTATCCTTGAATATTACCTTGGGGTGCCTTGGTCATCCCCAAGCTTAGGATCTTTCCACTCCTTATTCCATAGTCCATCGAATCTTTACCCAAAACTTGAAAACTTCACAACACAAAACTTAAAGTAGAAAACTCGTGAGCTCCGTTAGTATAAGAAAATAAATCATCACTTCGAGGTACTGTAATGAACTCATTATTTATTTATATTGGTGTTAAACCTACTGTATTCCAACTTCTCTATGGTTTATAAACTATTTTACTAGCCATAGATTCATCAAAGTAAGTAAACAACACAGGAAAAACAGAATCTGTCAAAAACAGAACAGTCTGTAGTAATCTGGATCAAACGTATACTTCTGGAACTCATAAAATTCTCAAATAACTTTCTGGACCTGAGGAATTTATATATTAATCATCTGCAAAAAGAATTAACTAAATATCACTTTCCAAATAAAGATGGCAGCAATTCTCGTGAGCGCTAAAGTTTCTGTTTTTTACAGCATGATCAACAAGACTTCCCCCAAGTCATCCCCAAAGTTTCTACTTGGCACAAACACTACTTAAACACATAAAACCACATTTAAACAGAGTCTAGATGAATTATTTATTACTAAACAGTAACAAAAAGCAAGGAACAGAAATAAAATTGGGTTGCCTCCCAACAAGCGCTATCGTTTAACGCCCCTAGCTAGGCATGATGATTTCAATGGTGCTCACCTAAAAGATAAGAATTGAAACATAAAGAGAGAATCATGAAGAATATGACTAGCACATTTAAGTCTAAAATACTTCCTATGCATAGGGATTTTGTGAGCAAACAACTTGTGGGAACAAGAATCAACTTGCATAGGAAGGTAAAACAAGCATAACTTCAAAACTTTAAGCACATAGAGAGGAAATTTGATATTATTGCAATTCCTACAAGCATATATTCCTCCCTCATAATATTTTTCAGTAGCCTCATGAATAAATTCAACAATATAATCAGGACCTAAAGCATTATTTTCATGATCTACAAGCATAGAAATTTTATTACTCTCCACACAAGCAAAATTCTTCTCATTAATAGTAGTGGGAGCAAACTCATTAGAGTAACTATCATGGGATTGAAAATTGAAATCAAGATGAAAAGTTTCATTGTTATTATTATTCTTTAAAGCATAAGTGTCATCACAATAATCATCATAGATAGGAGGCATGCTTTCATCATAATAAATTTGCTCATGAAAACTTGGGGGACAAAATGTAAGTGCATCTAGTGCCACCCCTAGTTGGTTTTGGAGTATTGACGACAAACCTGGTTGAGGGACTAATGTGTTTGTGAGAATTGCAGGATAACACAGGTAGAAGTCCCTCATTGATTCGGTTTTCCTACCAGAGATGACCCCTAAAAATGTAAGAAGACATTGAAGTCAAAGGTGGCATGTGAAGAAATTCACATTGAAGACTATGACAAGAGAAGACATCGCATGAAGACTATGGAGCGCGAAGACTTAGTTCTTTCGTCGTTCTTTTTCTTCTTTGTTGAGTCATAGGAACCACCATACTTTTAAGTGGGGTCCAAGTGAACCAGTCAGAATGACTGAAGTGATGCTTAACCAAAATCCTATGTCTTCGAGTGAAGACTATGAGAGCAAATCTTGTCCAGAGTTGGATAAGTCAGCTTTGCTTGTAGCCCAAGTAAAGGTGCCGTGTGTGTTTGAAATCTAACCGTTGGAACACGTGTCAGTTCCTTAGTGACCAAGGGTCATTTCATACAAATCAGGTCGGGTTGCCTAGTGGCTATAAATAGCCCACCCCCTACAACCATAAACGGTTGGCTGCTCAGCGTTAATGCACGGCTTTTGTCGTTTGAGAGCAACCCACCTCGAAGCCCTTGAGAGAGAATTCCTTACGAGGATAAAGCCCTAAACACCCAGAGCCAAAGAGTGTTAGGCATCACTTAACTCTTCATGTCTGTGTGATCTGAAGACTTATTACACTTGAGGACTGTGAATCCTCTAGCCCGTTAGGCGTCGCGTTCTGAGCATCCAAGAGTCATTGTGGATCGCCGGTGAACGAAGTCTGTGAAGGTTTGGAAGTCTACCTTGAAGACATACCAGAGTGATTGGGCGAGGACTGGGTGTCCTTAGCTCAAGGGGAATAAGGTGAAGACGAGGTCTTCTGAGTTGAATCTCAGCCTCCCTAACCAGACGTACAGTTGTCACAGCAACTGGAACTAGTCCAACAAATCATTGTCTTCAACGAGTCACTGGTTTCATCCTTCCCTTCCCTTTACTTACCGTTGGTCCTTGTGAAGTCATTGTATGATTGCTTTATCTTTTGTCTTCACTGAGTGACTGCTTGTTCTGATTGGCTTCACAATATCTTCCTACCTGATCTTTACTGCCTAGCTGCTATTAGTCATTGTGCTTTCACTCCATTGAATACTTGACTATGGTTTGCCTAGTGTAGTCTACCTTCCGCTGCATGGTGATAGGTTTATTTCTATCGTTTGTCTTCGAAACTTCCATGTTTTGAAGACTTTCATAAAAATCGCCTATTCACCCCCCTCTAGTCGATCACTAGCAGTTTCAATTGGTATCAGAGCAAGGTACTCCCTTGTTCTGTGTGATTCGGTTTAACCACCTGGAGTTTTAGCTATCTCGACTGCAGGGATAATCAAAGTCTCCGTTGCGTGCCTAGTCTTCGATGGAACTCAATATCCCTACTGGAAGAATAAGATGCACATGCATCTTGAAGCCATTGATGTCGACCTATGGTATGTCGTCAAGAATGGCGTTCCCAAGGCCGGTGAATGTGTCACCGCTGCTGATGTCAAGAATTTCGTTCAACTGGACTCCACTTCTAAGAACATCATCTGTGGTCATCTGACCAAAGGACAGTATGGCCATATGAGTGCTTTGGGAACATCTAAGCTAGTTTGGGACTGGCTCTCCAAGGTCAACGAAGGCGTCTCAACACTGAGAGATCAAAGAATCAGTGTCCTTCGCAACATCTTCAACCGCTTCAAGAGAAATGACAATGAGAATGTTCAGCTCACGTTTGATCGACTCACTGACATCACAAATGAGCTTCAAGTCCTCGGCGCCACTGAGATCACCAAGCATGAAGTTGTCAAGACACTCCTGAGATCACTTGACATTTTGTTTGACACCCTAGCCCTGATGATTCAAGAAAGTCCTGACTTCAAAACACTCGATCCGTCTGTCGGTGTACTAGAGTAGGGGTACCCTAGTATCCCGAACTTGTGCACGGGCAGTCGCAGCATCCCGCGGCAAGGCTTGCCGGGTAACCGCCAAGATCCTCCGTGGTTCCTTTGGAGCCATTCAAGAGCAAAGTACTCAAACCAAGGCCCCGGCAAGAGGAGCTGGCCGGGAAGGAAACAAAACCCAGGCAAGAGGAGCTTGCCGGGAAGGCCAACCAAGGCATTTCAAGAAACTTGCCGCGACGCGCCACGCGTCCCGGCAAGGCCCGGTGAGCGACAAGCTCCCGAACACGACAAGACGACGACCGCGGCAAGGAGCTTGCCGCGGGAAACCCCCACTTCGTGCCCGCGCTCCAGCACCCGCCGACGTGTCACTCTAGGACCCTCCCAAGCACACGTGGCGGGAGGCCGTGCAGCTAGGGGTGCGCGGTGGCAAGCAGGCGCTGACAAGATAACCATCGTGGCAAACGGTGGCGTCCCTAGCGGTCCCTTTCGGTACTGTTTAGGCGACACAGACGGGCAATTAATGCCCTTGTCCCCTGCCGTCAGGGTTAGGTATGATACACTCTAGCAGGTAGCTGTGCCTACCACAGCACCTTTCCATTTTTGCCCTTTACCTCCGTTGCCACCTGTCGGTAGCCCCTTGAGCATATAAAAGGAGGCCCGTGTGCAACCAGGAAGGGGGGAGCCAGTTCAAACACTCACGCTCGGTCCGCCAAGAATTCCAACAAGTTGACGCCGAAGTGGGAAGGCCCTTACCGGGTGAAACGAGTCACTGGGCCTGGCGCTGTCCGCCTTGAGACCGAAGATGGCATTCCGGTGAGAAACTCCTGGAACATCGAGCATCTTCGTAAGTTTTACTCATAAGGCGCGGTTGTCGGACCCTGTCCGGCAACCACCCTTTTGTACAAGTCTTGCCGCTGTTGCATGTAATCCTTTGTACAAAGCCAGGCGCAGACCCTGAGCACAAGTAAATGAAGCGCTGGCACCCCGGGGTTATAGCATGCATGCTAGGTCGAGTCTTGTCCTTGGTTAGGGTTGATAGTGCCTAACAGCGGCTAACCCCTAGCTTAGAGGTCGAGTGTCCGTCCCTTTGCTTTTCTTTCGTTCGCAGGGCTCGCATATCCTGGCCAGACCGCTTGAGGACGAAAAGGAGAAGAAGGGCGCGCCGGCACCTGGGCCCCGGCAAGCCAGTGTTGCTGGGGGCTGCGAGTACCAAGAGTCATCCACGGCAAGCCAGAGTTGCCGGGGGCTACGATATCAGATAAGTCTTTCGTCCCTCATCATGCATCCTCTTATGGACTGGGGAATGCGAAACCTCGTTTCTTCCCGAAAACTGTCGTGCTCCCTCAACTCTAGGCCCTGGGGCTCGTTCCCGGGGCCAAGTTTGGTCGTAGTCGCGGCAGCAAAGGGATGAAACGAGGAGGCCGCACCCACCTCGTTCCTGCCTCCGTCAAAGGCGTGAGAAAGGTCGAGCGACGTGGGAAGGCGGCAGGGCCTGTTGCCGGGAGATGAAATGTCTGTCCGAGGGATACCAAGGATTTGCTCCTTGGCGTGGGTTCAACCCGCGAGACAACTAACCCGGCAAGCATCCCCTTTTCATTAAAAAACATCCCACTCAGGTACAGTCCATAGAGGATGAAAAACATGAAAGAGAGGATTACAAGTTTTAGATGCAGCTAAGGCCCGAAGGCTTACAAATTAAAAAGATAAGATGCCCGTAATCCCTTTCCTGTCCCTCTCTTCAGGAGGTAGGTCAAGGAGGCGAAAAGGGCAAAAGGAGCGAGGTGGGGGCTCGGCCGCCCCGCTCAGCGAATCAAGGCACGGGAAGAGCAGGGAGTCGAGGCCGACCCGCTGCCTCTGCTCGCGGCGGCCCAGTTTCCCGCTTCCACCGTCCGCGACCCCAAGCGCATGGGAGCCGCGTGGCGGGGATGCAGAACCAAGGCGACGGATGAGGCGGCCTCGCCCCACCCTGTGATCGCGGGGAGTGGACGCCTTGAAAAACCGCGCACCGGCCCCGTCCAGTAAATGCACCACGCCCCCACACCTACCTCCGTTTAGGGAGGAGGGCGTGAACCGTCCCCTTCATCATGGCCTGACGCATGCTCGCGGGGCTTAGCCCCGCGCACGCCGCCCACGTCACCCACGACGCCGCGTTTGACGCGTGCCGTTCTGGGCGTGCGCGGTGGAAGCGGAGAGATATGCGGCGTGACCTAGGCCGCGCGTGCCCGTGCACTGTTTTGGGCCCGGCCCAACAGCGCTCGGCACCGTGTATGGCCCAGGCCCGGGGGCTCCTGTCGGTGTACTAGAGTAGGGGTACCCTAGTATCCCGAACTTGTGCACGGGCAGTCGCAGCATCCCGCGGCAAGGCTTGCCGGGTAACCGCCAAGATCCTCCGTGGTTCCTTTGGAGCCATTCAAGAGCAAAGTACTCAAACCAAGGCCCCGGCAAGAGGAGCTGGCCGGGAAGGAAACAAAACCCCGGCAACAGGAGCTTGCCGGGAAGGCCAACCAAGGCATTTCAAGAAACTTGCCGTGACGCGCCACGCGTCCCGGCAAGGCCCGGTGAGCGACAAGCTCCCGAACACGACAAGACGACGACCGCGGCAAGGAGCTTGCCGCGGGAAACCCCCACTTCGTGCCCGCGCACCAGCACACCCGCCGACGTGTCGCTCTAGGACCCTCCCAAGCACACGTGGCGGGAGGCCGTGCAGCTAGGGGTGCGCGGTGGCAAGCAGGCGCTGACAAGATAACCATCGTGGCAAACGGTGGCGTCCCTAGCAGTCCCTTTCGGTACAGGCGACACAGACGGGCAATTAATGCCCTTGTCCCCTGCCGTCAGGGTTAGGTATGATACACTGTAGCAGGTAGCTGTGCCTACCACAGCACCTTTCCATTTTTGCCCTTTACCTCCGTTGCCACCTGTCGGTAGCCCCTTGAGCATATAAAAGGAGGCCCGTGTGCAACCAGGAAGGGGGGAGCCAGTTCGAACACTCACGCTCGGTCTTGCTAGCCGCCGGTGTGTACTGTAGCACTCTGCGCTCCCGAGCTAGAAATCAATACAAACCACAAAGCAGGAGTAGGGTTTTACGCATCCGTGCGGCCCGAACCTGGGTAAATCGCTCGCGTGCTTCGCCTCGATCTGCTCTTTGCGTGACCTCTGCCCCCGCCGAACCGGAAGGGACCCGGCCCGCCGGTCCCATAGGTGCCCGCGGATCAGTACCCCGGCACCGTCTGACATACTTGAGAGGCTCAACACACACGAGTTTCAGCTTTCTGAGAAAAGAGACATCTACGGTCCCAACTATGGGCGAACTCGTGCCTTGAAGGCAAAAGCTGTCTCCTCATCTAAAGAAGAGTCTGACAGCAGTTCTGATGATCCTGAAGACATTGGAAAGGATCTTGCTATGCTTGTGAAGAAGTTCCAAAAATTCACCAAGAAGAAAGGCTTCAGAAAGTCCTCACGATCAAGCTCAAGGAATGATGAAGCTTCTGCTCATGACTATAAGAAGAGAACATGCCACAAGTGCAAGAAACCTGGCCACTACATCTCTGAGTGTCCGCAGTGGGACAAGAGAACAAGAAGAAAAAGAAGAGCAAGGAGTATGATTCTGACGACAAGAAGAAGAAGAAATACTCAAAGTATTCTTCCAAGTCCTCCTCAAAGTCTTCATCACACAAGAAGAGCTCATGTGGCAAGGCACATGCGTTCGTTGGCAAGGAAATGGATTCAGAGGAGGAGTCCGCTTATGAGGAGGCGGAGGTGGAGTCTGAGGAGGAGTCCGATTCTGGCGTTGCGAGTCTGGCTACAGCATACGTTGCCAAGTCCATATTGAACACTGAAAACAATGACTCCGTCCCGATGCAAATGACAAGGACTACTCCGCTCCTACCTACTGCTTCATGGCACGCGGGTTGCCAAGGTAAACACACGCACTACTCACTATCAAACTTCCCATGTGAAGATGACTCTGATTGTGGTTCCAAACCCAGCTACAAAACACTTGCTAAAATTGCAACTGAAACAACAGAAAGCTATGGAACATATTCAAAGACTATTAGACAAAAGCGATGACCTCTGGACGCTGAAATGACTCGATCTCAGTCCTTAATTGAAGACATAAAAAATCTTCATGTTAAGTATGAGGAACTTGAAAGTCGTCATGAAAACGCATCTCAACGAACTCATGAAAAGCTTTCCTATGATTATCTTCAAAGAAGCAAGACCTTGAGAAATTAAGAGCGGCTCATGAAGATCTTCAAATGGAAAACGAGTCACTTCGCGCCAAACAGATCTGTTCCGCTCAGGAATTGAACCACCATATCTTAAATGCATTGAGCGTGATAGCGCTACTTTTGTTGCTGAATGTTCTACTGCTGCTACTATAGCAATATCTTGAACTGTTGATGTGATAACTAACCCCTCTCCTGAGGATGCCACTGCTATTGCTGATGAGAATGCTAGGTTGAAGACATTGCTTGAAACAGGGATGTTCAAAAGCCTCAAAGGGCATCAGACACTATGTGATGTCCTCAAAAGGAAGATCCTGAACCGAAACCCTAGGAAAGAGGGTGTTGGGTTCGACAGGAAAATGAATGCCAATGGCTCTTACTGGAAACCTGAGCAGTACCCCGAAACCACATGGGTTGCTGCAAAGGGACCTTTAGTGGATCCATCCACCCTATCTGGCTTCACTTGTGCTAATCCCATTGTTATTGATGAATCCTTTGATGCAAACTATAAACTGTTTAAGAATCAGAAGGGTGAAGTGTTTGCCAGGTATATCGGTATCAACTGTAGGAATGGACCGCCAATGAAGAAGGTCTGGGTGCCGAAAAGGTGTTTGGAGAATCTTCTTGTGAATGTCATCATGACACCACAGGTGAAGAAGACAAACCCCAGACCACATGCTTCATACGGTCCAAAGGCTTCATATAGACAGAGGACTCACCTGAGTCGCACTAACGCAAATGTTTTGCAGGGAAGCCATACTCAGGCCTGTGAATATGAGCGTGTTTCATCAAACCGCCATGTTCATAAGACCAAGAACTATTCTGCTTATTCTTATGAGTACTATTGTCCACCTGCAAGACTTTTTGCTAGGGCTCCAAAGCCAAAGTTCTCAGATGCTGCACTTAGACTCACGAAGCCACCCTTGAAGATGTGGGTGGCTAAGAAAGCTTAACTCTCTTTTGCAGGGAAAGGTCTCCAGCCGAAAACCAAAATCGTCTGAAGCTATAGCTGGGGACCTTAAACATCTTGTAGGGCGCAAGATCAAAAGCCCAAATGGTCTTATTATGTACTTTGTTCTGAGTCACTTGCTACTTGCCCTATCACTCCTAATCTCGATCTAAGCTTTCATAATCCACTGGCTCGTCAAATGTTTTTGCTTCACAATTCTCATCGTGAAGCCTATCCCCCTAACTGCACTGTAGGGTACGACACCGGCTGCTTCAGAATGGATTATTGATAGTGGGTGTACCAATCACATGACTGGCAAGCGAAGCCTTCTTATGGACTCAACCTTACGTCCATCTGACAAAAGTCACATCACATTTGCTGACACTGGTAAAAGTAAGGTATTGGGTCTAGGTAGAGTTGCAATCTCAAAGGATCAACACATGGATAAAGACATGCTTGTTGAATCCCTTGGTTTCAACTTAATGTCTGTCTCAATGCTTTGCGATTTAAACATGATTGTGATGTTTGGAAAATACTGTTGCCTTGTTCTAATGGAATCTGACAAGTCTCTAGTGTTTGAAGGGTATCGGAAAGATGATTTGTACGTGGTAGATTTCTCAGCAGGACCACAGCTTGCCGTATGTCTTCTAGCAAAAGCTTCAGAATGCTGGCTCTGGCATCGGAGGCTAGGGCATGCTGGCATGAGGAACTTGCACACTCTTGCAAGAAAGAAGCATGTCATAGGCATCGAGGGCGTCAAGTTCAAGAAGGATCACTTATGCGGTGCCTGTGAAGCAGGAAAGATGACGAGGGCCAAGCATCTCTAAAAGACAATCATGACAAAAACTCAACCTTTCGAACTGCTCCACATGGATCTTTTCGGTCCCACTCATTACTCAACTCTTACTACCACTGCTTGTCTCTATGGCTTTGTCATTGTTGATGATTATTCAAGATATACTTGGGTGCATATAATCCTCTACAAGACTGAAGTGCAGGATGTCTTCAGACGCTTCGCCAATCGAGCAATGAACAACTATGGCGTCAAGATAAAGCACATCAGAAGTGACAATGGCACTGAATTCAAGAACACTGGCCTAGATACATATCTTGATACTTTGGGCATCACACATGAATTCTCAGCTCCGTACACGCCACAGCAGAATGGCGTCGTCGAACGCAAGAACAGAACACTTATTGAGATGGCTCGGACGATGCTTGATGAATACAAGACTCCAAGAAAATTCTGGCCTGAAGCCATTGATACCACATGCCATATCATCAACCGTATTTATCTTCACAAGCTTCTGAACAAGACATCCTATGAACTCCTTACTCGCAAGAAGCCAAATGTCAGTTACTTCAGAGTATTTGGTGCCAGGTGCTGGATCTAGGATCCACATCACACTTCAAAATTTGCACCAAAAGCATATGAAGGTTTTATGCTTGGACATGGAAAGGATTCGCACTCCTACAGAGTCTTCAACCTCTTTCAGTATAAAGTGGTTGAAACTGTGGATGTGCGGTTCGATGAGACTAACGGCTCGCAAAGAGAGCACCTGCCAAATGTGCTAGATGAAGTTCCATCCAGTGAATCAATCAAACTTATGGGAATTGGAGAAATCATACCTTCTGAAGCTCAGCCTGAATAGGAACTTATCATCTCCGCACCTGATCAACCTGAAGACAATGATCAACCTGAAGACAATGCTTAGCCTGAAGACAATCCTTCTAACGATGACAATGATCAGCAAGAGCAAAATCTTCGTCCTGTACATCCTCGTGTTGCAAATGAAGTACAGATTGAGAGAATAATTGATAGCATCAATGCACCAGGTCCACTCACTCGTTCAAGGGAAACACAGCTAGCAAATTTCTGTGGACACTTCGCATTTGTCTCAATATCCGAACCCAAGAAAGTTGATGAAGCCTTCATGGAACCTGAATGGATTCAAGCTATGCAAGAAGAGCTTCAACAGTTTGAGCTGAATAATGTATGGGAACTGGTTAAGCGTCCTGATCCTCGCAAGCACAATATAATAGGCACCAAATGGATATATCGCAACAAGCAAGATGAGCATGGTCAAGTTGTCAGAAACAAAGCTCGTCTCGTTGCTCAAGGATACACTCAAGTTGAAGGGATTGACTTTGATGAAACATTTGCTCCTGTGGCTAGACTTGAAGACTTCCTGAAGAGCAAAGGATTCACTAGTAGAAAAAGGGTCAAACGTGAAGCACATTAGTGTCGGTTTGTATTTGAGCCGGCACTAATGTACACATTAGTGCTGGTTCCAACGGCTAGCCGGGCCGCTTTCATTAGTACCGGTTCGTGGCGAACCTTTAGCACCGGTTCGTGCCACGAACCGGTACTAATGAGAGTGGTGGCAGGATGTTGTCAGACTGGGGCCCCTCCAGCCCCTTTAGTACCGGTTCTTGGCACGAAGCGGTACTAAAGGTCGTCCACCCGAGCTCGCTCTGTTCTTCCCCTTTCCCCTCTCCTCTCTCTGTTCTTCCCCTCTTCCTCTCGAGATCATCACACATTTTTCCCAAAATTTGTCAAGATTTGAAGGCCCCCATCCATTCAAATGATCACAAAGGTTAGCAACTTTGTCCTTTCATCTCTCATTGCTAGATTAGCTCTTGCAATGCTTTATATAGTGATTAATTTGTGAGTTTAGTAATTTGGGAGGATATATATATGTGCTAGTATTTGATTTATATGCAATTTGAGGTCAAAAATAACACTTAGTTTGCATATGTAGGTGTGGTTTACTTAGTGCCTTCTCAATCTCCGTCGTAACCACCGTCGATCGCCCGCACCGTCCCGTCACCGGCACCACCTTGTGGTGAGCCTCTTGTTCATGAAATTTTATATAAAAATTGATGTTCGTGTGATTTGGATATATAGTTACTCGTATAATTATCTTACCTGTACGTTGTTTGTTATACATATAGTGCCATGGTTTTGATATCCGTCCCCGTCGGCCCTCGTCCTTGTTATGGTTCAGATGTGGTATATATATTCTCTTTTAAAACTAGTTGCATTTCGTGTTTATGACAAATTATGCCCATCAAGTTGACATAGAAATTTTTTCTAGGAGGTATGTGAACCGGAAATTCCAACCGACCCTATTGTCGAGAGGTTAAATTTAGTTGAAAGAGAAAACGAGTACTTGAAAGAAAAATTGAAAAGAATTGAGGGGGAGAATATGGAATTGGAGTTGCATGTTGCCGATGTCGTCGATGATCACAAGATCAAGATGGAGAAAATGCGCTTGAAGATTAGAAAGATTAGAAAATATGCCATCGATGGTGAGGCTTGGTATCATTATGCTGTAGGATCCATTGTTACCTTAGTTGTGATCTTGATCGCATTTGTTGTTGCATTTAAATGCTTTAGCTAGAGAGTTATTTGTTTGTTGCATTTAAGTGTTGTATGAACTTTATGTATGAACTTGTATTAATTTGGTCTATTCGGTGTTGTGTAATGAAGATGAGCCGGCAATGGATGTACGATGACCGATGCTCTCCCCAGTTCGTTGAGGGCGTGCATACTTTTCTGCTTGCGGCTGAGGCAAACAAGCGGGCGGATGGTTTTATGCCTTGTCCATGTGCTGGCTGTAAGAATGGTCACAATTACTCTACGTCAAGAACCATTCACGTCCACCTGTTTAAGTCCGGTTTCATGCCCCACTATAATGTTTGGACCAAGCACGGAGAAAGAGGGGTTATGATGGAAGACAATGAAGAAGAAGAGGACGACGACAGCTATCCTAGCCATGGGTTCCCTGAATACGATGATACAACAATGGGGGAAGAAGCTGAGCCGGTAATGCGGGAAGAAGCTGAGCCGGCAATGCGGGAAGAAGCTGAAGAAGAGGCATCAGATGAACCCGTTGATGATCTAGGTCGGGCCATTGCCGATGCAAAGAGAAACTGCGCAAGGGATTTGGAGAAGAAGTTGTAGCGCATGTTAGAGGATCACAAAAAATTGTTGTACCCGAATTGCGTAGGTGACAAGAAAAATGTGACACCCCAAAATTTTGACCTTGTTTTATTAAGTAAAACTTTGCCAGGAAGATTAAAACTTTTATTTTCTGGGCTTCCTTTTGATTTCAGAACCATTTTCTCCCTTATTATCATGGAGTTTTTCCCCATAGTGAAAACCTTTCAAATATGTTATTGGACTTGTCTACCCCCTCAAGAAAAACTTTTCTTTTATCAATGGAATTAATTATATAATTATTTTCCTAAATCTTTATTTCTTGAAAAATGGTTTTTCCATGGTTTTATGGCCATATTTGAACTACAACCATTTGATAAATTCATTAAAATTTTCAACCAAAATTTGGAGATATCATGTGATGTTTTTAAACCACTTTTATGCAAAAACATCTTTTATACATGAAATAGTTTGAGCTCTACACCAAATTTTCAACTCTGGTCCACTGGGCAATTTTTCACTACAACCCATTTAAATATTTCTTTCTAGCCTCCACCAAAATTATGGGATGTTAGTAGTAGCATATGATTCAACTTTATGCAAAAACCCAGTGATGTTATTTGAAAATTTTGAGTGAATGAACCTCTTTTTCATTCTGATCCATCTTGGTGGTTTGTACTGCAACCCTATTTTAACTTGCTCCTTTACCCATGATTCTTTTTCCTTCTCATTTACCACCTTGCAAAACCCTTAAGTCCAGGAGAGTGGACTCAGTAGAGGGTTTTTAGTGCATGCAACTATGCCTTTTTGTTTCTGTCCAGAATTGGTTTTACTATAAAACTGCATTAGCAAGTTTCTATTTTTGCCAAACTAACCTCACCACCTCCTTATGCATCTAAAGAGACCCCAACCTGGAAGATTTGGCCACTCCAAGAAATGCCTAGGTGCCTGTGGCATTTTGTCAAACACCTTGAGTGCATGAACAACTTTGACATGACTTTTGTCATTGCACCGTGACCTTGCACCTCTGGGAAAACTAACATGTCCACTAAGCCTCTAGATGACTTTACCCTAGGTCTGTAAAACCCCAACCTCACCCGAGACCTCTAGCATACCCTGGCATTTTGTCGAACACGTCCCGTGCATGCTCTGGGCGCGCCCAAAGCGTGCGTTTTGCACGCGCGTGCACCCGAGCCGCCACATCGCAACCTTGGCCCTTGCTCGCCTGCAGAGCCACGCCCGACCTCATCTGATCGCAGGAACCATCCAAGCCCTCCCCTGGAGCCGCACAGGGCCGCCGTCAGGTCGGCCACGGCGGCTAGCGGCCGGCCACAATGGCTCCTGCCCCGGTCGGCGCCGCCCGAGCCACCCCGGCTCGCCACCTGCCCTCTGGAGCAGTCCAAGCCTCTCCCCTCGCTCGTCTGCAAGCGCTCGTTGCCGCCACGTCCTCCTGCAGCAACAGAGAGGCGGTTCGCCGGCGATCCTATCCGCAGCCGCCGCGAACCGACATGGCCATGCTATATAAGAGCCCCCTGAGCACGTCCCGTTCCCCAGGCAGCCTCAAATCACTCCCCTAGTTCCCCCGTGGCAGCCAACCGACCCGGAGAGGTCATCTTCCCCAGCTCCGGCAGGATCAGCCGCCGCCGCCCTCCAGTCCATTCGGTCACAACCCGAGCCCCTCCCGTCAAAATAGCGCCACCATTCGAATCCCCATGACCCCGCGGAGCTGCCCAACACCTCAATCCAGCTCGGGAACCACCATAGCCCCGGCCCCCAAAAGCTCCCGAGGCCACCTCCGCCGAGGAGCTCGCCGCCGGCAGCTCCCTCCGTCCCCTCCTGCCTGGCGACCACTGGGAGGACCGCCCTTGAGTGGCGGATCCATCCCCGCCCTCGGGACCCCACGAGGAGACGCCAATCGCCGGCGACGATCGCCGGAGTCCTGCCCCCTCTCGGGCAGAGGAAGGAGAGGGAAAGGAAACCGGTCAAACCTGACCAGTGGGTCCCCTGGACCCACTGTCAGCGACCCAGCCCCGCCCGCGTGGTTTTAAGTGAAGACGTAAAACCCCCAAGTATGTTTTCCCCACTTCGAAAGCGTATTCCTCTCTGAAACATTTTCTTTTCTGTTTTTTTTAAAACAGTTTTTGACCAGAACTTTGACTAGCTATAACTTTTTAAATATAACCCCAAATGACTTGATTCTTTTTCTGTTGTGTCCCAAATATTGTCTAGTTTATTTTCATATTTATTTCAAAAAAATTCAAACAACTTTTTTGTGCTGTTTTGAAAATGTGGGTTAATTCAAATTTATTTAAAATAGGATTTTGGAGAGAAGGAAGGAAACTTTCAAAAGTGTTGGAGAGCACCTCACCTCTCCACACCATGAAGGCAAGCATTTTGAACCCTGGCATAATATTTTTGTGTGTTGGTTAATTCGATTATAACACCCCCCCCTCGATACGAAAAACTCGTGGGGTGATACGGTCATTTGCATGAATGCATATTGGAGATATTCCTTGCTGTTGGAAGTGGATATACTTGTGATGGTCATCGTCCTCATATGCCTTATATGCATGCCGGAAAGAAATCCGGGAAAGCCTCTGCCTTGGGTAGGCGTGAGCTTGTCTCCGGTCTTCGTCGGGACGGTTATGTCCGGTATGGCATTGTAAGGTATAATGAGTGGTGATTCTGTTGGTTGAAATATTTGTGTTATACATGTCATGCAGGAAATACTTAAGCGACCTGAGTCGGCCGTAGATCGAGTCTTGTTCCAGTAACCCCCATACTTGTTTCATGCTGCCACTTGTCCCTACCGTAGGTAGGGTATGGTTCAGTAAGTTGTCAACCCTTATCTTGGCACACACCGTACAGAGAGGCCATGGTGGAAGATACCGGCTGCATCTGGTAGGCATGCCACCTGGCCCGGGAGCATGGGTGTTTCCGGTGCGGACCGAGAGGGGGGCACCCCTTAGAGAGCGCGATAGAAATTTGATCCCATGCTACGCGAGGTTGTAGCCTCCCCACTTAGAGTTTTGCTTAACAAGTGTCGTGGGTGATTCCAGACACGAGTAGAGTTAAGCTGGTGTGTGCAAGACAGGCGTGTTTTTGACTAAAAGACCGTAGACGGGATTAGTCCCGATGGACTAAAGAAATCCGTTACTCGTGGGTAAAGAGTACATCCTCTGCAGAGGTACTAAATCTATTCGAATAGCCGTGTCCATGGTTAAGGACTATAGTCTGGGATGGGTCAAGTGTCGGTCTTAGTGTCGGTCTTCGGAGGAGAAACTACTAAACCAGAACATTGATTATGACCTGTGGCATATGATGGTTATGATTATTATTATTGTGGACTAATCATTTATATTATTGAAATTTAATGAGTATCCCTGGGACGGTCCTACCTCCTGGATATTCGCTATGAATATCTTATAAGCCCTTTATGTGGTGTCGCTCAGACGCCCGACTGTGGCATGCCTGTTATTTATTTACCTTATAAGCCCTTTATGTGGTGTCGCTCAGACGCCCGACTATGGCATACCTATTATTTATTTACCTTATAAGCCCTTTATGTGGTGTCGCTCAGACGCCCGACTGTGGCATACCTGTTATTTATTTACCTTATAAGCCCTTTATGTGGTGTCGCTCAGACACCCGACTGAGGCATGCTCGTTATTTTACTAATCCTTTCGAGATGTCGCTTCAGACATCCGATCGGTGCATCTTATGTCTATTCCATTCTTACATGTTCATGTTGCATATAAATAACCTGCTTGCTTGTATCGGGGATTTTATTTTCACGACTGACGTTGCGAGTATAGAATGTTCTCAGAGCATAGTTATCATCTGTTATATTATACCCGTGTTCATGATGTTTGCGAGTACATTCAAAAGTACTCACTGGCTTGTCCCTGGCTATTGTCTTGGCCAGATTTCTTGCTTGGAGAGGAGCGTGGTGATGACAGCCCCGGAACCTAAGCAATGGAGGTAGCAACCTTGCAAAGATAGGAGTTAACCTGGTCAGCTGTTCCTGTGGGAAATGGAGTCCCATAGACACGGATGATCCACAAACCGCTTCCGCCATCAACCACTAGAAACCTTTTTTTGTACTCACAGACCAGAATGGTCTTGTACTACATATTATGTATTTTTGCTTGGAATTTCTGTATCAAGTTGGTGCCTCATCAGCTAACAGTAATCCTGGGGCTGATGAGCACAAGGGCCATTTTCTGGAAATTATATCCCGAAAATCCGGTGCTAACAAAAAAGCTGGGCACCACACTGGAATTGCTGCAATGGAAGGCAGAGAATGGTGTATCTGACAAGGGATTTGGAAAGTTGCTGGTAATGATAAAGGATATGCTTCCAAAGGACAACGAATTGCCCGAGAGTACGTATGAAGCAAAGAAGGTTGTCTGCCCTCTAGGGTTAGAGGTGTAGAAGATACATGCATGCCCTAATGATTGCATCCTCTACCGCGGTGAGTACGAGGATTTGAACGCTTGCCCGGTATGTGGTGCATTGCGCTATAAGATCAGCTGCGATGACCCTGGTGATGTCGAGGGCGAGCGCCCCAGGAAGAAGATTCCTGCCAAGGTGATGTGGTATGCTCCTATAATACCACGGTTGAAACGTTTGTTCCAAAACAAAGAGCATGCCAAGGCGATGCGATGGCACAGAGAAGACCGTAAGAAAGACGGAAAGTTGAGAGTACCCGCTGTCGGGTCATAGTGGAGAAAAATCGAAAGAAAGTACGGGAAGGAGTTTGCAGATGACGCAAGGAGCGTATGGTTTGGTCTAAGCGCAGATGGCATTAATCCTTTTGGGGAGCAGAGCAACAACCATAGCACCTGGCCTGTGACTCTATGTTTGTATAACCTTCCTCCTTGGTTGTGCATGAAGCGGAAGTTCATTATGATGCCAGTGCTCATCCAAGGCCCTAAGCAACCCGGCAACGACATTGATGTGTACCTAAGGCCATTAGTTGAAGAACTCTTACAACTGTGGAATGGAACAGGTGTACGTGCATGGGATGAGCACATGGGGGAAGAATTTGACCTAAAGGCGTTGCTGTTCGTGACCATCAATGATTGGCCTGCTCTTAGTAACCTTTCAGGACAGACAAACAAGGGATACCGCGCATGCACGCACTGTTTGGACGATACCGACAGTATATATTTGGCTAATTGTAAGAAGAATGTGTACCTGGGACATCGTCGATTTCTTCTGAGCAGGCATCCCATAAGAAAGAAAGGCAAGCATTTCAAAGGTGAGGCGGATCACCGGACGAAGCCTCGCCACCGTACTGGTGCTGATGTACATGATATGGTCAAGGATTTGAAGGTGGTCTTTGGAAAGGGTCCTGGTGGACAACCTGTTCCGAATGACGCTGACAGACGCGCACCCATGTGGAAGAAGAAATCTATATTTTGGGACCTGCCCTATTGGAAAGACCTAGAGGTCCGCTTCGCAATCGACGTGATGCACGTGACGAAGAATCTTTGTGTGACCCTGCTTGGCTTCTTGGGCGTGTATGGGAAGACAAAAGATACACCTGAGGCACGAGAGGACCAGCAACGTATGCACAGAAAAGACGGCATACATCAGGGTCATGCAAGCTACGCTCTTACCAAAGAAGAGAAGGAAATCTTCTTTGAATGCCTGCTCAGTATTAAGGTACCGTCTGGCTTCTCGTCGAATATAAAGGGAATAATAAACATGGCAGAGAAAAAGTTCCAGAACCTAAAGTCTCATGACTGCCACGTGATTATGACGCAACTGCTTTCGGTTGCATTGAGGGGGCTTCTACCAAAAAATGTTCGATTAGCCATTGTGAAGCTATGTGCATTTCTCAATGCAATCTCTCAGAAGGTAATCGATCCAGAAATCATACCAAGGTTAGAGAATGATTTGGTGCAATGTCTTGTCAGTTTCGAGTTGGTGTTCCCACCATCCTTCTTCAACATCATGACGCACGTCCTAGTTCACCTATGCGAAGAGATTAACTTTTTGGTTCTTGTATTTCTACACAATATGTTCCCCTTTGAGAGGTTCATGGGAGTCTTAAAGAAATATGTTCATAACCGTGCTAGGCCAGAAGGAAGCATCTCCAAGGGCCGTCAAAATGAGGAGGTCATTGAGTTTTGTATTGACTTTATTCCTGACCTTAAGCCGATTGGTGTTCCTGAATCGCGGCATAAGGGCAGACTGGATGGAAAAGGCACGCTAGGAGGGGAACAAATAATATGTATGGACGGACATTCTCTCACTAAAGCACACTACACAGTTCTACAGAATTCCGCCTTGGTGGCTCCGTATATGGATGAACACAAGAATTTGCTACGCTCCAAACACCCGGAGCGGTCTGATGACTGGATTACACGTGAACAAACCAGGAGTTTCGCCAGCTGGTTGCAGACACGTACCATGCATGACACCTCTATTGAAGATGACCTGTACTTGCTGTCCCAGTTACCATCTTCGAATATAATGACTTTCAAAGGGTACGAGATAAATGGTAATACATTTTACACGATCGCCCAAGATAAGAAGAGCACCAACCAAAACAGTGGTGTCCGCTTTGATGCAGAAACCAAGACGGGAAAGGAAACATATTATGGTTATATACAGGACATATGGGAACTTGACTATCGACGTGGTTTGAAGGTCCCTTTGTTTCGGTGCAAATGGGTCAATATGACACGAGGCGGGGTAATGGAGGACCCGCAGTACGGAATGACAACAGTGGATCTCAACAATCTTGCATATGAAGACGAACCATTCGTCCTAGCCAATGATGTGGCACAGGTTTTCTATGTGAAGGACATGTCTACCAAGCCAAGAAAAAGAAAAGATAAGGAAGCGAATGCATCGTACGATGAGCCAAAGCGACACATAGTTCTTTCTGGAAAGAGAAACATCGTGGGAGTGGATGACAAGACAGACAAGTCAGAAGATTATGAAAAGTTTGATGAAATTGCTCCATTCACAGTGAATATTGACCCGAGCATCCCGTTAAATGATGAAGATTTTCCATGGTTACGGCGCAAAGGGACACACGCGAAGAAAAAGTTTCACACCCAAAGATCTGGGATGTGATCGGCTTCACTATCATCACTTTCTTCTGTGTTTCACACCCAGAAGGGAATCTCTGTAATAGTTAGGGTAGTTAATTATGTGTTTTGGCATTTGAAACGCAAAGAAATTTTATGTGCAAACAAATTCTTTCATGCATTTACTGATTTTTAAAGTTAAGTTATTCACAAACTAGTGATTCACACTAATTTCAAATAATTCAAAATTTAAACTATTCAAATTTGAAAACTATGGGCACTAACAGAAAGTTTCTAATTTTTTGTACCTAAAGCAAAAATATTCACAAAGAAACTCTAAATACACAAAAAAACAACTCAAAATTAAATAAAGCAAAAAAATAAAAAGCCCGCCTACTAGGCCAGAGCGGCCTGCATACGACTAGAAACCCAACCCGTTGTTGGGCCAGGATGCAGGCCCGCAAAGGCCCAGTAGGCCCACAGGGCAGCACAGAACATGTAGGCCCAATAGGCCTGCTTTGCAGAGGAGCTCGAGAGAGCTACCGCACTGGGGTTTATAAACCAGTGCGGTCGCCCCTCGGCTAGCGAGGTGGGACTAAACTTGCGCACCGCACCTGCGCCAGCGCACCCCCTTTAGTACCGGTTCGTGGCACCAACCGGTACTAAAGGAGGGCCTTTAGTACCGGTTGGAGCCACCAACCGGTACTAAAGGGTGTGTGGTTCCCGCCGCTTGGCCTGGCCAAAACAGGCCTTTAGTACCGGTTGGTGGCTCCAACCGGTACTAAAGGTGCCTTCTATATATAGAACACTTACGAAAATTTCATTCTCCCTCTGTTTCTTCCTCTGTTTCCCCATTGAAGCACCGCCCGCGCGCCCCGATCGATCGACGCCGTCGCCGTTGCCGCCCCCATCGCCACCCCCGTCCCCGTCGCCGCCCCCGTCCCCGTCTCCGTCGCCGCCCCGGGCCCGTCCCCGTCGCGTCGTCCCCACGTCGCTGCCCCCGCTTCACGCCCCGGCCCGTCGCCGCCCCCGGCCGTCGCCTCGCCGTCGCCGTCGCCCCGCTGTGAGCTCTCCCCCTCTAACCCCTCTCCCCCGCCCCCGGCGGCCACCATGGGCGTCGCCCCTCCCCGAGCCCATACACACACACACAAGCATGATGAACACACACACACACACACACGTACATATGTATGAATTAATGCATGTATATATTAGTATATACGTATTTTGTATGTTTAATTAGTTTAGATTTTTTAGATTATTATTTTTTCACTAGTATATATGTATGAATGCATGTTAGATGGATATAATTAGTGTTTAATTAGTATGGAATTTTTTTCATATAATGTTGTTTTTCAGTTTTTTAATGAATGTATAAAAGTTGTGTTTTCTGGTTTTTAGTGTTAGATGCTTAATTAGTATGAAATAGCATATAGAATTTTGACATATGCAATGATAGCATAATTAGTGTTATATAGAAATGTTAGAAATTTTAGTTATCAAAATCCAATCATTAAAAAAATGTTACTTTTTGCGGGCATATAGCTAGTATTTGTTCTCGACAATGCCCGGCCCGCATCCTCGCCGTCGACCCGTCCGCGACGACGTCCGACTAACCCATGTCCGGGACTGGGCTCCGCCGGGCTGGCACTGGGAGGTGCTGCCTGGAGGGGCGCGCCGCTTGATGAGGAACCCGGCCCCGGGTCCCGTCGTCGACCCTGATCTCGTTTGGTGGCGTTCGCGTGGGCCAGTTTCAGTGCGGAGGGAGCCGGCCCCGCCGGAGGTGGTACGTCGCCGTGTCAGGGAGGAGGACGAGCACGTCCATCACTACATGGTTGTGTTAGAGGGCCTCAAATACAATGAAGATATACTACTTCCTTACAACTTCCAGTGAGTCACACTTTCTTGTACTACAAATTCTCTGTTTTTGCCTACTAGCTAGCTACATGTTTTTGCTTACATATGCTCGCTTAATTAAGACATGCAAACGTGTGTGCATGCAGATTTCACTGGATCTTGTGTATCATTAAAGTTGACGCCGGAACAGTTGAAATACTGGACTCACTACTCAAAGCAAATAGTGACTATAACATCTTGTTTGGGATAGTCAACAGGTAATTTCAATCATTATTAACTGTATATCTCGGCCTATTTAGTTCGTCATTTCATGATATGAAATATTTAATAACCCCTTTATTCATTTTCTTTGTCGGCGGGCAGGGCTTGGACAAGGTTCATCAGCGTCACGGAAGGCGAATGGAAATGACAGCTGAAATGGTTTCGACCCAAGGTAAGTAATTAAGTAGTACTAGCTAGCTAGCTAGCTGCCATCTCTTTAATTATCATGCTTGATTAATTATTATCTGATCGAATTAAATTCCATTCTCGTAATAAAGGCCCTGAAGCAGGCGCGGGGGACTGATCTGTGTGCATTCTGCGTTTGCGAGAACATTCGCATGATGGCGTCCGAAAGGAGCAGATCTCAAAGACAGGAATGGGTACGCTTGTCAGAACACTATTCACAATTTTTACACCATTATCGATATCTAGTCACACAACTAATACACATGCATATTGATCTCCTTCTTAACAGTTCACAGAGGTGCGGGACAAGCTCCTAGAAACGGAGCGCGTAGAAGCACTTCAAGAGGAAATAGCGGGATTTTTGCTCGACCAGGTCATAAATCCGAAGGGAGAATACTATTACCCGCTACCGCCCCCATCGACCAGGTCATGAACCACTTCCAATTGTCATCGTGCTCCGAAGGCACCAATTAGGCTAATGCCACTGGCTCCGAAGGCAACATGCATATGTAGGAGAAATTGTATATAGCTATACATGTGTGTATGTGTGAATTAATATGGTGGTTTATGAGACATTGATGATATATATATGATTGGTTCTACTAGAAATTCTATTTATATATATATATATGCATAACGTGTACAATGTGTAGTATCGTAAAATACCAGCAAACGAAAAAGAATTAAAATGGAAAACACAAAATTAAATGAAAAAGAAATCATAAAACCAAAAAAACCCCAAACATTTTAGTACCGGTTGGTGTTACCAACCGGTACTAAAGGGCTCCCGGCCCCCGGAGCTGGCTCGTGCCACGTGGTTGCCCTTTAGCACCGGTTCGTGCTGAAACGGTACTAAAGGGGGGGGGCTTTAGTGCCCACACTTTAGTGCCGGTTATGGAACCGGCACTAAAGGGCCTTACGAACCGGTGCTATTGCCCGGTTTTGCACTAGTGCTTCAAACCTGGTTCCCTCCACCCCACTCTCTTCATGAAGACATATGATGGTGAACTGTTTGTGTGCCAAATATATGTGGATGACATTATCTTCGGCTGCACCAATCAGAAATACACTGATGAGTTTGGATATATGATGCAAGAGCAATATCAGATGTCCATGATGGGTGAGCTGAAGTTCTTCCTTGGTCTTCAAATACGTCAGCAACGCAACGACATCTTTATATCTCAAGAGAAATACCTCAAAGATTGCCTGAAGAAATTTGGAATGCAAGATTGCAAAGGCTACACGACGCCAATGCCAGCCAAACATCATCTGGGTCCCGACGACAATGGTAAAGAGTTCGATCAAAAGGTATACCGCTCCATGATTGGTTCCTTACTTTATTTATGTGCATCTAGGCCAGATATCATGCCTAGTGTTTGCATGTGTTCCCGGTTCCAAGCGGCACCAAAGGAATCGCATCACTTAGCTGTGAAGCGAATTCTCAGATATTTGGCTCACACCCCAACACTAGGATTATGGTATCCAAAGGGCTCAGAGTTTGATCTAGTTGGATTCTCGGATGCTGATTATGCTGGTGACAAGGTGGATCGCAAGTCTACATCAGACACATGTCATTTTCTGGGACGATCACTTGTATGTTGGTCTTCAAAGAAGCAGAACTGTGTATCTCTCTCCACTACTGAATCTGAATACATTGCTGCTGGATCTTGCCGCGCTCAGCTTCTATGGATGAAGCAAACACTCAAAGACTATGGCATTCACCTGAAGCAAGTACCACTCTACTGCGACAACGAAAGCGCCATCAAGATTGCCAACAACCCAGTTCAGCACTCGAAGACAAAGCACATTGAAATTCGTCATCACTTTCTCAGAGATCTTGTTGTGAAGGAAGATATTGATATCATACACGTCAACACTGAAGAGAAATTGGCAGATATCTTCACCAAGCCCTTGGATGAGAAGAGGTTTTGCAAGTTACGGTGTGAGCTAAATATCTTGGAATCCTCAAATGTCCTGTGATCAGGCACACATCTTAACACTTATGCATGTTGATGACTTAGATGTGCAACACACGAAGTAAAGTATATCTTCAATCAATGAAGACTTACATTCTGAGTGTGAATACATTAACGTGGAATTTGACTTCGGAGCGCCACGATAATTGTGCGCCGTGTCTGGGTCTAATACTTCCTATACGGTGGGTAACGCCACCACCAAATTCTTCTGTTTGAAGTGTTTTACCCATGGCGTTACATGTGCTATGTCTTCACATTTTGTTTGTCTTCATTTTCAACTTGTCTTCATGATTATCTTCACTATGTTGACTTGATTGTCTTCTGATATATACATACTAGTGTTCTGTCCTCTACAACATTCACTTATAGCTATGTCTTCCTTGTTGAATCTTTTGAACTAAGTGAATGTGATCGGACCCTAATCTCTCTATGCTTTCTATCTCAAACTCTATCTGTCCAAATCATATGCATTCTATTGAAATTGTCGAATGTCTTCTTTGCGTCCTAGTCAGCAGAAGATACAGAGACAAACATTAAGTCCGTTTTCAATGCTAATTCCTTCACCTGAAACCCAGAGAAGTGGGAATGACCACCCGACAATCCAGGCATGCGAGGGAACATGGAACAATCTCCGATATGTTGCATGATGGCCACGTGTCCTTCAGATGTGAATCGCCAGGGGCACCTGTGTAATAACACTGTGCCGTCCCTGTCCCTATAAATACACGCCTCACCATAGTCATTATCCTTTCTTCCACTCTCGCACAAACCCTAGCGCCACCGCTAGCCCTCGGTGACGCCGGCGACGAAGCGCTAGCTGCCGCGACCTCACCGACGCTGTCTTCACGCCGGTCGCGGACATCGTCTTCTCCGCCGTCGCCATTGGTGTCCTCCATCGCCAAGTTAGGGCACGGACGATCGAACTGCTCGGCCTCCTCTCCCACTCCGTTTAGCAGTTCTTTGTGTGGTAAATAAAACTTCCTTTTTACGGCCCCTTTGATCATATAGATTCATCACTTTCTACCACAAGCAGTTTCTGTTCACACAAGTTGGATCTATTTCATACTGCATCTCATAATATGCCTAGTATGTTCACTTATGCTTCACAAAGTAGTTAGATTCCTCACTTGTACTTATTCATGGATTCGTACAAATCTGGAACCAACTCTCTATCTATGAGTGAATGTCTTCGCACTATGAGGTCAATGTCTTCTAAACTGATTTATCTTCAAAATCTTCTGAGAATGCATATGACCTCTTCCCCTTCCCTCGCACCTTAATGCTATCACAGGTACATGTCCGTGGAAGAATCCCTTGGTTCTCATAGTCTGCATTCGTTTGCAGAATTCTTACAGCATCACATTAACTCTCCCGAAGCCAGTTCCTGTTTGACCAGAAAGCGAAAGCCTTTGAATCCTTTAAACGTGTTGAAGCCCTTCAGTTTAAGCTTCATGGCACCAAAGAAACCTACAAGAAAGGGTGGCAGACAGCGTCGTGGCAACACCTCAAGAGATTTGCCTCGTGACCTCTATGAGCTGTACAAGGCAGATCCAGAGGAGGACTACAATCAGCGAAAAACTCGAATCCAATGGATTCGAAGATATTGGGCAGAATAGTGGTTGAAGTACAGGTTCATGACCCAGGAGTATGCTGAGAAGAATGCCATCAAACGACCATGGGGAGACATTCTATACAGAAATCTTCAACCCAAGTACAGACCTGAAGCCATTGAATAAGACTTCTATCCTTGCATGGTCCGTGGACCGCAGCCTGCGGATGCAGACCCATCTTCATTACTGTGGTGCCGCGATGATAATCTGTTCAAGCGCAACCTTCAGTTTGCTAGGAACTTGGCCAAAGAGAACAAGAAGTCACAAGGCTTAGACTTCAATCCAGGCCCCTCTGCTCCTCGTGCTGATGGCACACGCGAAGCTGAACCCAATCTTGTTGGGCCCTTCTACAACCTGGAAGGTCTCATCACTCATATCATGGTTCAAGGGACAGTCGTGGATGAGCCTGCAGATGACGCTGAATCTGATGAAGCGCCTGCACCGCCGAAGCCAAAGAAACTGAAGAAGCCCAAAGCTTCAAAGTCTGCCTCAGCACCAAAAATCTTACGGGCGAAGCCACTAGCTACTGCACCTCCTAAAGACAGTGTGTGGTCTGAAGATCTATCACATATCTCCAAGAAGACTGAGATGAGAAAGAATACTGATCAGGCACTGACTTCTGCTGCTATTCTGCGCAATGACGCCATTGATCTGTCCAGCGATGAAGATCTTGCAGATGGCGCTCTTGAGCAACTGATTAAGAGCAAGGAAGAAGCAGAAATCTTCAATGATTTGCCTCCCTTTGACGTGGCAATCATCCACAACTTCATTGATGAGTGGTTTGAAACCCCCAATCTCAGCTTTGATGATGTGCAACTTCCAATTGGCCTCAGCGTCGCTTTCACTGGCGCCATTGCTTCTGAGCTAGCTCTAGCTCAGCGCATCGTTCAACTGAAGCAAAAGATCAACTATGAGAAAGCTTAGTTCAAGCAGCACATGGCAAAGCTCAGCGTGCAAGATGTCAAGAACTTCAAGACTATGCTGCACGAGCTCAAGGAAGCCTTTCTCAAGAAACGCGAAGAAGCTAAAGGTTCTCGTGAGCGCATGAAGAGTCTGGCTGACAAGTGCGTGCAAGCCTACAATGAAGCTGAAAAGCGCAAGGCTCTTGGGCGTCCTGGCATCGATCCCAGGATGGCTGCAAAGAAGAAGAAGAAGCCAGCTGTGGCCAAACCCGAAGCAATAGGGCAGGAAGCACATCCCATTGTCTCCCCAGCCAGTATGATAGGCTCGAAGCCTAAGGTCCCCACAGTGGCTTCAGAATTAAAAAAGACAAGGGCTGCCGAGGCTGAAGCCAGAAAGAGGAAACATCCTGAAGCTTCTGATGTCGCTACCACCACGAAGAAGCGCAAAACCAAGAAAGATTGGGCTGCTCCCACAGAGCCCCTTGTTGTCGAGCCCATCTCGGTTGCTCGTCCTAAATCTTCGGATCAAGAACGACGGATGATAGTTCATGAGCCTGCTTCCACAGAGGCTCCTGAAGCTGAAGACATTCCAGCAGTTGACCCCACCGCTGCTGAAGACATTGGTCACCATGACAATGTTGAAGATGATGAAGTCCTTCCTCAGATCGAGCACCAATTGGTATCATCGCATGTGCTTACGCACAGTGAACTCATCAGCATTGGTCGTCCTCTGACGCCAACTGCTCAGGATGCATCATGGGCTGATCACCCACAGAGACAAGACACTCCAAGCTCTCCCCAACCGCAAGCAACCCCATCAGTGCAAGAAGAGGATGACTTTGAGGCCCAGCCAACTCCATCTTCACAGGCGTCGCCAGCATTACGCAGGCTTCGCAAAGGACCAAGGCCCCAAGTCCCTCTTTCGAGCGTTTCAGAAGGAGAAGTGCACCACCAATCTGTTGCACGTCAGGTGTTCCCCGAAGCCACTCCTACTGTGAACGTTTCCGAGTCTAAAGCTAAAGTTGTTGAAGACAATCCAGCTGCATCAGCCGAAGAAAAACAAGCAGAAGAACGTGTCCCTACTTCCCCCATCACTGAAGAAGCTGTTCCTGAAGTGAACGTGTCAGTGCCCGACCCTCTAGCTCCTCAAGTGGAGGTTGAGAATCCCGAGGCTGCCACCACTAACACCACTGAAGCCAATGACGTGGTCATGGCTGAAGACACTATGGAGCCTGCACCTAACACTGTGCCAGAGGCCAATGAAGCCAATGATGCACCTGCAACAGATGTGCAGCCTGACGCCTCTGTTGATGCCACTTCTCCTGTTCCGCCACCAAGGCCACATACTATTGAGCAAGCAAACAACTATGGTCAGCTCATCACTGTCAAATGGCCTCTTCTTGTTCCTCCACCTGCTGCTGGTCCCCAATTTGACTATCACGTCGAGCGCAGGCCTCAGGTTCAGAAGCCAATGCCAAGGCTGCCTAGGTTTCCAGGCACTGCATCTGCACCCGGATCATTCAATATCAATGGCTTCAAAGCACACAATACCTTCTTCAATAGCGCCAAGAACCCCTACTCAAAGGCAAGAATATCTTCTGATCAGTTCCGGAGCTATCAGCAACGCAGTTATTACTCATGCATCTTGTACAATCAAGGTCGCATTTTTCCCCATATGCGTCTTGACACTGAAGCCATAAATGGTCTGCCCTGTTTGGAAGAAGCGCTGGATTGCTTCAGAGAATCTGGTTTGTTGAAGTTCGTCACTGACAAGGAGCACTGGAACGAAGAATTGCTGCTCCAATTATATGCCACTCTTCATATTCGTGGCTACAACAGGGATCCGAAGACTTGGGTCCTTGAGTGGATGACAGGTAATGTTCATCACGAAGCCAAAGCCTTTGATATCATTGAGCTCACTGGCCTGCCCACTCCCGGAGATCTTTATGCACCTGGTTGTCAGCTTCACAGTGCTGCTATGGAAAGCATTTTTCACAAGCCTGAACCCAACATGAGTCAGATGCTTAGCATGATGAAGCCTTTGTCTCCAGATGCTGAATATCCTAAGGAGTTCTTTATTGAAGACCTTCAGTATCTGCCACGCACTACCTATCACATCATGAGGCGAACTCTCTCGCCCATCAAAGGACATTCTCCACATGGAAAGCTGGAAGGTACAATGAAGACTTTGGTCTTCCATATTCTTCACGGCAAAAGCTTCAATGCACAAGACTTCTTCATCCGCCAACTTGCTGCATCCGGATCTGATCTCTTTGGCTTGAAGTTTTACGCCCCATGGATTATGCGTCTGATTAAACTACACTCAGCTGTCACCTATCAGCCCTCTGCTCGCAATCATCGGATTTTTCTGCCTGGCGTCGACATGTTAGTTGAGCCATCTATCCAGAGCCTTCCAAGGAGCCCCTTAGTCTTCAGAATGCTGATAAGCAAAGTTTCTCTCAACACATTGAAGGCGACCCAGCAGTCACTCGTGTTTATCCTCTGGCTGGTACTACCCGTGCACCTCATCGTGCCCTCACTGAAGCCACTAAAAGCACCATTGCACAACGGCCCAAGAAGCGATCCCGTGTTCTCAATGACCGAGAGCTTCTGGTTGCCCTTCATCAGAAACAGGATAAGCATCATGACTGGCTGAAGCGCCAAATGCAAGGCCTCTTGGTGGACGTAAATAGGATTCGCAACCTTGCCACCAAGAATGCCTTTGTCACCCATGAAATTTTTCGGCGTACATGGAAAGGGATGAAGCTTATGTGTTCTGAAGATGATCTTCAAGAGGATGGTTTCTCTGAATGCTTCAAGTTTGACTCAACACCTCCAAGAAGGACCTTGCTACGGCGTACTCCGTCTCTTGAAGACTCTGAGTTCTCCTCCTCTGCTGCAACAGTGAATGCACGTGTCATCGATGATGAAGACGATGCTACTTCACCACCTTCGGCGCGAATCACCACTGCACCGAGTTCGTCTACACCGCTAACCAACTCTGATGACCCTGCTGCTTCACCAACTCCTCATGGGAACGAGTAGGTGCTCTATGTCTTCAAACCTTTTTGGTCCTTACTGACAAAAGGGGGAGAAGCATATGAGTTTGATAGTCTTCAAGCGGGTCCATATGGGCGGTGGGTTTATATTTTTCCTAGTGTTTACAACTCTCGCGTTTTGATACATTTGGTTCTTTGAGTTGTAACACTCAAACTCGATGGTCGTCTGCTACTTATTTGCTTTTCTGTGATGAGATGATAAAATCCGCATGTGCGACGATTAATTCCGCACTTAGATCATTTTGCAGACATCCATTTTTCATTATGCATGTCATTATCTTCACATACTTTTCATGCATGATGAATTGTCATCATAAGTTGAAGAGGATCTCCACAAGTACAACCTGCCATGTGCATTTGCATACCAAAAGCAAATTACTTATATGCACATCTTCAGGGGAGCCTTTGCCACTTATGAAGACAATAACCTATCCTTTACAATTTCACATATTTTATTCCCCGTTGAAAACTTCAACCAGTTTGTCATCAATCACCAAAAAGGGGGAGATTGTAAGTGCATCTAGTGCCGCCCCTAGTTGGTTTTGGAGTATTGACGACAAACCTGGTTGAGGGACTAATATGTTTGTGAGAATTGCAGGATAACACAGGTAGAAGTCCCTCATTGATTCGGTTTTCCTACCAGAGATGACCCCTAAAAATGTAAGAAGACATTGAAGTCAAAGGTGGTATGTGAAGACACTCACATTGAAGACTATGACAAGAGAAGACATCGCATGAAGACTATGGAGCGCGAAGACTTAGTTCTTTCATCGTTCTTTTTCTTCTTTGTTGAGTCATAGGAACCACCGTACTGCTAAGTGGGGTCCAAGAGAACCAATCAGAATGACTGAAGTGTTGCTTAACCAAAATCCTATGTCTTCGAGTAAAGACTATGAGAGCAAATCTTGTCCAGAGTTGGATAAGTCAGCTTTGCTTGTAGCCCAAGTAAAGTTGCCGTGTGTGTTTGAAATCTGACCGTTGGAACACGTGTCGGTTCCTTAGTGACCAAGGGTCATTTCGGACAAATCAGGTCGGGTTGCCTAGTGGCTATAAATAGCCCACCCCCTACAACCATAAACGGTTGGCTGCTCAGAGTTAATGCACGGCTATTGTCGTTTGAGAGCAACCCACCTCGAAGCCCTTGAGAGAGAATTCCTTGCGAGGATAAAGCCCTAAACACCCAGAGCCAAAGAGTGATAGGCATCACTTAAGTCTTCCTCTCTGTGTGATCTGAAGACTTATTACACTTGAGGACTGTGAATCCTCCAGCCGGTTAGGCGTCGCGTTCTGAGCATCCAAGAGTCATTGTGAATCGCCGATGAACGAAGTCTGTGAAGGTTTGGAAGTATACCTTGAAGACTTACCAGAGTGATTGGGCGAGGACTGGGTGTCCTTAGCTCAAGGGGAATAAGGTGAAGACGAGGTCTTCTGAGTTGAATCTCAGCCTCCCTAACCAGATGTACAGTTGTCACAGCAACTGGAACTGCTCCAACAAATCATTGTCTTCAACGAGTCACTGGTTTCATCCTTCCCTTCCCTTTACTTACTGTTGGTCCTTGTGAAGTCATTGTATGATTGCTTTATCTTTTGTCTTCACTGAGTGACTGCTTGTTCTGATTGGCTTCACAATATCTTCCTACCTGATCTTTACTGCATAACTGCTATTAGTCATTGTGCTTTCACTCCATTGAATACTTGACTATGGTTTCCCTAGTGTAGTCTACCTTCCGCTGCATGGTGATAGGTTTATTTCTATCGTTTATCTTCGAAACTTCCATGTTTTGAAGACTTTCGTAAAAATCGCCTATTCACCCCCCCTCTAGTCGATCACTAGCACTTTCACAAAAAATATCATCTTCATCAAACATAGCTTCCCCAAGCTTGTGGCTTTGCATATCATTAGCATCATGGATATTCAAGGAATTCATACTAACAACATTGCAATCATGCTCATCATTCAAATATTTAGTGCCAAACATTTTATAGATTTCTTCTTCTAGCACTTGAGCACAATTATCCTTTCCATCATACTCACGAAAGATATTAAAAAGGTGAAGCATATGAGACAAACTCAATTCCATTTTTTTGTAGTTTTCTTTTATAAACTAAACTAGTAATAAAACAAGAAACTAAAAGACTCGATTGCAAGATCTAAATATATACCTTCAAGCACTCACCTCCCCGGCAACGGCGCCAGAAAAGAGCTTGATGTCTACTACACAACCTTCTTCTTGTAGACGTTGTTGGGCCTCCAAGTGCAGAGGTT
>NC_053022.1:544704050-544870754 GCF_003073215.2 Triticum urartu
GACGAAGCCTCGCCACCGTACTGGTGCTGATGTACATGATATGGTCAAGGATTTGAAGGTGGTCTTTGGAAAGGGTCCTGGTGGACAACCTGTTCCGAATGACGCTGACAGACGCGCACCCATGTGGAAGAAGAAATCTATATTTTGGGACCTGCCCTATTGGAAAGACCTAGAGGTCCGCTTCGCAATCGACGTGATGCACGTGACGAAGAATCTTTGTGTGACCCTGCTTGGCTTCTTGGGCGTGTATGGGAAGACAAAAGATACACCTGAGGCACGAGAGGACCAGCAACGTATGCACAGAAAAGACGGCATACATCAGGGTCATGCAAGCTACGCTCTTACCAAAGAAGAGAAGGAAATCTTCTTTGAATGCCTGCTCAGTATTAAGGTACCGTCTGGCTTCTCGTCGAATATAAAGGGAATAATAAACATGGCAGAGAAAAAGTTCCAGAACCTAAAGTCTCATGACTGCCACGTGATTATGACGCAACTGCTTTCGGTTGCATTGAGGGGGCTTCTACCAAAAAATGTTCGATTAGCCATTGTGAAGCTATGTGCATTTCTCAATGCAATCTCTCAGAAGGTAATCGATCCAGAAATCATACCAAGGTTAGAGAATGATTTGGTGCAATGTCTTGTCAGTTTCGAGTTGGTGTTCCCACCATCCTTCTTCAACATCATGACGCACGTCCTAGTTCACCTATGCGAAGAGATTAACTTTTTGGTTCTTGTATTTCTACACAATATGTTCCCCTTTGAGAGGTTCATGGGAGTCTTAAAGAAATATGTTCATAACCGTGCTAGGCCAGAAGGAAGCATCTCCAAGGGCCGTCAAAATGAGGAGGTCATTGAGTTTTGTATTGACTTTATTCCTGACCTTAAGCCGATTGGTGTTCCTGAATCGCGGCATAAGGGCAGACTGGATGGAAAAGGCACGCTAGGAGGGGAACAAATAATATGTATGGACGGACATTCTCTCACTAAAGCACACTACACAGTTCTACAGAATTCCGCCTTGGTGGCTCCGTATATGGATGAACACAAGAATTTGCTACGCTCCAAACACCCGGAGCGGTCTGATGACTGGATTACACGTGAACAAACCAGGAGTTTCGCCAGCTGGTTGCAGACACGTACCATGCATGACACCTCTATTGAAGATGACCTGTACTTGCTGTCCCAGTTACCATCTTCGAATATAATGACTTTCAAAGGGTACGAGATAAATGGTAATACATTTTACACGATCGCCCAAGATAAGAAGAGCACCAACCAAAACAGTGGTGTCCGCTTTGATGCAGAAACCAAGACGGGAAAGGAAACATATTATGGTTATATACAGGACATATGGGAACTTGACTATCGACGTGGTTTGAAGGTCCCTTTGTTTCGGTGCAAATGGGTCAATATGACACGAGGCGGGGTAACGGAAGACCCGCAGTACGGAATGACAACAGTGGATCTCAACAATCTTGCGTATGCAGACGAACCATTCGTCCTAGCCAATGATGTGGCACAGGTTTTCTATGTGAAGGACATGTCTACCAAGCCAAGAAAAAGAAAAGATAAGGAAGCGAATGCATCGTACGATGAGCCAAAGCGGCACATAGTTCTTTCTGGGAAGAGAAACATCGTGGGAGTGGATGACAAGACAGACAAGTCAGAAGATTATGAAAAGTTTGATGAAATTGCTCCATTCACAGTGAATATTGACCCGAGCATCCCGTTAAATGATGAAGATTTTCCATGGTTACGGCGCAAAGGGACACACGCGAAGAAAAAGTTTCACACCCAAAGATCTGGGATGTGATCGGCTTCACTATCATCACTTTCTTATGTGTTTCACACTCAGAAGGGAATCTCTGTAATAGTTAGGGTAGTTAATTATGTGCTTTGGCATTTGAAACGCGAAGAAATTTTATGTGCAAACAAATTCTTTCATGCCTTTACTGATTTTTAAAGTTAAGTTATTCACAAACTAGTGATTCACACTAATTTCAAATAATTCAAAATTTAAACTATTCAAATTTGAAAACTACGGGCACTAACAGAAAGTTTGTAATTTTTTGTACCTAAAGCAAAAATATTCACAAAGAAACTCTAAATACACAAAAAAACAACTCAAAAATAAATAAAGCAAAAAAAATAAAAATAAAAAGCCCGCCTACTAGGCCAGAGCGGCCTGCATACGACTAGAAACCCAACCTGTTGTTGGGCCAGGATGCAGGCCCGCAAAGGCCCAGTTGGCCAACAGGGCAGCACAGAACATGTAGGCCCAGTAGGCCTGCTTTGGAGAGGAACTCGAGAGAGCTACCGCATGGGGGTTTATAAACCAGTGCGGTCGCCCCTCGGCTAGCGAGGTGGGACTAAACTTGCGCACCGCACCTGCGCCAGCGCACCCCCTTTAGTACCGGTTCGTGGCACCAACTGGTACTAAAGGGGGGCCTTTAGTACCGGTTGGAGCCACCAACCGGTATTAAAGGGGGTGCGGTTCCCGCCGCTTGGCCTGGCCAAAACAGGCCTTTAGTACCGGTTGGTGGCTCCAACCGGTACTAAAGGTGCCTTCTATATATACAACACTTACGAAAATTTCATTCTCCCTCTGTTTCTTCCTCTGTTTCCCCATTGAAGCACCGCCCGCGCGCCCCGAACGATCGACGCCGTCGCCGTCGCCGCCCCCGTCTCCATCGCCGCCCTGGGCCCGTCGCGCCGTCCCCGCGTCGCCGCCCCCACATCACGCCCCGGCCCGTCGCCGCCCCCGGCCGTCGCCTCGCCGTCGCCGTTGCCCCGCTGTGAGCTCTCCCCCTCTAACCCCTCTCCCTCGCCCCCGGCGGCCACCATGGGCGCCGCCCCTCCCCGAGCCCATACACACACACACACAAGCATGATGAACACACGCACACACACACACACGTACATATGTATGAATTAATGCATGTATATATTAGTATATACGTATTTTGTATGTTTAATTAGTTTAGATTTTTTAGATTATTATTTTTTCACTAGTATATATGTATGAATGCATGTTAGATGGATATAATTAGTGTTTAATTAATATGGAAATTTTTTATATAATGTTGTTTTTCAGTTTTTTAATGGATGTATAAAAGTTGTGTTTTCTGTTTTTAGTGTTAGATGCTTAATTAGTATGAAATAGCATATAGAATTTTGACATATGCAATGATAGCATAATTAGTGTTATATAGAAATGTTAGAAATTTTAGTTATCAAAATCCAATCATTAAAAAAATGTTACTTTTTGCGGGCATATAGCTAGTATTTGTTCTCGACGATGCCCGGCCCGCATCCTCGCCGTCGACCCGTCCGCGACAACGTCCGACTGACCCATGTCCGGGACTGGGCTCCGCCGGGGTGGCACTGGGAGGTGCTGCCTGGAGGGGCGCGCCGCTTGATGAGGAACCCGGCCCCGGGTCCCGTCGTCGACCCTGATCTCGTTTGGTGGCATTCGCGTGGGCCAGTTTCGGTGCAGATGGAGCTGGCCCTGCCGGAGGTGGTACGTCGCCGTGTCAGGGAGGAGGACGAGCACGTCCATCACTACATGGTTGGTTAGAGGGCCTCAAATACAATGAAGATATACTACTTCCTTACAACTTCCAGTGAGTCACACTTTCTTGTACTACAAATTCTCTGTTTTTGCCTACTAGCTAGCTACATGTTTTTGCTTACATATGCCCGCTTAATTAAGACATGCAAACGTGTGTGCATGCAGATTTCACTGGATCTTGTGTATCATTAAAGTTGACGCCGGAACAGTTGAAATACTGGACTCACTACTCAAAGCAAATAGTGACTATAACATCTTGTTTGGGATAGTCAACAGGTAATTTCAATCATTATTAACTATATATCTCGGCCTATTTAGTTCGTCATTTCATGATATGAACTATTTAATAACCCCTTTATTCATTTTCTTTGTCGGCGGGCAGGGCTTGGGCAAGGTTCATCAGCGTCACGGAAGGCGAATGGAAACGACAGCTGAAATGGTTTCGACCCAAGGTAAGTAATTAAGTAGTACTAGCTAGCTAGCTAGCTGCCATCTCTTTAATTATCATGCTTGATTAATTATTATCTGATCAAATTAAATTCCATTCTCGTAATAAAGGCCCTGAAGCAGGCGCAGGGGACTGATCTGTGTGCATTCTGCGTTTGCGAGAACATTCGCATGATGGCGTCCGAAAGGAGCAGATCTCAAAGACAGGAATGGGTACGCTTGTCAGAACACTATTCACAATTTTTACACCATTATCGATATCTAGTCACACAACTAATACACATGCATATTGATCTCCTTCTTAACAGTTCACAGAGGTGCGGGACAAGCTCCTAGAAACGGAGCGCGTAGAAGCACTTCAAGAGGAAATAGCGGGATTTTTGCTCGACCAGGTCATAAATCCGAAGGGAGAATACTATTACCCGCTACCGCCCCCATCGACCAGGTCATGAACCACTTCCAATTGTCATCGTGCTCCGAAGGCACCAATTAGGCTAATGCCACTGGCTCCGAAGGCAACATGCATATGTAGGAGAAATTGTATATAGCTATACATGTGTGTATGTGTGAATTAATATGGTGGTTTGTGAGACATTGATGATATATATATGATTGGTTCTACTAGAAATTCTATTTATATATATATATATGCATAACGTGTACAATGTGTAGTATCGTAAAATACCAGCAAACGAAAAAGAATTAAAATGGAAAACACAAAATTAAATGAAAAAGAAATCATAAAACCAAAAAACCCCAAACATTTTAGTACCGGTTGGTGTTACCAACCGGTACTAAAGGGCTCCCGGCCCCCGGAGCTGGCTCGTGCCACGTGGTTGCCCTTTAGCACCGGTTCGTGCTGAACCGGTACTAAAGGGGGGGGCTTTAGTGCCCACACTTTAGTGCCGGTTATGGAACCGGCACTAAAGGGCCTTACGAACCGGTGCTATTGCCCGGTTCTGCACTAGTGCTTCAAACCTGGTTCCCTCGACCCCAGTCTCTTCACGAAGACATATGATGGTGAACTGTTTGTGTGCCAAATATATGTGGATGACATTATCTTCGGCTGCACCAATCAGAAATACACTGACGAGTTTGGATATATATGATGCAAGAGCAATATCAGATGTTCATGATGGGTGAGCTGAAGTTCTTCCTTGGACTTCAAATACGTCAGCAAAGCAACGGCATCTTTATATCTAAAGAGAAATACCTCAAAGATTGCCTGAAGAAATTTGGAATGCAAGATTGCAAAGGCTTCACGACGCCAATGCCAGCCAAGCATCATCTGGGCCTTGACGACAATGGTAAAGAGTTCGATCAAAAGGTATACCGCTCCATGATTGGTTCTTTACTTATTTATGTGCATCTAGGCCAGATATTCATGCTTAGTGTTTGCATGTGTGCCCGTTCCAAGCGGCACCAAAGGAATCGCATCACTTAGCTGTGAAGCGAATTCTTCATATTTGGCTCACACCCCAACACTAGGATTATGGTATCCAAAGGGCTCAGAGTTTGATCTAGTTGGATTCTCGGATGCTGATTATGCTGGTGACAAGGTGGATCGCAAGTCTACATCAGGCACATGTCATTTTCTGGGACGATCACTTGTATGTTGGTCTTCAAAGAAGCAGAACTGTGTATCTCTCTCCACTGCTGAATCTGAATACATTGCTGCTGGATCTTGCTGCGCTCAGCTTCTATGGATGAAGCAAACACTCAAAGACTATGGCATTCACCTGAAGCAAGTGCCACTCTACTGCGACAACGAAAGCGCCATCAAGATTGCCAACAACCCAGTTCAGCACTCGAAGACAAAGCACATTGAAATTCGTCATCACTTTCTCAGAGATCATGTTGTGAAGGAAGATATTGATATCATACACGTCAACACTGAAGAGCAATTGGCAGATATCTTCACCAAGCCCTTGGATGAGAAGAGGTTTTGCAAGTTACGGTGTGAGCTAAATATCTTGGAATCCTCAAATGTCCTGTGATCAGGCACACATCCTAACACTTATGCATGTTGATGACTTAGATGTGCAACACACGAAGTAAAGTATATCTTCAATCAATGAAGACTTACATTCTGAGTGTGAATACATTAACGTGGAATTTGACTTCGGAGCGCCACGATAATTGTGCGCCGTGTCTGGGTCTAATACTTCCTATACGGTGGGTAACGCCACCACCAAATTCTTCTGTTTGAAGTGTTTTACCCATGGCGTTACATGTGCTATGTCTTCACATTTTGTTTGTCTTCATTTTCAACTTGTCTTCATGATTATCTTCACTATGTTGACTTGATTGTCTTCTGATATATACATACTAGTGTTCTGTCCTCTACAACATTCACTTATAGCTACGTCTTCCTTGTTGAATCTTTTGAACTAAGTGAATGTGATCGGACCCTAATCTCTCTATGCTTTCTATCTCAAACTCTATCTGTCCAAATCATATGCATTCTATTGAAACTGTCGAATGTCTTCTCTGCGTCCTTGTCAGCAGAAGATACAGAGACAAACATTAAGTCCGTTTTCAATGCTAATTCCTTCACCTGAAACCCGAGAAGTGGGAACGACCACCCGACAATCCAGGCGTGCGTGGGAACGTGGAACAACCTCCGATATGTTGCATGATGGCCACGTGTCCTTCAGATGTGAATCGCCAGGGGCACCTGTGTAATAACACTGTGCCGTCCCTGTCCCTATAAATACACGCCTCACCATAGTCATTATCCTTTCTTCCACTCTCGCACAAACCCTAGCGCCACCGCTAGCCCTCGAACGCCGGCGACGAAGCGCTTAGCTGCCGCGACCTCACCGACGCCGTCTTCACGCCGGCGCGGACATCGTCTTCTCCGCCGTCGCCGTAGGTGTCCTCCTCGCCAAGTTAGGGCACGGACGATCGAACTGCTCGGCCTCCTCTCCCACTCCGTCTAGCAGTTCTTCTGTGTGGTAAATAAAACTTCCTTTTTACGGCCCCTTTGATCCTATAGATTCATCACTTTCTACCACAAGCAGTTTCTGTTCACACAAGTTGGATCTATTTCATACTGCATCTCATAATATGCCTAGTATGTTCACTTATGCTTCACAAAGTAGTTAGATTCCTCACTTGTACTTATTCATGGATTCGTACAAATCTGGAACCAACTCTCTATCTATGAGTGAATGTCTTCGCACTATGAGGTCAATGTCTTCTAAACTGATTTATCTTCAAAATCTTCTGAGAATGCATATGACCTCTTCCCCTTCCCTCGCACCTTAATGCTGTCACAGGTACATGTCCGTGGGAGAATCCCTTGGTTCTCATAGTCTGCATTCGTTTGCAGAATTCTTACAGCATCACATTAACTCTCCCGAAGCCAGTTCCTGTTTGACCAGAAAGCGGAAGCCTTTGAAGCCTTTAAACGTGTTGAAGCCCTTCAGTTTAAGCTTCATGGCACCAGAGAAACCTACAAGAAAGGGTGGCAGACAGCGTCGGGCAACACCTCAAGAGATTTGCCTCCTGACCTCTATGAGCTTACAAGACAAGATCCAGAGGAGGACTACAATCAGCGAAAAACTCGAATCCAATGGATTCGAAGATATTGGGCAGAACAGTGGTTCAAGTACAGGTTCGTGAACCAGGAGTATGCTGAGAAGAATGCCATTAAACGACCATGGGGAGACATTCTATACAGAAATCTTCAACCCAAGTCCAGAGCTGAAGCCATTGAACAAGGCTTCTATCCTTGCATGGTCCGTGGACCGCAGCCTGTGGATGCAAACCCATCTTCATTATTGTGGTGCCGGGATGATAATCTGTTCAAGCGCAACCTTCAGTTTGCCAGGAACTCGGCCAAAGAGAACAAGAAGTCACGAGGCTTAGACTTCAATCCAGGCCCCTCTGCTCCTCGTGCTGATGGCACACGCGAAGCTGAACCCAATCTTGTTGGGCCCTTCTACAACCTGGAAGGTCTCATCACTCATATCATGGTTCAAGGGACAACCGTGGATGAGCCTGCAGATGACGCTGAATCTGATGAAGCGCCTGCACCGCCAAAGCCAAAGAAACTGAAGAAGCCTAAAGCTTCAAAGCCTGCTCCTGCACCAAAGGTCTTACAGGCGAAGCCTCTGGCCACTGCACCTCCTGAACACAGTGTGCGGTCTAAAGATTTGTCACGCATCTCCAAGCCCTCGAGAGTAAAGATGCCCTTGCAACCCACCAGCCAAGAACTGACTGCTGCTGCTATTCTGCGCAATGACGCCACTGATCTATCCAACGATGAAGATCTTGCAGATGACGTTCTTGAGCAACTGATTAAGAGTAAGGAAGAAGCAGAAATCTTCAATGATTTGCCTCTCTTTGACGTGGCAATCATCCACAACATCATTGATGAGTGGTTTGAAACCCCCAATCTCAGCTTTGATGATCTGCAACTTCCAATTGGCCTCAGCGTCGCCTTCACTGGCGCCATTGCTTCTGAGCTAGCTCTAGCTCAGCGCATCGTTGAACTGAAGCAAAAGATCGACTATGAGAAAGCTCAGTTCAAGAAGCACATGGCCAAGCTCAGCGTGCAAGATGTGAAAAACTTCAAGATTATGCTGCACGAGCTCAAGGAAGCCTTTCTCAAGAAACGTGAAGAAGCTAAAGGGTCTCGTGAGCGCATGAAGAGTCTGGCTGACAAGTGCGTGCAAGCCTACAATGAAGCTGAGAAGCGCAAGGCTCTTGGGCGTCCTGGCATTGACCCCAGAATGGCTGCAAAGAAGAAGAAGCCATCGACTGACACATCTGCACCTTCAAGGCAGGAAGAACCCCGCATTGTCTTCCCAAGCAGCATGTCCGGCTCGAAGCCAAAGGTCACTTCCACCGCTTCAGACCTGAAGAAGACAAGGGCTGCCGAGGCTGAAGCCAGAAAGAGGAAAAATCCTGACGCTTCTGATGTCGCTCCCTCCAAGAAGAAGCGCAAAACCAAGAAAGATCGGGCTGCTCCCACAGAGCCCCTTGTTGTCGAGCCCATCTCGGTTGCTCGTCCTAAATCTTCGCATCAAGAACGACGGATGATAGTTCATGAGCCTGCTTCCACAGAGCTCCTGAAGCTGAAGACATTCCAGCAGTTGACCCCACCGCTGCTGAAGACATTGGTCACCATGACAATGTTGAAGATGATGAAGTCCTTCCTTAGATCAAGCACCAATTGGTATCATCGCCTGTGCTTACGCACAACGAACTCATCAGTATTGGTCGTCCTCTGCTCAGGATGCATCGTGCGCTGATCACCCACAGAGACAAGACACTCCAAGCTCTCCCCAACCGCAAGCAACCCCATCAGTGCAAGAGGAGGATGACTTTGAGGCCCAGCCAACTCCATCTTCACAGGTGTCGCCAGCGTTACGCAGGCTTTGCAAAGGACCAAGGACCAAGGCCCCAAGGCCCTCTTTCGAGCGTTTCAGAAGGAGAAGTGCACCACCAATCTGTTGCACGTCAGGTGTTCCCCGAAGCCACTCCTACTGTGAACGTTTCTGAGTCTGAAGCTAAAGTTTTTGAAGACAATCCACCTGCATCAGCCGAAGAAAAACAAGCAGAAGAACGTGTCCCTACTTCCCCCATCACTGAAGAAGCTGTTCCTGTAGTGAACGTGTCAGTGCCCGACCCTCCAGCTCCTCAAGTGGAGGTTGAGAATCCTGAGGCTGCCACCACAAACACCACTGAAGTCAATGACGTGGTCATGGCTGAAGACACTATGGAGCCTGCACCTAACACTGTGCCAGAGGCCAATGAAGCCAATGATGCACCTGCAACAGATGTGCAGTCTGACGCCTCTGTTGATGCCACTGCTCCTGTTCCGCCACTAAGGCCACATACTAGTGAGAAAGCTACAACTATGGTCAGCTCATCACTGTCAAATGGCCTCTTCTTGTTCCTCCACTTGCTGCCGGTCCCCAATTTGACTATCACGTCGAGCGCAGGCCTCATGTTCAGAAGCCAATGCCAAGGCTGCCTAGGTTTCCAGGCACTGCATCTGCACCCGGATCGTTCAATATCAATGGCTTCAAAGCACACAACACCTTCTTCAATAGCGCCAAGAACCCCTACTCAAAGGCAAGAATATCTTCTGATCGGTTCTGGAGCTATCAGCAGCACAGTTATTACTCATGCATCTTGTACAATCACGGTCACATTTTCCCCATATGCGTCTTGACACTGAAGCCATAACTGGTCTGCCCTGTTTGGAAGAAGCGTTGGATTGCTTCAGAGAATCTGGTTGTTGCAGTTCATCACTGACAAGGAGCACTGGAACGAAGAATTGCTGCTCCAATTCTATGCCACTCTTCATATTCGTGGCTACAACAGGGATCCGAAGACTTGGGTCCTTGAGTGGATGACAGGCAATGTTCATCACAAAGCCAAAGCCTTTGATATCATTGAGCTCACTGGCCTGCCCACTCTAGGAGATCTTTATGAACCTGGTTGTCAGCTTCACAGTGCTGCTATGGAAAGCATTTTTCACAAGTCTGAACCCAACATGAGTCAGATGCTTAGCATGATGAAGCCTTTGCCTCCAGATGCTGAATATCCTAAGGAGTTCTTTGTTGAAGACCTTGAGTATCTGCCACGCACTATCTATCACATCATAAGGCGAACTCTCTGGCCCATCAAAGGACATTCTCCACATGCAAAGCTGGAAGGTGCAATGAAGACTTTGGTCTTCCATATTCTTCATGGCAAAAGCTTCAATGCACAAGACTTCTTCATCCGCCAACTTTCTCCATCCGGATCTGATCTCTTTGGCTTGAAGTTTTACGCCCCATGGATTATGCGTCTGATCAAACTACACTCAACTGTCACCTATCAGCCCTCTGCTCGCAATCATCGGATTTTTCTGCCTGACGTCGGCATGTTAGTTGAAGCCATCTATCTAGAGCCTGCCAAGGAGCCCCTTAGTCTTCAGAATGCTGATAAGCAAAGTTTCTCTCAACACATTGAAGGCGACCCAGCAGTCACTCATGTTTATCCTCTGGCTGGTACTACCCGTGCACCTCATCGTGCCCTCACTGAAGCCACTAAAAGCACCATTGCACAACGGCCCAAGAAGCGATCCCATGTTCTCAATGACCGAGAGCTTCTGGTTTCCCTTCATCAGAAACAGGATAAGCATCATGACTTGCTGTAGCGCCAAATGCAAAGCCTCTTGGTGGACGTAAACAAGATTCGCAACCTTGCCACCAAGAATGCATTTGTCGCCCATGAAACTTGTCGGCGTACATGGAAAGGGCTGACGCTTATGTGTTCTGAAGATGATCTTCAAGAGGATGGTTTCTCTGAACGCTTCAAGTTTGACTCAACACCTCCAAGAAGGACCTTGCTGCGGCGTACTCCGTCTCTTGAAGACTCTGAGTTCTCCTCCTCTGCTGCAACAGTGAATGCACGTGTCATCGATGATGAAGACGATGCTACTTCACCACCTTCGGCGTGAATCACCACTGCACCGAGTTCGTCTGCACTGCCAACCAACTCCGACGACCCTACTGCTTCACCAACTCCTCATGGGAACGAGTAGGTGCTCTATGTCTTCAAACCTTTTTGGTCCTTACTGACAAAAGGGGGAGAAGCATATGAGTTTGATAGTCTTCAAGCGGGTCCATATGGGCGGTGGTTTCATATTTTGCCTAGTGTTTACAACTCTCGCGTTTTGATACATTTGGTTCTTTGAGTTGTAACACTCAAACTCGATGGTTGTCTGCTACTTATTTGCTTTACTGTGATGCGATGATAAATTCCGCATGTGCGACGATAAATTCCGCACTTAGATCATTTTCAGAAGTCCATTTTTCATTATGCATGTCATTATCTTCACATACTTTTCATGCATGATGAATTGTCATCATAAGTTGAAGAGGATCTCCACAAGTACAACCTGCCATGTGCATTTGCATACCAAAAGCAAATTACTTATATGCACAGCTTCAGGGGGAGCCTTTGCCACTTATGAAGACAATAACCTATCCTTTACAATTTCACATATTTTATTCCCCATTGAAAACTTCAACCAGTTTGTCATCAATCACCAAAAAGGGGGAGATTGTAAGTGCATCTAGTGCCACCCCTAGTTGGTTTTGGAGTATTGACGACAAACCTGGTTGAGGGACTAATGTGTTTGTGAGAATTGCAGGATAACACAGGTAGAAGTCCCTCATTGATTCGGTTTTCCTACCAGAGATGACCCCTAAAAATGTATGAAGACATTGAAGTCAAAGGTGGTATGTGAAGACATTCACATTGAAGACTATGACAAGAGAAGACATCGCATGAAGACTATGGAGCATGAAGACTTAGCAGTTTCGTCGTTCTATGTTTTTCCTTGTTGAGTCATAGGAACCACCGTACTATTAAGTGGGGTCCAAGAGAACCAATCAGAATGACTGAAGTGTTGCTTAACCAAAATCCTATGTCTTCGAGTGAAGACTATGAGAGCAAATCTTGTCCAGAGTTGGATAAGTCAGCTTTGCTTGTAGCCCAAGTAAAGTTGCCGTGTGTGTTTGAAATCTGACCGTTGGAACACGTGTCAGTTCCTTAGTGACCTAGGGTCATTTCAGACAAATCAGGTCGGGTTGCCTAGTGGCTATAAATAGCCCACCCCCTACAACCATAAACGGTTGGCTGCTTAGAGTTAGTGCACGGCTTTTGTCATTTGAGAGCAACCCACCTCGAAGCCCTTGAGAGAGAATTCCTTGCGAGGATAAAGCCCTAAACACCCAGAGCCAAAGAGTGTTAGGCATCACTTAAGTCTTCCTGTCTGTGTGATCTGAAGACTTATTACACTTGAGGACTGTGAATCCTCCAGCCGGTTAGGCGTCGCGTTCTGAGTATCTGTGATGGCCTGGTTTATTAGGGATGATAGACTACTCATATCAATAAGGAATTCCTTCTTTTCCGGGAGCCCATTCGGAAAGAACTCCAAAGTTAAGCGTGCTCAGCTTGGAGTAGTTTCAGGATGGGTGACTGACTGGGAAGTTGCTCCCGGGTGCTCACGAGTGAGGACAAAGTGCACAGAAAAGACTAGTATTGATCTGTGGGGCCAGTCTAGATCCCGCCCGGAGTAACGACCACCGGCGGGTGTGTCCGGGGCGTTACAAGTTGGTATCAAAGCCGACCCTCGCGGTTACACGGATGGTTACGGACAGGTGCGTGGTCATGTTGCTCATGACGTTTGTGACCCGTCGTGGCACCCGGCATGGCACATGTACCAGACTGGAAGCACAGACGTTTGTGCCAAGAGGGAACGTTCGTGTGGCCCGACGAGGACGTCGGTTCCTCTGAGTGGGGGTGTATGTGATGGCCTGGCTTATTAGGGATGATAGACTACTCATATCAATAAGGAATTCCTTCTTTTCCGGGAGCCCATTCGGAAAGAACTCCAAAGTTAAGCGTGCTCAGCTTGGAGTAGTTTCAGGATGGGTGACTGACTGGGAAGTTGCTCCCGGGTGCTCACGAGTGAGGACAAAGTGCACAGAAAAGACTAGTATTGATCTGTGGGGCCAGTCTAGATCCCGCCCGGAGTAACGACCACCGGCGGGTGTGTCCGGGGCGTTACAAGTTGGTATCAAAGCCGACCCTCGCGGTTACACGGATGGTTACGGACAGGTGCGTGGTCATGTTGCTCATGACGTTTGTGACCCGTCGTGGCACCCGGCATGGCACATGTACCAGACTGGAAGCACAGACGTTTGTGCCAAGAGGGAACGTTCGTGTGGCCCGACGAGGACGTCGGTTCCTCTGAGTGGGGGTGTATGTGATGGCCTGGCTTATTAGGGATGATAGACTACTCATATCAATAAGGAATTCCTTCTTTTCCGGGAGCCCATTCGGAAAGAACTCCAAAGTTAAGCGTGCTCAGCTTGGAGTAGTTTCAGGATGGGTGACCGACCGGGAAGTTGCTCCCGGGTGCGCACGAGTGAGGACAAAGTACGCAGAAAAGACTAGTATTGATCTGTGGGGCCAGTCTAGATCCCGCCCGGAGTAACGACCACCGGCGGGTGTGTCCGGGGCGTTACAGTATCCAAGAGTCATTGTGGATCGCCGGTGAACGAAGTCTGTGAAGGTTTGGAAGTCTACCTTGAAGACTTACCAGGGTGATTGGGCGAGAACTGGGTGTCCTTAGCTCAAGGGGAATAAGGTGAAGACGAGGTCTTCTGAGTTGAATCTCAGCCTCCCTAACCAGACGTATAGTTGTCACAGCAACTGGAACTGCTCCAACAAATCATTGTCTTCAACGAGTCACTGGTTTCATCCTTCCCTTCCCTTTACTTACCGTTGGTTCTTGTGAAGTCATTGTATGATTGCTTTATCTTTTGTCTTCACTGAGTGACTGCTTGTTCTGATTGGCTTCACAATATCTTCCTACCTGATCTTTACTGCCTAGCTGCTATTAGTCATTGTGCTTTCACTCCATTGAATACTTGACTATGGTTTGCCTAGTGTAGTCTACCTTCCGCTACATGGTAATAGGTTTGGAAGTCTGTGAAGGTTTGGAAGTCTACCTTGAAGACTTACCAGGGTGATTGGGCGAGGACTGGGTGTCCTTAGCTCAAGGGGAATAAGGTGAAGACGAGGTCTTCTGAGTTGAATCTCAGCCTCCCTAACCAGACGTACAGTTGTCACAGCAACTGGAACTGCTCCAACAAATCATTGTCTTCAACGAGTCACTGGTTTGATCCTTCCCTTCCCTTTACTTACTGTTGGTCCTTGTGAAGTCATTGTATGATTGCTTTATCTTTTGTCTTCACTGAGTGACTGCTTGTTCTGATTGGCTTCACAATATCTTCCTACCTGATCTTTACTGCCTAGCTGCTATTAGTCATTGTGCTTTCACTCCATTGAATACTTGACTATGGTTTGCCTAGTGTAGTCTACCTTCCGCTGCATGGTAATAGGTTTATTTCTATCGTTTGTATTCGAAACTTCCATGTTTTGAAGACTTTCATAAAAATCGCCTATTCACCCCCCCTCTAGTCGATCACTAGCACTTTCATAACTCATCATAATTCACTCACAAATGACAACTTAAGCTACATGCATAAATAGGCAACAAGTAATACGATGAGTCCTTATGTGTGACATACCAGAGGTTGATTCTGCAGCATATAGCTTATGGCACCAGTTACATATTGCCTTCCATTTCTCGTTGATTCATTCTTTCTACTATCACTCGCATATGGTCGCACATGTCATACGGGTATCCAATGGATATCCATGGAGCACAAACTATAATCATGCCCAACCCGGTTGTTCGTGGGTATCCATATCCACGGACCCGTGGGCAGAAATGCGCTCCATACCCTTGCCCAACCAGGTCGGGTATCCATGGATATCCAGATCCATGGATAAAATTGCCATCCCTACTCGCAACCAACGCGATTAGGGGTTGTCAATCCCTTCACGGTCACTTACGAGAGTGAGATCTGATAGATATAATATTTTTGGTATTTTTGGTATAGAGATGCAAAGTGAAAAGTAAAAAGCAAAGCAAGATTAAAGTGATGGAGGTTAATATGATGAGAATAGACCCGAGGGCCATAGGTTTCACTAGTGGCTTCTCTCAAGAGCATAAGTATTCTACGGTGGGTGAACAAATTACTGTTGAGCAATTGACAGAATTGAGCATAGTTATGAGAATATCTAGGCATGATCATGTATATAGGCATCACGTCCGTGACAAGTAGACCGAAACGATTCTGCATCTACTACCATTACTCCACTCATCGACCGCTATCCAACATGCATCTAGAGTATTAAGTTAAGAACAGAGTAACGCTTTAAGCAAGATGACATGATGTAGAGAGATAAATTCATGCAATATGAAATAAACCCCATCTTGTTATCCTCGATGGCAACGATGCAATACGTGCCTTGCTGCCCCTTCTGTCACTGGGAAAGGACACCGCAAGATCGAACCCAAAGCTAAGCACTTCTCCCATGGCAAGAACTACCAATCTAGTTGGCCAAACCAAACGGATAATTCGAAGAGACTTGCAAAGATAACCAATCATACATAAAAGAATTCAGAGAAGATTCAAATATTATTCATAGATAGACTTGATCATAAACCCACAATTCATCGGTCTCAACAAACACACCGCAAAAAGAAGAAGATTACATCGAATAGATCTCCACAAGAGAGGGGGAGAACTTTGTATCGAGATCCAAAAAGAGAGAAGAAGCCATCTAGCTACTAACTATGGACCCGAAGGTCTGAGGTAAACTACTCACACTTCATCGGAGAGGCTATGATGATGTAGAAGCCCTCCATGATGAAAGCCCTCTTCGGCGGAGCTCCGGAGCAGGCCCCAAGATGGGATCTCGTGGATACAGAAAGTTACGGCGGTGGAATTAGGTTTTTGGCTCCTCTCTGTTCGTTTGGGGGTACGTAGGTATATATAGGAGGAAGGAGTACGTTGGTGGAGCACCGAGGGGTCCACGAGGCAGGGGGGCGCGCCCCCACCCTCGTGACCACCTCTTTGACTCCTTCGAGTAGGGTCCAAGTCTCCTGGATCACGTTCGGTGAGAAAATCACGTTCCCGAAGGTTTTATTCCGTTTGGACTCCGTTTAATATTCTGTTTCTCCGAAATACTGAAATAGGCGAAAAAAACAGCAATTCTGGGCTAGGCCTCCGATTAATAGGTTAGTCCCAAAAATAATATAAAAGTGGAAAATAAAGACCAATATAGTCCAAGACAGTAGATAATATAGTATGTGATACGTCTCCAACGTATCTATAATTTTTGATTGCTCCATGCTATATTATCTACTGTTTTGGGCAATATTGGGCTTTATTTTCCACTTTTACATTATTTTTGGGACTAACCTATTAACCGGAGGCCCAGCCCAGATTTGCTGTTTTATGCCTATTTCAGTGTTTCGAGGAAAAGGAATATCAAACGGAGTCAAAACAGAACGAAATCAACTGGAGAAGTTATTTTTGGAAGTAAACCTACCGGATAGACTTGGACGCTACGTCAGAAGATGAAGGAGGAGCTCACGAGGGTAGGGGGCGCGCCCACCCCCCTAGGGTGCGCCCCCTGCCTCGTGGCCCCCCCCTTCGGTCCACCGACGTACCTCCTGCACCCATATATACCTACGTAACCTAAAACTTCCAGAACGAAGATTAGATCGGGAGTTCCGCCGCCAGAAGCCTCCGTAGCCACCGAAAGCCAATCTAGACCCGTTTCGGCACCCTGCCAGACGGGGCAATCCTTCTCCGGTGGCCATCTTCATCATCCCGGTGCTCTCCATGACGAGGAGGGAGTAGTTCTCCCTCGGGGCTGAGGGTGTGAGTAGCTATGTGTTTAATCTCTCTCTCTCTCTCTCTCGTGTTCTTGAGGTGATACGATCTTGATGTATCGCGAGCTTTGCTATTATAGTTGGATCCTATGATGTTTCTTTCCCCCTCTTCTCTCTTGTAATGAATTGAGTTTCCCCTTTGAAGTTGTCTTATCGGATTGGGTCTTTAAAGATTTGAGAACACTTGATGTGTGTCTTGCCGTGCGTATCTGTGGTGACAATGGGATATCACGTGATTAACTTGATGTATGTTTTGGTGATCAACTTGCGGGTTCTGCCCATGAACCTATGAATAGGGGTTGGCTCACATTTTCGTCGTGATTCTCTGGTAGAACTTTGGGGCACTCTTTGAGGTCCTATGTGTTGGTTGAATAGATGAATCTGAGATTGTGTGATGCATATCGTATAATCATACCCACGGATACTTGAGGTGACAATGGAGTATCTAGGTGACATTAGGGTTTTGATTGATTTGTGTCTTAATGTGTTATTCTAGTACGAACTCTAGGGCTGTTTGTGACACCTATAGGAATAGCCCAACGGATTGATTGGAAAGAATAACTTTGAGGTGGTTTTGTTCCCTACCATAATCTCTTCGTTCGTTCTCCGCTATTAGTGACTTTGGAGTGACTCTTTGTTGCATGTTGAGGGATAGTTTTATGATCCAATTATGTTAGTAATGTTGAGGGAACTTGCACTAGCAAAAGTATGAACCCTAGGCCTTATTTCCTATCATTGCAATACCGTTTACGCTCACTTTTACCATTAGTTACCTTGCTGTTTTTATATTTTCAGATTACAAATACCTTTATATACCATCCATATTGCACTTGTATCACCATCTCTTCGCTGAACTAGTGCACCTATACAATTTACCATTGTATTGGGTGTGTTGGGGACACAAGAGACTCTTTGTTATTTGGTTGTAGGGTTGCTTGAGAGAGACCATCTTCATCCTACGCCTCCTACGGATTGATAAACCTTAGGTCATCCACTTGAGGGAAATTTTCTACTGTCCTACAAACCTCTGCACTTGGAGGCCCAACAACGTCTACAAGAAGAAGGTTGTGTAGTAGACATCAAGCTCTTTTCTGGCGCCGTTGCCGGGGAGGTGAGTGCTTGAAGGTATATATTTAGATCTTGCAATCGAGTCTTTTAGTTTCTTGTTTTATTACTAGTTTAGTTTATAAAAGAAAACTACAAAAAAATGGAATTGAGTTTGTCTCATATGCTTCACCTTTTTAATATCTTTCGTGAGTATGATGGAAAGGATAATTGTGCTCAAGTGCTAGAAGAAGAAATCTATAAAATGTTTGGCACTAAATATTTGAATGATGAGCATGATTGCAATGTTGTTAGTATGAATTCCTTGAATATCCATGATGCTAATGATATGCAAAGCCACAAGCTTGGGGAAGCTATGTTTGATGAAGATGATATTTTTTGTGAAAGTGCTAGTGATCGACTAGAGGGGGGGTGAATAGGCGATTTTTACGAAAGTCTTCAAAACATGGAAGTTTCGAAGATAAACGATAGAAATAAACCTATCACCATGCAGCGGAAGGTAGACTACACTAGGGAAACCATAGTCAAGTATTCAATGGAGTGAAAGCACAATGACTAATAGCAGTTATGCAGTAAAGATCAGGTAGGAAGATATTGTGAAGCCAATCAGAACAAGCAGTCACTCAGTGAAGACAAAAGATAAAGCAATCATACAATGACTTCACAAGGACCAACAGTAAGTAAAGGGAAGGGAAGGATGAAACCAGTGACTCGTTGAAGACAATGATTTGTTGGAGCAGTTCCAGTTGCTGTGACAACTGTACATCTGGTTAGGGAGGCTGAGATTCAACTCAGAAGACCTCGTCTTCACCTTATTCCCCTTGAGCTAAGGACACCCAGTCCTCGCCCAATCACTCTGGTAAGTCTTCAAGGTATACTTCCAAACCTTCACAGACTTCGTTCATCGGCGATTCACAATGACTCTTGGATGCTCAGAACGCGACGCCTAACCGGCTGGAGGATTCACAGTCCTCAAGTGTAATAAGTCTTCAGATCACACAGAGAGGAAGACTTAAGTGATGCCTATCACTCTTTGGCTCTGGGTGTTTAGGGCTTTATCCTCGCAAGGAATTCTCTCTCAAGGGCTTCGAGGTGGGTTGCTCTCAAACGACAATAGCCGTGCATTAACTCTGAGCAGCCAACCGTTTATGGTTGTAGGGGGTGGGCTATTTATAGCCACTAGGCAACCCGACCTGATTTGTCCGAAATGACCCTTGGTCACTAAGGAACCGACACGTGTTCCAACGGTCAGATTTCAAACACACACGGCAACTTTACTTGGGCTACAAGCAAAGCTGACTTATCCAACTCTGGACAAGATTTGCTCTCATAGTCTTTACTCGAAGACATAGGATTTTGGTTAAGCAACACTTCAGTCATTCTGATTGGTTCTCTTGGACCCCACTTAGCAGTACGGTGGTTCCTATGACTCAACAAAGAAGAAAAAGAACGATGAAAGAACTAAGTCTTCGCGCTCCATAGTCTTCATGCGATGTCTTCTCTTGTCATAGTCTTCAATGTGAGTGTCTTCACATACCACCTTTGACTTCAATGTCTTCTTACATTTTTAGGGGTCATCTCTGGTAGGAAAACCGAATCAATGAGGGACTTCTACCTGTGTTATCCTGCAATTCTCACAAACATATTAGTCCCTCAACCAGGTTTGTCGTCAATACTCCAAAACCAACTAGGGGCGGCACTAGATGCACTTACAATCTCCCCCTTTTTGGTGATTGATGACAAACTGGTTGAAGTTTTCAACGGGGAATAAAATATGTGAAATTGTAAAGGATAGGTTATTGTCTTCATAAGTGGCAAAGGCTCCCCTGAAGATGTGCATATAAGTAATTTGCTTTTGGTATGCAAATGCACATGGCAGGTTGTACTTGTGGAGATCCTCTTCAACTTATGATGACAATTCATCATGCATGAAAAGTATGTGAAGATAATGACATGCATAATGAAAAATGGATGTCTGCAAAATGATCTAAGTGCGGAATTAATCGTCGCACATGCGGATTTTATCATCTCATCACAGAAAAGCAAATAAGTAGCAGACGACCATCGAGTTTGAGTGTTACAACTCAAAGAACCAAATGTATCAAAACGCGAGAGTTGTAAACACTAGGAAAAATATAAACCCACCGCCCATATGGACCCGCTTGAAGACTATCAAACTCATATGCTTCTCCCCCTTTTGTCAGTAAGGACCAAAAAGGTTTGAAGACATAGAGCACCTACTCGTTCCCATGAGGAGTTGGTGAAGCAGCAGGGTCATCAGAGTTGGTTAGCGGTGTAGACGAACTCGGTGCAGTGGTGATTCGCGCCGAAGGTGGTGAAGTAGCATCGTCTTCATCATCGATGACACGTGCATTCACTGTTGCAGCAGAGGAGGAGAACTCAGAGTCTTCAAGAGACGGAGTACGCCGTAGCAAGGTCCTTCTTGGAGGTGTTGAGTCAAACTTGAAGCATTCAGAGAAACCATCCTCTTGAAGATCATCTTCAGAACACATAAGCTTCATCCCTTTCCATGTACGCCGAAAAATTTCATGGGTGACAAAGGCATTCTTGGTGGCAAGGTTGCGAATCCTATTTACGTCCACCAAGAGGCCTTGCATTTGGCGCTTCAGCCAGTCATGATGCTTATCCTGTTTCTGATGAAGGGCAACCAGAAGCTCTCGGTCATTGAGAACACGGGATCGCTTCTTGGGCCGTTGTGCAATGGTGCTTTTAGTGGCTTCAGTGAGGGCACGATGAGGTGCACGGGTAGTACCAGCCAGAGGATAAACACGAGTGACTGCTGGGTCGCCTTCAATGTGTTGAGAGAAACTTTGCTTATCAGCATTCTGAAGACTAAGGGGCTCCTTGGAAGGCTCTGGATAGATGGCTCAACTAACATGTCGACGCCAGGCAGAAAAATCCGATGATTGCGAGCAGAGGGCTGATAGGTGACAGCTGAGTGTAGTTTAATCAGACGCATAATCCATGGGGCGTAAAACTTCAAGCCAAAGAGATCAGATCCGGATGCAGCAAGTTGGCGGATGAAGAAGTCTTGTGCATTGAAGCTTTTGCCGTGAAGAATATGGAAGACCAAAGTCTTCATTGTACCTTCCAGCTTTCCATGTGGAGAATGTCCTTTGATGGGCGAGAGAGTTCGCCTCATGATGTGATAGGTAGTGCGTGGCAGATACTGAAGGTCTTCAATAAAGAACTCCTTAGGATATTCAGCATCTGGAGACAAAGGCTTCATCATGCTAAGCATCTGACTCATGTTGGGTTCAGGCTTGTGAAAAATGCTTTCCATAGCAGCACTGTGAAGCTGACAACCAGGTGCATAAAGATCTCCGGGAGTGGGCAGGCCAGTGAGCTCAATGATATCAAAGGCTTTGGCTTCGTGATGAACATTACCTGTCATCCACTCAAGGACCCAAGTCTTCGGATCCCTGTTGTAGCCACGAATATGAAGAGTGGCATATAATTGGAGCAGCAATTCTTCGTTCCAGTGCTCCTTGTCAGTGACGAACTTCAACAAACCAGATTCTCTGAAGCAATCCAGCGCTTCTTCCAAACAGGGCAGACCATTTATGGCTTCAGTGTCAAGACGCATATGGGGAAAAATGCGACCTTGATTGTACAAGATGCATGAGTAATAACTGCGTTGCTGATAGCTCCGGAACTGATCAGAAGATATTCTTGCCTTTGAGTAGGGGTTCTTGGCGCTATTGAAGAAGGTATTGTGTGCTTTGAAGCCATTGATATTGAATGATCCGGGTGCAGATGCAGTGCCTGGAAACCTAGGCAGCCTTGGCATTGGCTTCTGAACCTGAGGCCTGCGCTCGACGTGATAGTCAAATTGGGGACCAGCAGCAGGTGGAGGAACAAGAAGAGGCCATTTGACAGTGATGAGCTGACCATAGTTGTATGCTTGCTCAATAGTATGTGGCCTTGGTGGCGGAACAGGAGCAGTGGCATCAACAGAGGCGTCAGGCTGCACATCTGTTGCAGGTGCATCATTGGCTTCATTGGCCTCTGGCACAGTGTTAGGTGCAGGCTCCATAGTGTCTTCAGCCATGACCACGTCATTGGCTTCAGTGGTGTTAGTGGTGGCAGCCTCGGGATTCTCAACCTCCACTTGAGGAGCTAGAGGGTCGGGCACTGACACGTTCACTTCAGGAACAGCTTCTTCAGTGATGGGGGAAGTAGGGACACGTTCTTCTGCTTGTTTTTCTTCGGCTGATGCAGCTGGATTGTCTTCAACAACTTTAGCTTTAGACTCGGAAACGTTCACAGTAGGAGTGGCTTCGGGGAACACCTGACGTGCAACAGATTGGTGGTGCACTTCTCCTTCTGAAACGCTCGAAAGAGGGACTTGGGGCCTTGGTCCTTTGCGAAGCCTGCGTAATGCTGGCGACGCCTGTGAAGATGGAGTTGGCTGGGCCTCAAAGTCATCCTCTTCTTGCACTGATGGGGTTGCTTGCGGTTGGGGAGAGCTTGGAGTGTCTTGTCTCTGTGGGTGATCAGCCCATGATGCATCCTGAGCAGTTGGCGTCAGAGGACGACCAATGCTGATGAGTTCACTGTGCGTAAGCACATGCGATGATACCAATTGGTGCTCGATCTGAGGAAGGACTTCATCATCTTCAACATTGTCATGGTGACCAATGTCTTCAGCAGCGGTGGGGTCAACTGCTGGAATGTCTTCAGCTTCAGGAGCCTCTGTGGAAGCAGGCTCATGAACTATCATCCGTCGTTCTTGATCCGAAGATTTAGGACGAGCAACCGAGATGGGCTCGACAACAAGGGGCTCTGTGGGAGCAGCCCAATCTTTCTTGGTTTTGCGCTTCTTCGTGGTGGTAGCGACATCAGAAGCTTCAGGATGTTTCCTCTTTCTGGCTTCAGCCTCGGCAGCCCTTGTCTTTTTTAATTCTGAAGCCACTGTGGGGACCTTAGGCTTCGAGCCTATCATACTGGCTGGGGAGACAATGGGATGTGCTTCCTGCCCTATTGCTTCGGGTTTGGCCACAGCTGGCTTCTTCTTCTTCTTTGCAGCCATCCTGGGATCGATGCCAGGACGCCCAAGAGCCTTGCGCTTTTCAGCTTCATTGTAGGCTTGCACGCACTTGTCAGCCAGACTCTTCATGCGCTCACGAGAACCTTTAGCTTCTTCGCGTTTCTTGAGAAAGGCTTCCTTGAGCTCGTGCAGCATAGTCTTGAAGTTCTTGACATCTTGCACGCTGAGCTTTGCCATGTGCTGCTTGAACTAAGCTTTCTCATAGTTGATCTTTTGCTTCAGTTGAACGATGCGCTGAGCTAGAGCTAGCTCAGAAGCAATGGCGCCAGTGAAAGCGACGCTGAGGCCAATTGGAAGTTGCACATCATCAAAGCTGAGATTGGGGGTTTCAAACCACTCATCAATGAAGTTGTGGATGATTGCCACGTCAAAGGGAGGCAAATCATTGAAGATTTCTGCTTCTTCCTTGCTCTTAATCAGTTGCTCAAGAGCGCCATCTGCAAGATCTTCATCGCTGGACAGATCAATGGCGTCATTGCGCAGAATAGCAGCAGAAGTCAGTGCCTGATCAGTATTCTTTCTCATCTCAGTCTTCTTGGAGATATGTGATAGATCTTCAGACCACACACTGTCTTTAGGAGGTGCAGTAGCTAGTGGCTTCGCCCGTAAGATTTTTGGTGCTGAGGCAGACTTTGAAGCTTTGGGCTTCTTCAGTTTCTTTGGCTTCGGCGGTGCAGGCGCTTCATCAGATTCAGCGTCATCTGCAGGCTCATCCACGACTGTCCCTTGAACCATGATATGAGTGATGAGACCTTCCAGGTTGTAGAAGGGCCCAACAAGATTGGGTTCAGCTTCGCGTGTGCCATCAGCACGAGGAGCAGAGGGGCCTGGATTGAAGTCTAAGCCTTGTGACTTCTTGTTCTCTTTGGCCAAGTTCCTAGCAAACTGAAGGTTGCGCTTGAACAGATTATCATCGCGGCACCACAGTAATGAAGATGGGTCTGCATCCGCAGGCTGCGGTCCACGGACCATGCAAGGATAGAAGTCTTATTCAATGGCTTCAGGTCTGTACTTGGGTTGAAGATTTCTGTATAGAATGTCTCCCCATGGTCGTTTGATGGCATTCTTCTCAGCATACTCCTGGGTCATGAACCTGTACTTCAACCACTATTCTGCCCAATATCTTCGAATCCATTGGATTCGAGTTTTTCGCTGATTGTAGTCCTCCTCTGGATCTGCCTTGTACAGCTCATAGAGGTCACGAGGCAAATCTCTTGAGGTGTTGCCACGACGCTGTCTGCCACCCTTTCTTGTAGGTTTCTTTGGTGCCATGAAGCTTAAACTGAAGGGCTTCAACACGTTTAAAGGATTCAAAGGCTTTCGCTTTCTGGTCAAACAGGAACTGGCTTCGGGAGAGTTAATGTGATGCTGTAAGAATTCTGCAAACGAATGCAGACTATGAGAACCAAGGGATTCTTCCACGGACATGTACCTGTGATAGCATTAAGGTGCGAGGGAAGGGGAAGAGGTCATATGCATTCTCAGAAGATTTTGAAGATAAATCAGTTTAGAAGACATTGACCTCATAGTGCGAAGACATTCACTCATAGATAGAGAGTTGGTTCCAGATTTGTACGAATCCATGAATAAGTACAAGTGAGGAATCTAACTACTTTGTGAAGCATAAGTGAACATACTAGGCATATTATGAGATGCAGTATGAAATAGATCCAACTTGTGTGAACAGAAACTGCTTGTGGTAGAAAGTGATGAATCTATATGATCAAAGGGGCCGTAAAAAGGAAGTTTTATTTACCACACAAAGAACTGCTAAACGGAGTGGGAGAGGAGGCCGAGCAGTTCGATCGTCCGTGCCCTAACTTGGCGACGGAGGACACCAATGGCGACGGCGGAGAAGACGATGTCCGCGGCCGGCGTGAAGACAGCGTCGGTGAGGTCGCGGCAGCTAGCGCTTCGTCGCCGGCGTCACCGAGGGCTAGCGGTGGCGCTAGGGTTTGTGCGAGAGTGGAAGAAAGGATAATGACTATGGTGAGGCGTGTATTTATAGGGACAGGGACGGCACAGTGTTATTACACAGGTGCCCCTGGCGATTCACATCTGAAGGACACGTGGCCATCATGCAACATATCGGAGATTGTTCCATGTTCCCTCGCATGCCTGGATTGTCGGGTGGTCATTCCCACTTCTCTGGGTTTCAGGTGAAGGAATTAGCATTGAAAACGGACTTAATGTTTGTCTCTGTATCTTCTGCTGACTAGGACGCAAAGAAGACATTCGACAATTTCAATAGAATGCATATGATTTGGACAGATAGAGTTTGAGATAGAAAGCATAGAGAGATTAGGGTCCGATCACATTCACTTAGTTCAAAAGATTCAACAAGGAAGACATAGCTATAAGTGAATGTTGTAGAGGACAGAACACTAGTATGTATATATCAGAAGACAATCAAGTCAACATAGTGAAGATAATCATGAAGACAAGTTGAAAATGAAGACAAACAAAATGTGAAGACATAGCACATGTAACGCCATGGGTAAAACACTTCAAACAGAAGAATTTGGTGGTGGCGTTACCCACCGTATAGGAAGTATTAGACCCAGACACGGCGCACAATTATCGTGGCGCTCCGAAGTCAAATTCCACGTTAATGTATTCACACTCAGAATGTAAGTCTTCATTGATTGAAGATATACTTTACTTCGTGTGTTGCACATCTAAGTCATCAACATGCATAAGTGTTAGGATGTGTGCCTGATCACAGGACATTTGAGGATTCCAAGATATTTAGCTCACACCGTAACTTGCAAAACCTCTTCTCATCCAAGGGCTTGGTGAAGATATCTGCCAATTTCTCTTCAGTGTTGACGTGTATGATATCAATATCTTCCTTCACAACAAGATCTCTGAGAAAGTGATGACGAATTTCAATGTGCTTTGTCTTCGAGTGCTGAACTGGGTTGTTGGCAATCTTGATGGCGCTTTCGTTGTCGCAGTAGAGTGGTACTTGCTTCAGGTGAATGCCATAGTCTTTGAGTGTTTGCTTCATCCATAGAAGCTGAGCGCGGCAAGATCCAGCAGCAATGTATTCAGATTCAGCAGTGGAGAGAGATACACAGTTCTGCTTCTTTGAAGACCAACATACAAGTGATCGTCCCAGAAAATGACATGTGCCTGATGTAGACTTGCGATCCACCTTGTCACCAGCATAATCAGCATCCGAGAATCCAACTAGATCAAACTCTGAGCCCTTTGGATACCATAATCCTAGTGTTGGGGTGTGAGCCAAATATCTGAGAATTCGCTTCACAGCTAAGTGATGTGATTCCTTTGGTGCCGCTTGGAACCGGGCACACATGCAAACACTAAGCATGATATCTGGCCTAGATGCACATAAATAAAGTAAGGAACCAATCATGGAGCGCTATACCTTTTGATCGAACTCTTTACCATTGTCGTCGGGACCCAGATGATGTTTGGCTGGCATTGGCGTCGTGTAGCCTTTGCAATCTTGCATTCCAAATTTCTTCAGGCAATCTTTGAGGTATTTCTCTTGAGATATAAAGATGTCGTTGCGTTGCTGACGTATTTGAAGACCAAGGAAGAACTTCAGCTCACCCATCATGGACATCTGATATTGCTCTTGCATCATATATCCAAACTCGTCAGTGTATTTCTGATTGGTGCAGCCGAAGATAATGTCATCCACATATATTTGGCACACAAATAGTTCACCATCATATGTCTTCGTGAAGAGAGTGGGGTGGAGGGAACCAGGTTTGAAGCCTTTGCTCTTCAGGAAGTCTTTGAGTGTGTCATACCAAGCCCTAGGGGCTTGTTTGAGGCCATACAGTGCCTTGTTGAGCTTTTACACCATGTCAGGATGTTTTGGATCTTCAAAGCCAGGCGGTTGTGCAACATACACTTCTTCATCAATATTGCCATTGAGAAAAGTGCTCTTCATATCCATTTGATGTAGAAGAATGTTATGATGATTTGCATAGGCCAGCAGTATGCATATGGCTTCAAGCCTAGCCACAGGAGCAAATGTCTCATCGAAGTCAATCCCTTCAACTTGAGTATATCCTTGAGCAACGAGACGAGCTTTGTTTCTGACAACTTGACCATGCTCATCTTGCTTGTTGCGATATATCCATTTGGTGCCTATTATATTGTGCTTGCGAGGATCAGGACGCTTAACCAGTTCCCATACATTATTCAGCTCAAAATGTTGAAGCTCTTCTTGCATAGCTTGAATCCATTCAGGTTCCATGAAGGCTTCATCAACTTTCTTGGGTTCGGATATTGAGACAAATGCGAAGTGCCCACAGAAATTTGCTAGCTGTGTTTCCCTTGAACGAGTGAGTGGACCTGGTGCATTGATGCTATCAATTATTCTCTCAATCTGTACTTCATTTGCAACACGAGGATGTACAGGACGAAGATTTTGCTCTTGCTGATCATTGTCACCGTTAGAAGGATTGTCTTCAGGCTAAGCATTGTCTTCAGGTTGATCATTGTCTTCAGGTTGATCAGGTGCGGAGATGATAAGTTCCTCTTCAGGCTGAGCTTCAGAAGGTATAATTTCTCCAATTCCCATAAGTTTGATTGATTCACTGGATGGAACTTCATCTAGCACATTTGGCAGGTGCTCTCTTTGCGAGCCGTTAGTCTCATCGAACCGCACATCCATAGTTTCAACCACTTTATACTGAAAGAGGTTGAAGACTCTGTAGGAGTGTGAATCCTTTCCATATCCAAGCATAAAACCTTCATATGCTTTTGGTGCAAATTTTGAAGTGTGATGTGGATCCTAGATCCAGCACCTGGCACCAAATACTCTGAAGTAACTGACATTTGGCTTCTTGCGAGTAAGGAGTTCATAGGATGTCTTGTTCAGAAGCTTGTGAAGATAAACACGGTTGATGATATGGCATGCAGTATCAATGGCTTCAGGCCAGAATTTTCTTGGAGTCTTGTATTCATCAAGCATCGTCCGAGCCATCTCAATAAGTGTTCTGTTCTTGCGTTCGACGACGCCATTCTGCTGTGGCGTGTACGGAGCTGAGAATTCATGTGTGATGCCCAAAGTATCAAGATATGTATCTAGGCTAGTGTTCTTGAATTCAGTGCCATTGTCACTTTTGATGTGCTTTATCTTGACGCCATAGTTGTTCATTGCTCGATTGGCGAAGCGTCTGAAGACATCCTGCACTTCAGTCTTGTAGAGGATTATATGCACCCAAGTATATCTTGAATAATCATCAACAATGACAAAGCCATAGAGACAAGCAGTAGTAGTAAGAGTTGAGTAATGAGTGGGACCTAAAAGATCCATGTGGAGCAGTTCGAAGGGTTGAGTCGTTGTCATGATTGTCTTCGAGAGATGCTTGGCCCTCGTCATCTTTCCTGCTTCACAGGCACCGCATAAGTGATCTTCTTGAACTTGACGCCCTCGATGCCTATGACATGCTTCTTTCTTGCAAGAGTGTGCAAGTTCCTCATGCCAGCATGCCCTAGCCTCCGATGCCAGAGCCAGCATTCTGAAGCTTTTGCTAGAAGACATACGGCAAGCTGTGGTCCTGCTGAGAAATCTACCACGTACAAATCATCTTTCCGATACCCTTCAAACACTAGAGACTTGTCAGATTCCATTAGAACAAGGCAACAGTATTTTCCAAACATCACAATCATGTTTAAATCGCAAAGCATTGAGACAGACATTAAGTTGAAACCAAGGGATTCAACAAGCATGTCTTTATCAATGTGTTGATCCTTTGAGATTGCAACTCTACCTAGACCCAATACCTTACTTTTACCAGTGTCAGCAAATGTGATGTGACTTTTGTCAGATGGACGTAAGGTTGAGTCCATAAGAAGGCTTCGCTTGCCAGTCATGTGATTGGTACATCCACTATCAATAATCCATTCTAAAGCAGCTGGTGTCATACCCTACAGTGCAGTTAGGGGGATAGGCTTCACGAAGAGAATTGTGAAGCAAAAACATTTGACAAGCCAGTGGATTATGAAAGCTTAGATCGAGATTAGGACTGATAGGGCAAGTAGCAAGCAACTCAGGAACAAAGTACATAATAAGACCATTTGGGCATTTGATCTTGCGCCCTACAAGATGTTTAAGGTCCCCAGCAATAGCTTCAGACGATTTTGGTTTTCGGCTGGAGACCTTTCCCTGCAAAAGAGAGTTAAGCTTTCTTAGCCACCCACATCTTCAAGGGTGGCTTCGAAGCAATGAGTCTAAGTGCAGCATCTGAGAAATTTGGCTTTGGAGCCCTAGCAAAAAGTCTTGCAGGTGGACAATAGTACTCATAAGAATAAGAAGAATAGTTCTTGGTCTTATGAACATGGCGGTTTGATGAAACACGCTCATATTCACAGGCCTGAGTATGGCTTCCCTGCAAAACATTTGCGTTAGTGCGACTCAGGTGAGTCCTCTGTCTATATGAAGCCTTTGGACCGTATGAAGCCTGTGGTCTGGGGTTTGTCTTCTTCACCTGTGGTGTCATGATGACATTCACAGGAAGATTCTCCAAACACCTTTTCGGCACCCAGACCTTCGTCATTGGCGGTCCATTCCTGCAGTTGATACCGATATACCTGGCAAACACTTCACCCTTCTGATTCTTAAACAGTTTATAGTTTGCATCAAAGGATTCATCAATAACAATGGGATTAGCACAAGTGAAGCCAGATAGGGTGGGTGGATCCACTGAAGGTCCCTTTGCAGCAACCCATGTGGTTTTGGGGTACTGCTCAGGTTTCCAGTAAGAGCCATCAGCATTCATTTTCCTTTCGAACCCAACACCCTCTTTCCTAGGGTTTCGGTTCAGGATCTGCCTTTTGAGGACATCACATAGTGTCTGATGCCCTTTGAGGCTTTTGAACATCCCTGTTTCAAGCAATGTCTTCAACCTAGCATTCTCATCAGCAATAGTAGTGGCATCCTCAGCAGAGGGGTTAGTTATCACATCAACAGTTGAAGATATTGCAACAGTAGCAAAAGTAGAATATTCAGCAACAGAAGTAGCGTTATCACGCTCAATGCATTTAAGACATGGTGGTTCAAAACCTTCCTGAGCGGAACTGATCTGTTTGGCGCGAAGTGACTCGTTTTCCTTTTGAAGATCTTCATGAGCCGCTCTCAATTTTTCAAGGTCTTGCTTCCTTTGAAGATAATCATAGGAAAGCTTTTCATGAGATGTTGAGAGCATTTCATGACGACTTTCAAGTTCCTCATACTTAACATGAAGATTTTTTATGTCTTCAATTAAGGACTGAGATCGAGTCATTTCAGTGTCCAACAGGTCATCGCTTTTGTCTAATAGTTTTTGAATATGTTCCATAGCTTTCTGTTGTTTAGTTGCAATTTTAGCAAGTGTTTTGTAGCTGGGTTTGGAACCACAATCAGAGTCATCTTCACTGGAAGTTTGATAGTGAGTAGTGCGTGTGTTTAACTTGGCACCGCGTGCCATGAAGCAGTAGGTAGGAGCAGAGTAGTCCTTGTCATTTGCATCGGTGTCGGTGACGGAGTCATTGTCTTCAGTGTTGAAGATGGACTTGGTAACATATGCTGTAGCCAGACTCGCAACGCCAGAATCGGACTCCTCCTCGGACTCCACCTCCGCCTCCTCAGAAGCGGACTCCTCCTCTGAATCCATTTCCTTGCCAACGAACGCACGTGCCTTGCCAGATGAACTCTTCTTGTGTGATGAAGACTTTGAGGAGGACTTGGAAGAAGACTTTGAGTATTTCTTCTTCTTCTTGTCATCAGAATCATACTCCTTGCTCTTCTTTTTCTTCTTGTTCTCATTGTCCTACTGCGGACACTCAGAGATGTAGTGGCCAGGTTTCTTGCACTTGTGGCATGTTCTCTTCTTGTAGTCATGAGTAGAAGCTTCATCATTCCTTGAGCTTGACCGTGAGGACTTTTTGAAGCCTTTCTTCTTGGTGAATTTTTGGAACTTCTTCACAAGCATAGCAAGCTCCTTTCCAATGTCTTCAGGATCATCAGAACTGCTGTCAGACTCTTCTTCAGATGAGGAGACAGCTTTTGCCTTCAAGGCACGAGTTCGCCCATGGTTGGGACCGTAGATGTCTCTTTTCTCAGAAAGCTGAAACTCGTGTGTGTTGAGCCTCTCAAGTATGTCAGACGGATCGAGTGTTTTGAAGTCAGGACGTTCTTGAATCATCAGGGCTAGGGTGTCAAACGAGCTGTCAAGTGATCTCAGGAGTGTCTTGACAACTTCATGCTTGGTGATCTCAGTGGCGCCGAGGGCTTGAAGCTCATTTGCGATGTCAGTGAGTCGATCAAATGTGAGCTGAACATTCTCATTGTCATTTCTCTTGAAGCGGTTGAAGAGGTTGCGAAGGACACTGATTCTCTGATCTCTCTGGGTTGAGACGCCTTCGTTGACCTTGGAGAGCTAGTCCCAGACTAGCTTAGATGTTTCCAAAGCACTCACACGGCCATATTGTCCTTTGGTCAGATGACCACAGATGATGTTCTTAGCAGTGGAGTCCAGTTGAACGAACTTCTTGACATCAGCAGCGGTGACACATTCACCAGCCTTGGGAACACCATTCTTGACGACATACCATAGGTCGACATCAATGGCTTCAAGATGCATGCGCATCTTATTCTTCCAGTAGGGATATTCAGTTCCATCAAAGACTGGGCACGCAGCGGAGACTTTGATTATCCCTGCAGTTGACATAGCTAAAACTCCAGGTGGTTAAACCGAATCACACAGAACAAGGGAGTACCTTGCTCTGATACCAATTGAAAGTGCTAGTGATCGACTAGAGGGGGGGTGAATAGGCGATTTTTATGAAAGTCTTGAAAAAATGGAAATTTCGAAGACAAACGATAGAAATAAACCTATTACCATGCAGCGGAAGGTAGACTACACTAGGCAAACCATAGTCAAGTATTCAATGGAGTGAAAGCACAATGACTAATAGCAGCTAGGCAGTAAAGATCAGGTAGGAAGATATTGTGAAGCCAATCAAAACAAGCAGTCACTCAGTGAAGACAAAAGATAAAGCAATCATACAATGACTTCACAAGGACCAACGGTAAGTAAAGGGAAGGGAAGGATGAAACCAGAGACTCGTTGAAGACAATGATTTGTTGGAGCAGTTCCAGTTGCTGTGACAACTGTACCTCTGGTTAGGGAGGCTGAGATTCAACTCAGAAGACCTCATCTTCACCTTATTCCCCTTGAGCTAAGGACACCCAGTCCTCGCCCAATCACTCTGGTAAGTCTTCAAGGTAGACTTCCAAACCTTCACAGACTTCGTTGACCGGCGATCCACAATGACTCTTGGATGCTCAGAACGCGACGCCTAACCGGCTGGAGGATTCACAGTCCTCAAGTGTAATATGTCTTCAGATCACACAGACAGGAAGACTTAAGTGATGCCTAACACTCTTTGGCTCTGGGTGTTTAGGGCTTTATCCTCGCAAGGAATTCTCTCTCAAAGGCTTCGAGGTGGGTTGCTCTCAAATGACAAAAGCCGTGCACTAACTCTGAGCAGCCAACCGTTTATGGTTGTAGGGGGTGGGATATTTATAGCCACTAGGCAACCCGACCTGATTTGTCTGAAATGACCCTTGGTCACTAAGGAACTGACACATGTTCCAACGGTCAGATTTCAAACACACACGGCAACTTTACTTGGGCTACAAGCAAAGCTGACTTATCCAACTCTGGACAAGATTTGCTCTCATAGTCTTCACTCGAAGACATAGGATTTTGGTTAAGCATCACTTCAGTCATTCTGACTAGTTCTCTTGGACCCCACTTAATAGTACGGTGGTTCCTATGACTCAACAAGGAAAAACACAGAACGACGAAACTGCTAAGTCTTCGCGCTCCATAGTCTTCACGCGATGTCTTCTCTTGTCATAGTCTTCAATGTGAATGTCTTCACATACCACCTTTGACTTCAATGTCTTCATACATTTTTAGGGGTCATATCTGGTAGGAAAACCGAATCAATGAGGGACTTCTACCTGTGTTATCCTGCAATTCTCACAAACACATTAGTCCCTCAACCAGGTTTGTCGTCAATACTCCAAAACCAACTAGGGGTGGCACTAGATGCACTTACAAGTTAATTTGATCTTTGGGAAGGCTTCATGCTAACTTTCTTATGCCCATGGGCCTCCATGGGTATGTGGGTATCCAGCGGGTTTGGGCATGGGCACAGGTTATGCCCATGGATAATTTGATGGATGGGAAGAGGGTAGGGAGATGGGTCATGGGTTGGATTTGGACCAGCTCCACCCGCCCCAAACCCGGCCCATTGCCATCCCTGGTTGCGAGTAGCTATCGTTTTGTGCAGGTACGAGGGACTTGAGCGTGGCCTCCTACTGGATTGATACCTTGGTTCTCAAAAACTGAGGGAAATACTTACGCTACTCTGCTGCATCATCCCTTCCTCTTCGAGGAAATCCAACGCAAACTCAAGAGGCAGCAGTCAGCCCCCAATGTCACAACTTTCTCAACTTCATAAAAGAAGTCATAATATTGCTCTTCAAGCATTCCTTCAGCCAAGGGGGGAATTCTCTCCACCTCTCTGCACCCAAGTAAAATTCTAACATATTCAGGTTTATGTATAGTAGTTTCATCAACTTCCAGTGTTATCCCCACCAGAGCCCCAGCATAAGCCGCGTGTTCAGTGCACCTTTTTTCTATAGGAATATTACAAACCCTCACCCAAGATTTTTCCATTATTCCCTTGGCCCCTACAGATGCAGTCCAAGGTGTAATGCAAACCACAACGGCCCCCTCCATCAAAGGCATATGTTTCCCATAACAGCATGCCCTCTCAACTTCACTAGCATTAGGAAAATGCATCACAAACTTAGCAGGGCCAATGGAACGAGCCGTACATCGCCACTTATTCTTACTAGGCTTTTTAGCAAAGATGGCATTAAATTCATGTTCAATCTCTTTCACAGATGCAACCCCCTCCACAATAGTGATCACTACGTTGTTAGTTTTTTCTACACTCTGCTTAGCGGCACACATATCAGGAATATAGAAAAAACCCTGGCCAGGCGACTGGAATCCGTACATGAATGGAACACATTCCCAAGGCCTTAGAGTTTGACATAATTGAGCCATATGACCTAGCTTGTTGCATTTCTCACATCAGATAGTAGGGCAGCGAGGAGCGAAATGACCTGAGAGGGAGCAGTTGATGCAGATCTCGTTGGTGCTTTTGGTCGCAGCTTGTCCAGTCGGTGGAGGTGGAGGTGGAGGATGTGGAGGTGGCTCCTTGGCGCCCGTCATCGTCTCCTTGGCCGCCCCGCTCATGGCTCGCGCGGCGGCTTCCCATCTGTCTTCGACCTCGCCACCCCAGATCTCGAACCACCAGTCGCTGGCGGTGGTGGATCTGGCCGCTGCCATACCATATGGCGAGTCTGATTTGGCAGCGGAGCCGTGCGCCTCCCGCCAAATCCGCCCCGCGCCATGTTGTCCCGCCACCCTCCGGATCTCCCCCCACCACGCTCTCCCATCGATTCATGCCGCGCACCACCGGACCGATCCGCCGCAGCGACCTGGGCGAAGGAGTGGTCGTCGCCGCCGGCCTTGTCGTGCCACCAGCCGAAGGACTCGCGTGGGGAGTAGTTGGGGGGCAAACCCTAGCTCGCTCCCATAGATGCCCGAAGAGGAAGGCGAGATGCGCGTCTCGTGCGCTCGTAGTGGTGGTAGGTGGGGAGAATGATGTGTTTCCCCCGCCTCCCCCGCTCCATATGTTTCTGCCCCAGGGTCGGGGTGGGGTCCCCCATGGCGATCTGCTCCCACGTGTCGCCCATCCGCCATTGACGGGCGGTGGGTGTGGTTCTGGACACCCTCAACACGGGTCGGTGCGCATACCTGATGGCCTGCCCGTCTCCCATGTACCGCGCCTCGGTCTGGGCCGTATGCCACACTCGCTGGAGACAACCACGTCGCCGGTAATCGCTCCCGAATCTTCGCAAAATGGCACGGCAGTGAGATGACGTCATCGATGTCGATGTGTTCCCCCACGCGGAGGAACTGCGCGTCAACCGTAACCCCGCGCCCGTCGATCAGCATGAGGCGGAACGCGTCGCGGCGGAGAATCAACTCACCGTCATGGAACGCGAGCGTATGCGTCTACAGATCGGCGGCGTAGGATACGCGCCATCGCTCGTCAGACGTGCGAGACCAAGACGCCAAGGTGATGAGGCAAGCCACGGAGCAACCAAGCCGTATCACAACCAACTCCGAGACCTCTACAGCAAGACCCAAGGTCAACACACACCAACATACCACCACCCATTGCGCAAACCCTACACATGACATGATCAACAACTTGCAAAGATAACTTAGACGAGCAAGGTTGGAGGTGGAAGCTGACTTTTCATCTTATTCACAAGGCTTGCTGAGTGCTAACTGGCATCCTAAATTGCAGCTTCTAGTTTTTTTTGTCGCACCAATTAGACTCAAATCAAATTGTAACACTACACTCGTATGACTACTTGAATTTTTTTATGAAACATATGGGAGAGGGAAATGGATGCTGCTGTGATTTATGTCAAATGCCATGTTTCTAGGCAAATGTAACTTAGGAGTTTATAGCAGGTGCTGTAACTGACAAAACGTCATATTGCGGGCGCAAAGTCTTGATTTCTGAATGTTGTAGCAGCTCTGTACTTCAAAGTCACTCTGCAGACCCTACAATTTTTTTACCCTGCAGCACTCATCCTGGCACAGTGGCACCTAAGGAAATGCGAGTTGGAGATCACAAGCTGCGGGCATTTTACCTCAGCGGACTAATTTTCCTGTCCTGCTATTTTTGTTGGGGTTCAGATCCGCTGATCTGCAAAGTAAGCAAGGGCTACGGCCATGGATGTGTTGAGATCAACAGGATTTTATCCATACCTGTATTTTCTTCGGGCTGGACGGTGAAGACAAGCTGGAGCGCCGCGCACTGCTGAAGGAGGTCGGCTCGACTGGGTTCCGGCTGGCCGGCCACCTTGCGTCGTCGATTGAGATTGGTGAAGCTCCAGGAGAAAGGGGATTTGGCTTCGGGGGGAGAATGTGGATGTGAGCTGTCGAGGAGAGTGTGCTCAGTGCAGGGTTGTCATAATGCCTTTCTCACTGCCGCTGGAATGGGAATAGGACAGCAAGATTTATGACGGAGAGGGAGCGGCCGGGGAGAGAAAGGAGAGCCTATCCTGTGAAACGGACGCGCTCGTGCAGCAACCGTGAAGCCATGTCAGGGATTAAAGCCCCCGCGTCGTCCCCGCTAGGGGACTCGGGCAGCGCCCTAAACCCAGCCGCCGGGGGCGCACACTCCCTCCTCCCCTCTCTCCGCCGTCGCCGGCCTAAACCTGGGGGCCGACGGCGGTGGCGGAGGACATCGCCTCTCTCCCATGGATTTGGGGTTGTGTGGGGCTTCGAATCGTGGGGAGGCGTGTCCGATCCGATCGGCAACGATGAAGGCTGTGGCGCGGCGGCGTCCGAGGCGGCGTAGCTGCGGGCGCGGCAGCCAGCCCTGTTCGGGCGGCGGCGCGCCATCTGCCTTTGCATCGACCGCGGCATGGAGGGCCTGGTGGTCGCGTCGATGACATCTCCGGCTAGATCTGTTCTCACCAGTGCAACCGGCGGTGGTGGTCATCTCTTCCGTCAGAAGTGGTCGCCCTGTGGCTGGATGGTCGGATCTCGAGATTCGTCATCTAGTTCTGGCTACGAGTTGAGGAGACAATCATCTAGTTGATGGTGGTGTGTCCATCGTGCATTACGCTGATGATATAATCATCTTTATGGAGCACGACTTGGCAAAAGCGAGAAATATGAAGCTGGTTTTATGCTTATTTGAACAATTGACCGGATTGAAGATTAACTTTCATAAAAGCGAGTTGTTCCGTTTTGGTAGAGTCAATGAGGAACAAGAGGCTTATAGGCAATTGTTCGGATGCGAATTGGGGGCATTACCTTTCACGTACTTAGGTATACCCATTCACCATCGTAAGCTGACAAACAGAGAATGAAAGTGCATCGAGGGTCGGTTTGAGAAGAAACTGAGTTGCTGGAAGGGCAAACTCATGTCATATGGAGGCTGATTGATTCTTATTAATTCGGTGCTCACGAGCATGCCTATGTTTCTCTTATCTTTCTTCGATGTCCCAGTTGGTGTTAGGAAAAGGCTGGACTTCTATCGATCCTGATTCTTCTGGCAGAGTGATGAACTAAAGAGAAAATACCGACTCGCCAAATGGGATATCATCTATCGACCAAAGGACCAGAGGGTCCTTGGTATTGAGAATCTTGAAGTCAAGAACAGATGTCTTCTCAGTAAGTGGTTGTATAAGTTATCAGTTGAGACTGAGGCCACGTGGGCGCAGATTCTTCGTAGTAAGTATCTGCAGTCCAAGACTTTGTCCCAGGCGACAGTGAGACCGAATGACTCTCCATTTTGGAGGGGCTTATGAGAGTCAAAGCTGCCTTCTTTAATAGAACAAAGTTTATAGTCGGTAATGGCAACACCACTTGCTTCTGGGAGGATACTTGGCTTGGTGAAACGCCGTTGGCGCTTCAGTATCCGTCCCTGTATCGTATTGTCCAATGACGTGATGCTCTTGTTGCAACGATTATGCGGTTCATTCCCCTTAATATTCAGTTTAGGAGGGCGCTTGTTGGCGACCGGTGGGAAGCATGGCTTCATTTGGTGAGTAGACTAATGGAGGTTCAGCTATCTCATCAGCCCGATCAGTTGTGTTGGATGCTTACTAGGTCTGGAGAGTTCATAGTTAAGTCGATGTATATCGATGTCATTAACTCTAGTGCTCTTCCTAGTTCCAAAGATGTCTGGAAAGTCAAAGTTTCTTTGAAAATTAAAGTGTTTATGTGGTTTATATATAAACAAGTCATTTTAACAAAGGATAATTTGGTTAAGCGCAACTGGATAGGATCTACTAGATGTAGTTTTTGTGATCAGGACGAAACTATCAAGCGCCTCTTCTTTGACTGCCTGTTGGCGAGAATTTTGTGGCACACGGTGTATATTGCCTTTAACATTACTCCTCCGAATTCAGTCAGTACGTTATTTGGAACGTGGCTTGTTGGGATAGAGTCCGAAACAGCTAGACACATTCGCGTAGGAGTATGTGCTTTGTTGTGGGAAATTTGGAACTGTAGAAATGATTTGGCTTTTAACAAAACAACAAATATTCATTTTTTGCAGGTTTTATTCCGGGCTACTGCGCTGATCCGTATGTGGTCGTTACTCACTCTGACAGAGGCCAGGGAGCGTTTGGTTACTGGATCTGTCCGCTGGGAGATGGTAGCGCGGGATATCTTCAACCGGTTTGGATGGCGGTCATGTAATAGGATAGGCGATTAGTTTACCTATCTTTGTTATGCCAGCCGGTTGTGGCTTTTGGGCCTATTGTTTTTGGCGTTGTGGCTCTTTGTGAGCCTGCCGTTATTTTGTTTTCAGACTATAAGACCTTGTTAAACCTCTTTATTTATCTATAAATGTGGCCGTATGCATCGTTCTGATACAGAGGCTGGGGAGTCCCCCCTTTCTGAAAAAAACGAGTTGAGGAGACATAGTTGCCGGTGAAAACCGAGCCGTTGGTGGGCGGTGGCGGCGTTTTGCGCCGTTACCTTGATGAATGCATCATAGTGTAACTGTTGTTGACTCACTCGTGCTGCTTCGAGGGAAACCCCAGGATCTGGTCTTCCAGATCGCACGATGGCGGTACTACGGTGCCGTTTCTTTCTTGGGAGCATCGTTAGTGGAGCAGCGCTGGAAGACAGAGGCAGAAGGTGGAGCGTCTTCGTATTGCACGGAGCTTCGGTGAAGCTGTCAAGTCATGCCTGGGTGACAGGTGCTACGCACGACATATCTTCCAGAGTCTTCGCGTATGGACGGACGAGCGCAGGGCAATGGCACCGTTGGTTCCCGTGGTGGCATCGACGGATGTCCGGACTGGCAAGAATGATGCGGATCTCTTTTCTGAAGATGGGTCAGTGGTCTGATAATGATGGCGGCTTTTAAAATGTGTACATGTGGTGTGCGTTTTAGGTAGGTTGGACTGGCTGTTAGTCCCGATACATTATGTGGATGGATCGGCAACGACACCGATTTTAGATATAAGGAGTGAGAACACTCCACGTTATCGAGTTTGTAGATGTGAGTGGTGATTTTGGTGGATTGATGTATATTCTTGTCAGATGTTTGTGGAATAATTAATAAAAATGACTGCATACATCGATTGATGCAGAGGCCGGAGATTTAACCACCTTTAAAAAAAACTGCTCTGATCCAACCTGAGTCAAAATTGAATTAAAAAGAGAGGGACATGATGTGGGGCAAGGTGACCATATGCTCTCTTCTTCCCCTATCCATGATTTACGACTGTATTATCTTTCCAATTTGGGCGTAATTTCTGTCCCAACTCGTTGGAATCAGCGGCATTAGCACACATAATGTGCTCCAAATCGATATATGATCTTCAATTATAAGGGTAAAAAGTTTATCCTTAGTTGCAGCAGCAAGATTAAAAATACTCTAGATCCTTCATATTTGTATGTAGTTTTTTTTTGCGGGGTTGCATGTCGTTGTGCCAATTGAAGAAAAACGTTTCCACATAAGTACGTACTTCCTCTGTTCGGAAATACTTGTTATCAAAACGGATAAAAGTGGAGTAGTTGTTAGTACTTGTATATGCAGAAATCAGTACCTGGAAATTGCGGTACAGATTGACGGTATATTACTTTGCTACACATGTCTTGTGACTCATTTCTGGCCATCTTAGATGGAAAGTGCCTTTATTTAATGTCCAACTAAACCTTACTAGTTGTTCATGTACATGAATGCCTCATTGGCACTCAGGTAATATGTGATTTCCTTTTGAAATTCATGTTTTTCAAGGAAAAAAACTTAGTTTGCACCAGCCTTCTAACGAATTGCTTGTAGGAGGTCCCTGAAATGGGTTTTCACATCAGTTGCAACCTCTCTGAAGCAAAAACAAAGCATGTTCTTCTGTTAGAAAATAAAGTTAATTTTAGAGTTTAGAAACCAAATCATGGAACCTCCCTGAAGTGAAACCAAAACATATCAAACAATACATAATTGTGGTCTTTAAATTTTTCTCATTTCTAATATATACTCCCTCCGTTCCTAAAGAACTGCCAAAACGTCTTATATTTAGGAACATTAGGGGGTATTCCTTAAACAGAGAAACCAGTATAGGCCAAACAAAATACCTTTGATGTACGCGGAGATATGCCACTCCTTACTTAATGCTTATTTAAGTAAGTGCTTCTTGGTTTCTCACAGTTTGGAATATGTAGGTTGTGTTGAAAGATGATGCAGATGTCGAATCTAATGTTACAGGCCTCTGTTCTTGAACATTTTGAGAAACTGAAATGCTATCCATTTTCCTGTTTTGTGTTTGTTCCTTTTCTTGTTAGCATGTGGTCTTTGACAATTTCTTTAGTCTGCCAAAATTCCTTTGTTAATGGAAACGGTTTATCTTCAGTTTGTGGCAAGAAATCTGATTGAAAAGAGTAGTCAACCAACAACCAGTAATTAAATCAGAGCCCAAACCTCCATTAATTGAATCAAGGTAAAATATCAAGAAAAGTTATTTATGAAAAATAATGATGATATACAAAAAATTGGAAGTTCTCATACTGTTCTGCAAGTAGATTACTCTTTCTAATTTTACTATCTAGTTCATCTCCCCGAAACTGATGTTTTCAGTCTCATATATACAATTTAGTAACCCATGACTTGCAGAATGTCGGTGTTCCTTATAATCCGTTTGCAAAACGTCATACATTTGAGGTTCCTATAATCTGTTCGGAAAACATGATATATGAACACATAATATTAGGTCTAGCCAGTAGTTGCCAATTTGTTTCTTATGTTGTGCGATTGACTGTTGGTTGTCCTAAAATGACTGATCATCGTGGCCAAAGAATTACCAGATACTAATCTTCTACCCGTCATCTATTTATATCTTCTTTAGTTACAAAAACCTTTTTAGCTGACTACTACTTCTCTAGAACAATCCTGTTGTATTTATTTTTCTTTTGTTTTTCATTCGAGTTATTGTCCCTTCCTCCATCTGTTATGTCATAATACATTGGAGTGCCTTATCTGCTTATCCATTTTGACAATCAGTTTATACTTGCCAACTCGCCATCCCTCTGTTGCCAATAATGATTGTTTATAGCAGCAGTGATACATATGAAGATTATCTCCACACATATTTTCAGGGCACACAAGCCTCTTCAGCGACCACTCGTTGAAATTCAAATATTTCTACATCATGGTTTTTATGATTGCTCCACAATTCACTAAGTATTTAGTTACTGTTCAGATTCAGGACCATCTTGCACGCTCCAACAGTATTTTGGCTTTGATCAGTGGGGAATGTGAAGCATCACCCTCCTTCGCAGCTTCACCAGGCTTCAAATCGATTAGTTGGAGGCATGAACTAGGGACCAGCCGGCATCCAGCATTTGTCGGCACTGGGAGAATTTTCGCAGAAATCAGAACTGGGTTAGCTACGAAATCTGAACGGACAACTGCCGAGTCTGCATTGAGTAGTGCTATCAGTCATCCTCATACATGTAACTCCACACACGTCTTTCAAACTCAAATTTCACTGAACAATAGCTAAATTCGACCTTCACACATGAAACTCCTACCTAGCACTTGGGGTTGCAGGAGCGGCAATTTGCCTGGCACTCCTAAACCTTATGCCAGCACGGAACTCCCGGCAGCACGATGCAGCAGAAGCAGTCCGGTTTCCACTTCCAGAACTCACCTTTGGTCTTGCAATCCCTTATGACGCAGAACTTGAGGGAAAGATTGCACTCTCCAGCAGCTGCGTGCCATCCAAACGCGACGAGCAGAACGATGGCCGCGCACGCGAGGCTGCTCCGCTTCATGTTTGGTCTCCACCAGCCAACTGCAGGGAAGTCATAATATTCAGTACGTTTTAGGTGAGGAAAATTAGTCTGCTGAAGCGAAATGCAAAGCAAGGGCTAGTGCATAATGAATCCGCAAAGCAAATTATGCGCTTGTACTCAGTGTGAAACTTGCACGGTCGCAGAACTAAACACATATTAGTAGACATAGAGAAAGCAGGGGAGAAGAACCGAGTGGCTTACCAGTCGACGAAGAAGCCGTCACTGGAGGAGGGGCAGGGCAGGAGGCGTCCAGTAAGCTCCGGCACAGGCTGACGGAATAGCTGATGATTGTGAGATGGACGAGCTCCCCGAGCTCCAGAGGGATGCCTCTGAAGTAACCAAAGAACAGGTTGAGAACAGATTGAGAACCAAAACACCAACTTTTATATTTCAGCAGTCAGATTCATCAATCTACTGCCAACAAAGAACAAACAAACAAAACCCAATGAACTAGTATCAGCCAGATGGTATGCTTGTGCCTGGTGGCATAGTACATTGCTCTGAGCTCGGTGCAGTTATTGATCTCTGCTCCAAAATAGGTTGTTCTTATGCAGAGCTCTGGACATGTAGGTTCTTTTGGTGCCGAGCTCTGAAAGAGGAAACAGGGGATTTGAGGCCGATACAGGTTGGTTCATAGCTCAAAAAAATTAGAGTGGAAGTATGTAAACATGAGACGATATAAAAAAATAGGAACCAAGACTCACAGGTAATTATGTAAACATTGAGACAATCAACCAGTCACATCAGCATAGGGGAAGAAGTAGGGACTACTAAGCCCTTCTTCGCCAACAGAGCAAGAGACTAGTAGAACAATAAAATCCACTCATGCATGGAGAAGACGCAAACAGCGGCAAGGTTCACGGGAAAAGAAAGGATGGTTATTGCATCAATCATACTCCCTCCGTTCCAAAATAGATGACCCAAAAGTTAGTACAAAGTTGGTATAATCCATGAGAGGACGCCTCCCTACTTATCTGGGGTAGCCGAAAGAAAGAACCGAACTCTTGTGAGAGAATGTCGTACCCTGTCTAGGGCGACGGTTGCGTGTTATATAGAGCGGGTCGCGACTCCCGTATAGCATACAGAGAAGATTACATTGTTAGGATCCTTAACTTGGAGCCCAAGAGATAGACTAGAGAGATAGAGATAGTTACAAGAGATAAGATGAAATCACAACTAACTACCCTAGTCTAGGCTAGGCTGAACCGGACCTTGCACGCCATATCTGTCGCTTAACACCCTCCCTTAATCACAACTGTATAAGGTTGAGATTATGCTTGAATTCTTCAAAATTCCTTGTGGGCAACGCCTTGGTAAAGCCATCTGCAACTTGGTCTTGTGAATGAATAAATCTGATTTCTAATTGTCTGTTTGCAACTCTTTCTCTGACAAAATAAAAATCTATCTCAATATGCTTTGTTCTTGCATGGAACACTGGGTTAGCAGATAGATAGGTAGCACCCAAGTTGTCACACCACAAACATGGAACTTTGGTATGCTTCACACCAAGTTCTCTTAACATAGACTGAACCCAGATAATTTCTGCTGTAGCATTTGCTAATGCTTTATACTCTGCTTCAGTGCTTGACCTAGATACAGTAGCCTGTTTCTTGGCACACCATGATATCAAGTTTGGTCCAAAGAACACTGCAAAGCCACCTGTGGATCGTCTATCATCTACACATCCTGCCCAATCAGAATCAGAAAATGCACTGACAAGATTTGATGATGACTTGCTGAAAAAGAGACCAAGCTTCATAGTATGTTTAACATATCTCACAATGCGCTTTGCAGCAGTCCAGTGAACTGTGGTGGGTGCATGAAGAAACTGGCATACTTTGTTGACAGCAAAAGATAAATCAGGTCTAGTCAAGGTTAAATACTGAAGAGCCCCAACTAAACTTCTGTATCTAGTACTATCTTCTTGATTCAAGAGAACTCCCTCTTCAAGTGATAATTTTTCAGTACTTGAGAGGGGGGTCAACGATGGTTTGCATCCTTGTAAACCAACCCTTCTTACCAGGTCAGCAGCATATTTTTCTTGAGATAGGTGGAGGCCATCTTCATGTTTCTTTACCTCAATACCTAGAAAGTAGTGCAGATCTCCCAAATCCTTGAGAGCAAACTCAGCATTTAAGTCTTTTAACAGCCCTGTCACTGCTTCATTTGATAAACTTGTAACAATGATATCATCCACATAAATCAACACAAAAATTGATGTATTTGACTTATTGTAAATAAACAGAGATGTATCAGACTTGGAAGGAGTAAAACCAAGTGCTTGCAATTTCTGACTCAGTCGTGAGTACCATGCTCTGGGAGCCTGCTTTAGTCCATATAGGGCTTTATCAAGCTTGCACACATAGGAAGGCTTGCTCTTGTTCTCAAACCCAGGAGGCTGTTTCATGTATACTTCCTCTTCCAGAACGCCATGAAGAAACGCATTCTTAACATCCAGTTGTCTAAGACTCCATCCCCTGGATACAGTAATAGACAGTACAAGACGAATGGTTGCGGCTTTAACAACAGGACTAAAAGTGTCCTCATAGTCAATACCATACCGTTGTTTGAAACCTTTTGCAACCAACCTGGCCTTGTAGCGATCTATAGTTCCATCAGATTTTCTCTTTATTCTGTAAACCCACTTGCAATCAATTAGATTTTTACCTCGCCGTGGGGGAACTAAATGCCAAGTTTTGTTTTTCTGAAGTACCATGTATTCTTCTTCCATGGCCTTCTTCCACTTTTCATCACCAAGTGCTTCATCAAGAGTGTATGGCTCACCTGTAGAACAAGCTAGACCAAATTTGGTTATTTGCTTATAATTAAGAGGTTTAATTACCCCTTTTTGCAGCCTTGTACGTGAAGGAACAGGAGGAGCTGCACTGTTGCCCTCCACAGAGGATCCAACCTTTGGTCGAGGCGCTCCCGAGGCGGACACTCCTGGCGCGGTTTCTTGAGCAGCGGGATCTTCTGCGGCATCATCGGTCGGTGTGGTCGTGTCGAGCGGAGCAGAAGATCCCGAGCCATGCATGCGATCTGCGTCGGACCCATCATGACGCAATGATTGCGCGGGCCCGGCAGAATCTACGCCAGATCGCGCGTCCGTGGCAGGATTGGCACCGGATCCCGTGCCTGCACCAGCTTCCGCGCCTGAAGGCCCACCTGGCTGGCGGCGCACGTAGTGGTGGGGTCCGTCCGCTGGCCAGCGAGGCGGAGGCTGGCACGTGTCGCCAGCTGATTGGCGTGGAGCGGATAGCGCACCTAGCGCAGTGGGAGGTGCCCGCATGGCAGTTGCGGGCTGGTTGCTGCCGCGCCCAGCAGTTGGGGCAGAACCCGACGCGCTGACGCCCTGCTGCAGCACAGATCCCGTGGGGGATTCACTGGCGCGCTGCTGGGGCACCGATCCCGAGCCGGATATGTCCCTCGTTCGGTGGCACATGAAATATCGCTCGTTTGGAGCATATTTTGCACCGTTTTGAGAATTTCCTTTGCCATTTTCTTCAACGTTTGCATCTGCATCAGTACAGGACTCAAGAGCAAGGTTATGAGGATTAGTCAATAGTGAATCGTCACAATCTTTTCCCCCTTGATGAGCGCCGGTGAGACTAGATGGTAGGAGAAGTATTTCTTGACGTAGAAGAGTTCCGGCATTGGGGTGAAGATTTGCGAAGGGAAATTTTGTTTCATCAAACATTACATCTCGGGAGATATAGACACGACCAGTGGAAATGTCAAGGCACTTGAAACCCTTGTGTTGAGCACTATAACCAATAAAGGCACACTGTTTTGACCTAAGCATGAGTTTGCGATCATTGTAAGGGCGAAGATTCGGCCAACAGGCGCATCCAAACACACGAAGTGACGTGTAGTCTGGTTTGGTGTGAAGAAGCCTTTCCATGGGAGTTTCATTGTTAATCACACGACTAGGTAGCATGTTTATAATGTGGACAGCAGTGAGGAATGCCTCGTCCCAAAATTTAAGGGGCATGGAGGCGCCGGCTAGAAGAGAAAAACCAACATCTACGATATGTCGATGCTTGCGCTCGGCTGACCCATTCTGTTGATGGGCATGAGGGCATGAAACATGATGGGATATGCCAAGTTTCTGAAAAAACGAGTTTAGCTTCTCATATTCCCCTCCCCAATCAGATTGGAGAGAAAGAATTTTACTGTCAAATTTTCTTTCTACAAGAGCTTGGAAATTGAGAAAAACTTGGCAGACATCTGAACGTTTCTTAAGGAGATAGATCCACGTGAACTTGCTATAGTCGTCAATGAAACTCACATAATATGTATGTCTACCAACAGAGGAGGGGGCAGGCCCCCAGACATCAGAAAAAATGAGCTATAAAGGTTTGGTAGAAATACTTGTAGAAACTGGATAAGGCAATTGGTGGCTCTTGGCCCTTTGACACGAATCACAAATTGTTTCAACATCACGATCCCCAACATATGGGAGTTTATTTTTCCTAAGCAAACGCTCAACTAAAGAGAAACTTGCATGACCTAACCGATCGTGCCACCGTGTTGAAGACACTTTGGTGGCACTAAGAACTTGTTTATTGGATCTTCTAATCTCCGGAATCAACGGGTAAAGCCCACGAATGCATCTACCTCGATACAGCACCCTCCTCGTTGCCTGATCCTTGATCAAAAGGAAGAGGAGGTGAAATTCAAGAAAGACATGATTATCAATGGCAATGCGGTGGACAGAAAGGAGATTTTTGTTGGCACTAGGGACATGCAAGATGCGTTTGAGATGAATTTTCCTATGAGGGGTTTTAATAATTGAGTGACCAATATGACTAATCTTCATACCTTCTCCACTAGCAGTGTGGATATGATCTTGGCCGCGGTACTTCTCCCGCATGGTCACCTTCTCCAGCTCACCGGTGATGTGGTTTGTGGCACCGCTGTCGACGTACCAATTTGTGTCGACGCCGTAGGAAGCTTCAGCAGCCCCGGCCACCTTTTCATCTTGAGATGATTCTTCATCTTCATCAAACCGGTACCAACAATCTTTTGCAGAGTGGCCCAGCTTATCGCAGATTTGGCAGCGGATAGCATCAGGCCGAGACTTGTTGGTGGAGCCATTAGATCGGCGGCCGCCCTTGGTGTTGGAGTAGGAGGGTCGGCCACAGCTGCGTGCGTTGTTGTTGCCACTGGTGTTGCCCCCGCCAGGGCCCCTGCTCTTTCCGCGAGGAGGGCCATGAGGACGAGAGGCACCGCCACGCCCACGGGTGGCGACATTTGCCGAAGACTTGAAGCCGCCACCGGTCCCAGCCCCTTGGAAGAGGGCCACTCGTTGATCGAAGTTGCTCATCTGAGCGAACAGTTCGTCAAGAGTGACCGGGATGACACGAGCATCAAGGGCAGAGACCAGTGGCTGATATTCCATGTCTAGGGCGTTGATGATGTAGGAGATGAGCTCGTCGTCGTCCAGGGGTTTGCCGGCCGCCGCGAGCTCGTCGGCGAGAGATCTCATGTGTGCGAAGAAGGTGGCCACGGATTGTGTGCTCTTCTACGTGTTGGTGAGCGCCGCCCGGATGTTGTTGACGCGGGACAGCGAGGTCGACGAGAACATCTTCGCCAGTGCCGACCACAGCTCGTGTGCATGGGCGATCGACGTGACCTGCACGAGCACTTCCTTCGAGAGGTTATTCACGAGATATCCCAATACCTGTTGATCCTCCCGGATCCACACGTGGTGGAGCGGATTTGGGATGGATTCCTCCTTGCCATCCTTATCCTTGGTGACGACGGTTTTGGCCGGCTCGGGTATGCTTCCATCAACATACCCGAAGAAACCAGCACCTCAGAGCTGCGGCGTGATTTGGGTGCGCCAGAGGATGTAGTTGGTGCGGGTGAGGCGCTCGGTGACCTGGCCGGAGAGGTTTGAGCTGGAGGAGCCGAAGTAGGCCATGGTAGGAGGTTTGTGGCAATGGAGGAACTAGATGAGATGGAAGAGGTAGGCTCTGATTACCATGTGAGAGAACGTCGTACCCTGTCTAGGGCGACGGTTGCGTGTTATATAGAGCGCGTCGCGACTCCCGTATAGCGTACAGAGAAGATTACATTGTTAGGATCCTTAACTTGGAGCCCAAGAGATAGACTAGAGAGATAGAGATAGTTACAAGAGATAAGATGAAATCACAACTAACTACCCTAGTCTAGGCTAGGCTGAACCGGACCTTGCACGCCATATCTGTCGCTTAACAACTCTAACTGATATAGTTAACACCATGTTAGACACATCGGGTCTCTCCAAGGAATGATGGGGGGAGGCGCTGATGACTGCGTGTCATGTCCTAAACCAAGTACCCACAAAGCATAAGACTATGACTCCATTTGAGAAATGGGAAAAGAAAAGATTGAAACTCTCTTACCTACGTACTTGGGGTTGTTTGGCGAAAGTAAATATACCAATTTCTAAGAAGCACAAGCTTGGATAAAAAACCGTGGATTGTGTTCTTCTGGGCTATGCTTTTCATAGCATTGGTTATATATTTTTGATAATAAAATCTGAGGTATCCGACATGCATGTTGGTACGATTATGGAGTCGAATGATGCAACTTTCTTTGAGGACATATTTCCTATGAAGGATATGTCGAGTTCATCAAATCAGGAGATACCTGCTCCATCTAGTGAGGAATTCGCTGTAATTCCTGAACCCACCATTGCGATGAAACACGTTGAGAATCCCGTTGAGGGTGACAATGGAACTCCTGTGAGGAGTAAGAGACAGATGACTGCAAAGTCCTTTGGTGATGATTTCATTGTGTACCTTGTGGATACACACCCAGGACTATTTCAGAAGCTTATGCATCTCCCGATACTGACTACTAGAAGAAAGCTGTTCATAGCGAGATGGATTCCATCTTAGCTAATGGAACCTTGGAGATCACTGACCGTCCTTATGGGTGCAAACCTGTAGGATGTAAGTGGGTGTTTAAGAAGAAGCTTAGACCTGATGGTACAATTGAAAAGTACAAGGCACGACTTGTGGCTAAGGGTTATACCCAGAAAGAAGGTGAAGACTTCTTTGACACTTACTCACCTGTGGCTAGACTGGCCACAATTCGGGTTCTACTGTCACTGGCTGCCTCACATGGTCTTCTCGTTCATCAAATGGACGTTAAGACGGTTTTCCTTAATGGAGAGTTGAAGGAGGAAATTTACATGGATCAGCCAGATGGTTTTGTACCTGGCCGGGAAGGAAATGTGTGCAAGTTATTAAAGTCTTTATATGGTCTTAAACAAGCTCCCAAGGAATGGCATGAGAAGTTCGAAAAAACATTAACTGCAGCCAGCTTTGTAGTAAACGATGGTGACAAATGTGTGTACTATTGCCATGGTGGGGGCGAAGGAGTTATTCTTTGTCTGTATGTCGATGACATACCGATCTTTGGAACCAAACTTGATCTAATCAAGGAGGTTAAGGATTTCTTATCTCGCTGTTTTGAGATGAAGGATCTAGGAGTAGTTGATGTTATTTTAAACATCAAGCTGTTGAGAGATGACAATGGTGGGATCGCATTGCTTCAGTCTCACTATGTGAAAAAGATCTTGAGTCGTTTTGGGTGTAGCGACTGCACGCCTTCTCCAACTCCATATGATGCTAGTGTGTTGCTTCGAAAGAATCGACGGATTGCTAGAGATCAACTGAGGTATTCTCAGATTATTGGCTCGCTTATGTATTTGGCGAGTGCCACGAGGCCTGACATCTCTTTTGCTGTGAGCAAGCTGAGTCGGTTTGTGTCAAAACCGGAAGATGATCATTGGCTTGCGCTTGAGAGAGTTATGCACTATTTGAAAGGCACTACGAGCTATGGGTTTCACTACATCGGGTATCCAAGGGTACTAGAGGGTTATAGTGACTCAAACTGGATATCTGATGTTGATGAGATTAAGGCCACAAGTGATAATGTTTTTACACTTGGTGGTGTCGCTGTTTTCTGGAAGTCTTGCAAGCAGACCATCTTAACGAGGTCAACTATGGAAGCAGAACTCACAGCATTAGACACTGTCACTGTTGAAGCAGAGTGGCTTCGTGAGCTCTTGATGGACTTACCTATGGTTGAAAAACCAATACCCCCTATCCCGATGAACTGTGATAATCAAACTGTGATCGTCAAGATAAACAATTCTAAGGACAATATAAAGTCCTCAAGGCATGTGAAGAGGAGACTAAAATCTGTCAGAAATTGAGGAACTCCGGAGTTATTATGTTGGATTATATCCAAACATCAAAAAACTTGACAGATCCCTTCACAAAGGTCTATCACGTAACGTGATAGATAATGCATCGATGGGGATGGGTCTGAGACCCACCGCATGAGTTGTCCATAGTGGTAACCCACTCTATGTGATCGGAGATCCCGTGAAGTAGAAGTGGGGGACAAACTGTTGGTCAGTTGGAAGGAGAGTATTCCTATATTAATTATCTCACTCCGTGAAGATGCAATACTCCCCTGATCTGCACGGCAGGTTGATATTTATCTTAATGTGTTCCAAGTGGCTTATTCGGGTAAGCAGAGATGTTGTCGTGCGGAGCATCTCCTGAGGAACTCTAATAAATTCATGAAAGGCCCTGGAGTATGACGTATACGCTCCACCCACGGGGAAGCCTTGCGGCGGCCCAGTATCGGTCAAGAATTTGTGTGAAACTAGTCTCGCAGAAAACTTGCAGTTCAAGGCATAGTCCACTATTCAAGTATTGATCTAGTGTAGCATAAATCTCTGAGTGAAAGTTCAACTTTACAGTCTCCACTGAGCACCGGTATATAAACAATGTTTTGCAACTAAATGATGAGATGTGCCAATGAGACTTTATGGGGGATTGTTGAAATTTTGTTAGTAGGCCTTTGGCCCAAAGCCCAAATAAAATTCTAAAATTCTCTTGGCCCATTCATGCACACATGTGAGTGGAGTGAGTGAGACTAGAGTTTAGTCCCACCCCGGAAGTTGAGAGAGCCTTGCACCTCCTTATAAGGTGAGCTCCTCTACCACTTGTATGAGCATGAGAAGATGAGACCTACACGCGCACTCCTTCTCCTCGCTCGCCGTGCTGCGGGATTGAACCGAGTCGAGGACAGAGCTATGCACGTTGTCTATATTTTTGCTGCTCGAGAAAAATTAATGAGTCATTGCTTAATAATTAACGGATGCGTTATTTACTGAACCGTTTCCGATTTTTTGGATCGCGACTCGGATGTGGGGTTTAGTCCCACGACCTACCCGGCCTACACTATATAGTCAGGCAGACGTCTACCCTAGCCGCCGCTGCTTCGTATGGTTTCGCATCACCGTTCCAGATCATTGCGCCGCCAAGCAAGTCTTCTCCATCCCTCCTTTCGGTGTGCACCGGGAGAAGGGGCAGCAGGCCTTCGGAACCCGGCCTCTCGTGATCCTGTACGGGAGAGGGACGATCAGGTTTTTAGGGAGCACTCTCGCGCGACTACTGGCAGCGATGACTTCGCGAACGACGACTTCTTCCCCGACCTCGGCAGCCTCATCCTTGACGACATGGGCGACAACGTCGACGTTGGCGGTGCTGCTCCCGCTGCACCGTATGTGATTCTATCCTTCCTGTTCGAGATTGTGGTAGAATTCGTGTTTTTAGTATGTGTCCTAGATGTGATCTGTTCATCTACTATGCTTTTTTTTGAACGAAGGCTCAAGAAGAGCCCGGCTTTGAATTAACAAAGCCATCAACCGGCCAGGAATACAAGAACACCAACTTACAAGGAAAGCAAGAAGAGAAACAAGCGGCTGATACAAGGAGCAAAGCGAAACAGACTCAAAGGCAGCAGCGATAGCAAGATCATGCCATGCTGCCGCCAACACCCTACAGGACGACCTACACCAACCGGACAAGCTACGGACTTGAGATGATGCACCACCGCGCAAGCTTCGTGATCGTAGCCAAACTCGAAGACAGCACTGACACTCCTCTGGAACTGCCACTGCAAAGGGCCCCTGCCCTCCCATCCTGGCTCGAAGGATGCCGCACCGGCAGGCGGCAGCTCGGTTCACCCTAGAACCCAGAGGAAGACGCCCAAGCTGCGCATGAAGAAAGAACTAGGAGCAGACCTTCTAGCTCAGAGCACACCATTCCGAGCACCGTCGTCGTCCGCGGTTAAGCCACACCGAAGGGCTAGAGCTGTCGGCCACAGTCGCAGCAATAAGGGCAACAGCGATGAGCCACCGAAGAAAAGGCAGTGAAGCGCCGAGCCAAGCTGCCACCCGCCACCATCACACCCACAACCCGACTCTCTCGCCGCCCCTGCGATCCCCGGACTGCGCCTCCAAGAAGGAACACGACACCGATGTGTCGTCGCCGCCCGAATCAGGGGACCTAGGCTTTCACCTAGCAGGGAACGGAAGGAGGGGGAGAAGGATCCTCACCACGGCCTCCAGGGAGGGGCACGGCGCCCAGGGCGTCGCCTGCGATGTGGCTGCGCCGGCCAGGGGTTTCCCCCGGAACCAACCCCCTCGACGAGATCCGCGCTGCCGACGCCCGGGAGGACCCGGATCCGGCGATGGAAGGAGCAGATCGGGGCGGAGAGGATGAGATGCATCTGGCGACGGCAACCGCGCAGGGGAGGCCGCACACCAGCGACCGTGGACCGACGCCTCCTCGTCCCCCGCGACACCGAGGGAGGCGCCTCACCAGCTCCGGCCGGAGTGGCCCGCCGCCCGGGCCACCCGGCGCTCTCCGCCCGGGGCCGCCGCCCCGGATGCCGAGCCCTGCACGCTATGTGGAGCCGCCGGATCCCCCGCCGCCACCTTCATCGCTGTCGTGCGCACGCTGGCGCACACCTCTGGCCACGTTCATCTACTATGCTAGTTCACATGATTAGTTTAACCTATACTATTGCCGTCATGATTTATCTTCTGTTTGTTCGGATTAAATCTCGTAGTAATTTGTTCATTTTTCCAACATCCTCAACACCGAGGGATGCATGAAGGGGCCGCGGCTCCGCGTCATCAGCCAGAGCCTCCGGTGCGTGCAAATCTGTATGTCGATTATGGAGAACATCGCAGTGGTGAAGGCTCCACACCTCGAGAGGCTCATTCTGTTCCGAACTTACAAGATCGGCGGTGGCTTGTGCACCCGAATTAGGATTGGCGATGCTCCCAAGCTGCACGCATTTGGATACTTGGAGCCAGGCCGCGTCCTAGAGATCCAAAACACCATCATCATGGTACATCTCTCGTCCCGTGTCTGGTCTTTGCATTGCTTAAATTAGCATATGTGTCCAGCTGATGGATGTCCATGACTCAAATGTGTACTCTTCCTTATTGGATTCGGCGAATTCCAGGGTCCAGGCTGGGATAAATGCGAGCACAAGTGCCATTATCACAAGTGTGAGGATTCTAAGTCTGAATGTGCGGTTCGGAGTTCGCAATGATGTCAAGAGGGTGCCCACCTTCCTCAGATGCTTTCCCAATGCGGAGAGACTGCACATTGTGGTATTTATCACCAATTCATATTCTGCTTACGTTTGTGTGCAGTTCTCGCATGTCATCGCTAGTTGATAGTGCTTCAGAATTCAGATTGATTGCATAGATTGCTGCAAGTCAGTTATGCTGCCGAGATAACTATGGTCTTTTGGTTTCTTCCAATGTAATGTGAATACTGTGCAAGCTAGCTTAAGTAATTTTGCTGTGCGTTAAATTAAGGTGAGGAAAACATCAGCTGGATGACTAGGCATACTTGGCAGCTATAATGTCTAACATATGTGCCAGTTCTAGGTTAGATGGACATGCCTTGCCATTTATTCTCAGCAATCAGGTCTTCTCTACTATCTGCATACATAGACTAGAATACAAAATTATTACTTATGAAGTGTTTCTTGTGGCACAATGATCATTGTTTCAGTATAGATCTTGATTTATGGTGCTTTTGCTTCGTTAGGTATGTCCAGATTTTCTTTTTCTGGTGCCTCTCACCGTGTTCATATGAGCTACTACAGTAGTATTTGGTGCTATGGTGTAACAAACATTTTCTTATTACAGACTTACAAAAGTTAAAATGGTACATAAACTAGCACATTCACGTCGACTGTTCTTTATTGGTACATGTACGCTAGTTTCATCATATCAGGAGCTTACACTACAGGAAAATCACGTTTTGCCGTGTGAAATAGTATAAGCCGAGTTTTTTTTTCGGGTACTCGGCTTATGTCACTCTAAGCCGAGTCTACTAGAAAAAACACCCGGCAAATAAAAAGGACTCGGCTTATGGCAGTCTATAAGCCGAGTGGTGCCGAAAAGCCCTTAGCTTACATGAGGTACACGGCATCTACACAAAAAAGCACTCGGCTTATAGAGCAGACACGACAAAGATAGCTGTCACGTGTCCAAAACGGAGGTGATTGACGGTGCCGTCACAGAACAGCCTGTAAGCTGTGTGCCCTGCGACAGCACTCGGCTTATATGGCCTATAAGCCATGTGCACCGCGACAACACTCGGCTTATATGGCCTATAAGCCGTGTGCCATGCGACAGCACTCGGCTTATATTAAGTACATTTTTATATCTTTAGCGAATATAATTTAAATTTGAATTACAAGTGTGTGAAAAAGTTGACAAGGTTAGGTTAAAAAAATCATACTTGTGTTCTTGAGTCTATGTTTAGGCCATATGCAAGAAAAATAAATGAACTTCAAACATGAGGGTGCCAAGACTTGACCCCGAACATGTACTTTTTCTTTTTATAAAATTTGAAAAATGCAAACGAACCCTGAAAAGCATGAAAATTGGCATGGTGCCCTTACATGACACCTAAATACCGTGGTGAAAATTTGAGAACATTTCGTAAAAGGTGTGATGTATATCGCTTGGAAACTAGACCATCTCCGAAGAAGAAACGTGTTTTTGAGATGGAGCGAGCAAGGTGTGAAGGCGACGCAACTGTTCCTTCAACCATTGGCCTTGAATTTTTTTTCTACACTCAATATACACCATTACTTGATCCATGTAAAAATTTGGAATATTTCAGGCTTTGTTTGCTATATTTAAGTCATTAAATGCATTTCTATATCTTTAACGGATATAATTCAAATTTGAACTACAAGTGTGTGAAAAGGTTGACAAAGTTGGGTTAAAAAATCATATTTGTGTTCTTGAGTCTATGTCTAGGCCATATACAATAAAAAGAAAGGAACTCGAAACATGAGGGTGCCAAGACTTGATCTCGAACATCTAGTTTTTCGGTTTATAAATTCCAAAAAATGCAAATGAACTCCGAAAAGCATGAAAATTGGCATGGTGCCCTCATATGACACCTAAATATTGTGGTAAAAATTTGAGAACGTTTAGTAAAAGTTGTGATGTACATCGCTTGGAAACTAGACCATCTCCGAGGAAGAAACATGTTTTTGAGATGGAACAAGCGAGGTGTGAAGGCGACGCGACCGTTCCTTCATCCGTCGGCCTTGATTTTCTTTCTACACTCAATATACACCATTACATGATCCATGTAAAAATTTAGAATCTTTCGGGCTCCGTTTGCTATATTTAAGCAATTAAATGCATTTCTATATCTTTAACGGATATAATTCAAATTTGAACTACAAGTGTGTGAAAAGGTTGACAAAGTTGGGTTAAAAAATCATTTTTGTGTTCTTGAGTCTATGTCTAGGCCACATACAATAAAAAGAAAGGAACTCGAAACATGAGGGTGCCAAGACTCAATCCTGAACATGTAGTTTTTCGGTTTATGAATTTCAAGAAATGAAAACAAACTTTGAAAAACATGAAAATTGGCATGGTGTCTTCATATGACACCTAAATGCTGTGGTACAAATTTGAGAACATTTCGTAAAAATTGTGATGTAAATCGCTTCAAAACTAGACCGTCTCTAAGGAAGAAACGTGTTTTCGAGAGGGAACGAGCGAGGTATGAAGTCAACGCGACCGTTGCTACATCCGTTGGCCTTGAGTTTTTTTATACACTCAATATATACCATTACGTGATCCATGTAAAAATTTGAAATCTTTCGGGCTCCGTTTGCTATATTTAAGCCATTAAGAGCATTTCTATATCTTTAACAGATATAATTCAGTTTTGAACTACAAGTGCGTGAAAAAGTTGGCAACGTTGGGTAAAAAAAAATCATATTTGTGTTCTTGAGTGTATGTATAGGACATATGCAATAAAAAGAAAGGAACTCCAAACATGAGAGTGCCAAGACTTGATCCCGAACATGTAGTTTTTCGGTTTATAAATCCCAAAAAATGCAAACAAACTTCGAAAAACATGAAAATTGGCATGGTGCCTTCATATGACACCTAAATGCTGTGTTATAAATTTGAGAACATTTCATAAAAGTTGTGATGTACATCGCTTGAAAACTAGACCGTCTCCAAGGAAGAAACGTGTTTTCGAGAGGGAACGAGCAAGGTATGAAGGCAAAGCGACCGTTGCTACATCCGTTGGTCTTGGAAATTTTTATACACTGAATATACACCATTACTTGATCCATGTAAAATTTTGGTATCTTTCGGGTTCCGTTTGCTATATTTAAATCATTAAGTGCATTTATAGACATTTAACGGATATAATTTAAATTTGAACTACAAGTGCGTGAAAAAGTTGGCAAAATTTGATTGAAAATTCATATTTGCGTTCTTGAGTCTATGTTTAGACCATATACAAGAAAAAAAGGAATTCCAAACACAAGGGCACCAATATTCGACCCAAACATAAAGTTTGTTGGTTTTTTAATTCCAGAGAATGCAAACGAACTCCGAAATTCTTGAAACTTGGTAGCGTGTCTTTATATGATACCTAGAGGCTGTGATAAAAATGTATGAGAAAATAATGCAATTATGGGTCCTAATTAATATGAAAACGTACTAGTAAAGAAACACACATAATGTAGCTCCTGTGCTTTTTTCTCATTGGCTGAGCCGTTTGAGCCACGGATCAGTGACATGGCAAGAACTCAGCCGCATATCTCGTGCGCTCCTTCTGAAATCGAACGGCTGTTGGCCCCTCTCCTCCCTCCCCTCTCTCCCTTATTATATCCCATCCTCTCCCGAATGGCTACCGGCTCTCTCTCCTCTCTGTCCACTCCTTCTCCACTCCACGCCGCCGCCGCCTACGCCGAAGTGCCGCAGCCTCCTCAAAGAGCAGCAGTCAACGGAGCAAGCAGCAGCAGCTCGCGGCAGCAGAACCTATCCATCCATGCTCAGCTCGATGCAGTGCTCCTCCTCGCCGGCGGGTGAGTGCTCCAGCACGGCCGCGTCGATCCACCAGCAAGCAAAGCTAGCCTCTATCTAGCTAATCGAGCCGCTCGATCTACTCTCACGTGTACTAGACCACTAGACCACTAGTAGTATGTATATAGCTAGCTAATCGATCCACTCGATTGATTCCTATGTGTAACAGCAGTACGTATGTGTGGGCGTTCGTAGGCGGGGTGTATACATATACATTTGAATACTCGAATACCTGGGGTGTGTATACAAATAAGGGCAGATGCGGTTAGCGCGGTAACGGTTCGCGCGTGAGTGTGTACCGAGCCAATTGTTGCAGCAAAAAAAAACACGTTTTGTTACAACCGTTGTACAAAACAGCCACAACGAGAAAAACAGGGGAGCTGGATCCCCCGCGTTTGCCCGTCCTCGATCCGCGGCGGCGGCGGCCGGATCCGCCTGTTTTAAGTTCCCCACGGCCGAATCACGTCGAGGAGGGGCTTCCCCATCTATCAAGCGGCCTTGGAATTGCTTCAATCATGTCTTACGTCCGTAATGACCTCCTTGCCTCCATAGATTTGGGCTCGAGCTCCGCTGCCGTTCATGGCCGAAGTCCCCTGAGGCGGCAAGGCCCTGGTGGTAGTGGACCGGTGCTGCAACGGTACTACAACCCTGGTGTGGTCTTCCAAGATGCAGCACGGCATGGCCGGGATGAAATTGATCTGGTATGATTTCCAATTGCAACCCTAGATCCTTTTGTTCACAAAAAAATGTTGCAACCTTTGATTTCAATTGATGAGCATGAGATTAAAAAGAGATGTTCTCAACATACTTGTGTTTGATTTTTGTGTAATGTTTCTGATATGTTGTCAATTAATGTTAGCATCTTCCTGCTGTCTGCTAGTAAAATGTTACAAGTATGTGTTGCATTTGCTACGTGCTACTTGCTGGATGTTACATGCTACATTCTAAAATGCTGCATGCAGGAGTTGTTTTGGAATTGTGATTGACATGTTGCATCCATTTTTTTTGTTCGCGTTTTTTGCATGTTTTTTCATGCAGCAAAAAAGAACTGACTTGGGTGCTTATTTTGTTGCAGAATGTTGCTGTGGAGCCATCGATTTTCCTTGATGATGATATGCAAAATGTTGCGCACGAAGAAGATGATGGCATTGATCTGAATGATACTCCGGGACATGATAGTGACGATTCCTTGCGGCTGAACATGGATGGTGCAGCTCCAAACCATTGCAATGCCCGTGTGACCGGTGACAATGCCAATGGAAATGCTGCAACACTTGTTGATGAACCAGACGAAGATATATCATCATAGCCAGTTGTCCCTTTTGTTGGAATGATTTTTGACAATGTTGAAGAAGCTCAGCGTGTTTACAATGAATATGCTTCGAAGATGGGCTTTGGAACTCGCATTGTGACGTCAAAGCATAGTAGGAAAAATTGCTTGGAACAGAAGCGCATCCTAATCTATAGAGTTTTTGAGTGTATACACTTACGGAAAGATCCTTCGAAGAATGTTGGTGGAAGCATTTCTGACGGGGCTGCAACAAATCAAAGTGATGATGTTGATATGAGCTATGCTAGTAATAAAAAATCTCCAAGCAAACAAGCTGGCATCTATATGGATGTGAGCGACAAGAGGCGAAGAAATCGGTTGGAGCGATATGATTGCAAGGCTCGTATGGGTGTTAGCCTCAAAGACGGTAGCTGGGTTGTGACAGTTTTTGAGGTCAATCACACACACCAGCTGATGTTGCAAAGGGGGCGTCGGAGATTTTGCCGCTCTCACAGAAAGATCCCTGATGCAGACATGCAATACATCACTTCACTGCACTATCGCAACATATCAACGGGTAATATGATGGGCTTGCTTGGAGATGCACGGTGTTGCGATCCTAGGAGTTTGCCGTATGTGAAGACTGATGTGACAAATGCAAGAGCAAAGCTGCGAAGGGGCCTGTCAGAGCGTGATTTGGAGCTGACAATCGAGTACTTTGAGAGAAGACAAGTGGAGAATCCCAACTTTTTTTTCTCGAAGCTAGAAGAAGATGGAGCTGTTAGGGCATTTTTCTGGATTGATGGGAGAACAAGGGCCTTGTATACAAAGTCCAAAGATTGTGTGTTTTTCGACACCACATTTTGCACCAATCGCTACAACTTGCCCTTTGCTGCGATTGTTGGCATTAACAACCACACACATACTGTTTGCTTGGGGTGCGCTTTGTTGCCTGATGAGACCATCAAAACTTTCAAGTGGGTCTTCCAGCAATGGATGTTGGCAATGAATAACGAGCATCCGTTGAACATTATGACTGATCAAGACCAGGCGATGGCTAAAGCCATCTCAATGGTATTCCACATTCAACACACAGATGTTGCAAGTGGCACGTCTTCCGGGTTGCAAGGACGAAACTAGGGAAGATGTTGGGCAAGGATGAGCCTTTTGCTGAAGCATTCTATGGTTGCATCAATGATTCCGATGCCGTTGAGGAGTTTGAAGAACGGTGGAAGCAGATGGTCGAGTCATTTGGTGTGGATGATAAGAAACACCTCAAGAACATGTGGGACAGCAGGGAGATGTGGGCTCCTGTGTACTTTAGGAATAAGTTCTTCCCATTCACAGGAACAACCGGGCGGTCCGAGGGCCTGAATTCCTACTTCAAGACTTTAAATCATCATGGAGACTCGGTTTGGACATTTGTCCAGCAGTTTGAGCTTTGACAGGAGCTAATGCTTGATCGTGAAGACAATGCTGGCTTCATCAATGAAGCGACGAGGCCTCCGCTCTGGGGCAAGTAAGTCCAAAGTCATGTAGCATTTTTTAGTTTTCCAGCACAGTGTGGTTGCAGCATTTCTTTGAAACATATGTAGCAATTCTTATTGATGTTGAAAGCTTTTTTTGTTTGCAGCTACAACATTGAAAAGCAAGCTGCAGATTTCTATACCAGAGAGGTATTTTCCAAGTTTCAGAAACTATTGGCTAAATCAACAGGCTATGGTCTGCAATATCAGCTGCAAGGGGATGTCATCTGGTTTCGCCTTGTTGCAAATTATGGCGTCAACCCAAAAGTGTACACGGTGCGTGTTGCTCCTAAAGATCAGGCATACATGTGCACCTGCAACATGTTTGAGATGTGTGGGCTGATCTGCCCACATATCATCCGTGTCATGGTGCACCTGAATGTGCGAACGATACCTACGACTTACATGCTTCCAAGATGGTCTAAGAGAGCAACCGACCTTGCGCCTGAACCGGGCGATGGGCATAGAGCTATGCATTTCAGCGTCCCCACGACAAACACCCTAAAGTTTAACTCTCTATGCCGGAAGTTTGGGAAACTCGCTTCTGATGCTTGCTTCAATGATGAAGCTTATAGTTTTGTCTCTGGGCTAATTGATCAGGGCAGTGTTGGGGTTGCTGCAATAAAAGCTAGAGCAACTGATGGGTTTGCAGGAGACGAAGAAGGCCAAGGTCATGCAGGAAATGAAGAAGTCTCAGGGGGTCCAAGTACAGGTCAGCGGGATCCACCCCCTGTAGGACTGCGGAACCCACCAAAGTCAGCAAAGAAGGGGAGGCCAAAGGAGAAAGAGAAGCGCAGGAAACCACTAATTGAGATTCGAGAAGATGAAATGAAGAAGAAAGCAAAGAAGGACACGACGAAAACGAAGAAAGCTCCAAAGCCAAGGAAAAAGAAGACTCCATGCAAATATTGTGAAGATGAAGATCACAACGTGAAGGATTGCCAACTCCTTGCAGCTTTTCTTACTGCGAGTGCGAGCGCGAAAGCTCCGGGTGTCGAAACAATCCTTACACTTTAGGATATTTTCGTGAGGGAAAAAATGATGAATTGCCTTGTAACACCCCATGACTTATGATAATAAGTTGTGTTGACTAGCTGTGAATGTTTGTTTTGTGGGATTGCAACATATTACTACATGCGTGGTTTGAAAAAAGCAGAATGTTGCTTTTTACAAGAGTTGTTTTAAAAAAAATTCTTATTGTTATATGTTTGTGAGAGCTTACTTTTTGTAGTATGATGGTGCCAAAATTTGTAGAATTTTTTTAAAAAAGCAGAATGTGGGTTTTTTCTTATTTTTTTAAATAGTACTAAATGGTTGTTGTAACCACAGCTTGATCCATGCTTAAAAATAACATGTTTTAAGCTTTTGAAAAGCATGGTTGAAGCTTTTAAAAAACATGGTTGAATCTTTTTGAAAATATGGTTGAAGCTTTTAGAAAACATGTTTGAAGCTTTAAGAAAACATGTTTAGAAGATTTCTGAAAAGCATGGTTGCAGCTTTTTAAAAACATGGTTGAAGCTTCTGTAAACAAGGTTGCAACTTTTAGGAAACATGGTTGAAGCTTTTGAAAACTTGGTTGTAACCTTTTCAAAGTATGGTTGAAACTTTTTCAAAATATGGTTGCAGCTTTTAGGAAACATGGTTGAAGCTTTTTGCAAACATGGTTGAAGCTTTTTAAAACATGGTTGAAGCAAAATAACAAGTTTGAAAAGGAAAAAGCCTTGAATGATTTAAAGTGTTGATTTAGCTGTACAACAAAAGTTGGGAAAGGAAGCATATTTATATTATGCTTCCAGCAAAAATATTGTAGGGACGTAGCTAATTTGCAGGTAAAAAAGTATATTTTGGCTCTGGAACAAATCTAACAGAAGGTTGTAGCTATTTCCTGTGAGCTTCCAGCAATTTAAATGTGTGACAAAAAAATAGCATTCACATATTATTTTTCAGAAAATATGTTTTGAGGGGGAAAATGCACAGAGATTCCCTTGAAACTTCAATGGATGAAGTTTGAAATATTTTCATATTTTAGAACTAGTGAAACAAAAAACAATTGTCAACGCATGATCATGTTGGCAAACAGTAGAACGCATCCATTAAAAACATAAGTGCATCATCCAAATATCAAGTTATCATCGGTTTACATACCAAAAGGACACATGTTTACTGGAGGTATCAACAGTTTACATACGAACACGCACTACTCTAATCCTATCAGAACGCTACCACCTCGGACATGATCTAGACCTAACGAAGAAACAAGCTTGTTCGTCTTGAACCTTCCAGAAAATCAAGCCGCCAACTCATCGTTGAACGCCCCGCTCCTTTGGGGCATTGTTCATTGGGTGGCTGAAAAGGTTGCATGCCACATCGATGCGGTATCGCGCCATGTCTTCCTGTAAAAAATGAATACAAAAAGTAAGCAAGTATGATACTCGTTATTCTTGAGTTGCATGAGTGATGAATGCAAAAAGTTCACATCCATCCACCGCAAAAAATTGTTATGGATGTAGCAAAATTATGGTATGGATAAAGCAAAAGCAGAATGTAGTTGTAGCACACTAGACATATGGATGTAGCTAAAAAAGCCTAGTAGGTACAAACTTGAACCACATATGAAGCAACAACAAAACATGGTATTCTTCTGTTGCATGAGTATTGAAAACAAAGAAAGTAGATTGTAACAAAATGACAAGACAAAAAATTAAAAATGTGTACCTGCTTGAACTCTCTCATTGACTTCCCATCATAGTTCTCCACATACTTGAGCCCAAAAAAACCACAATCACATCTGTGAGATAAAAAAGTTCTCCATCATACTTCCCATGCGTAGTTGAAAAAACAAAATGTTGAAATGGAACACATGATTGAAGCAAAATTCAAAAAGAAAACTCATAGGGTATCTTGCTTTGGGTAATCCTCTAGGTCAGCACAGGCGAAGGATCCAACATTGACATTGAATTTGCTGCACTCTTGTGCGAGGGTTGCAAAGTTTGTGATCTAGCACCGAAAACACACACAAAAGTTTCAAAAATAAAATGAGGTGTGTAAAGATGACAACAGGGCATTTATGTAGATGAATCTGAAGGCTAAACAGAAAAAATTAGAGAGCATGAGCATACCAGGTTATTGGCTTGCTTCTTCAAAGGAGATTGTTTTCCTTTTGAATGGATTGAGTCAAATACATTCCACTGCTTGTGAAGCAATTTTGCGCAAACAACTATCCAATGGCGATCATGAACAATTGTGAAAAAGAGCTGCAAAAAACAAAAGAAAGGCGAAAAGGTACTCAGAACATGTAAAAAATGTTACAGCCGCGTCACATCATTGGATCATATTTGGAAGTTATTTGTGGTGTGGAACAAAAGAAAGCTTCGTGAAACTTACGAGGTCAAACTTTTGAACCTTGAACACTTTCATAGCCCTTTCAAGCTCAGCCATGAGTTTTGCTGGTTGGAAAGTTGATGGGTCTTGTTTTAGTAGGATCTACTTGAAAGATACAACAAAATGGTTAGTGTGTGTTGCAACGAAAATGTGAAAAGAAAGAAAAGAATGAAGCATTGCTTGTTTTTACAAAAACTTACCCCTGCGTGGACTGAGAAAATGTATTTCTTCAGCTCCGGTTCTTTTGCTGCACGGGATGTAATGTTATTCATCTCGATACATAGTGACATGACCTCATCATTCATATCCCCACGAGGCTTGAAGCAAACAAGGAATTTCTTGTATCCAATGTAAAATCCACCTAGCTTGATGAAAGGTGTCCTGTCACCATAGATGCAACCAAAATGAATCATTTGTTTCGAGCAGAAAAAATAAAAAAATAGAAAGCAAAAACAGATAAGGCTTAGGTAGCTCACACTTGTTCATTGGGTTGTGATTTCCTCAATGGTTTCCCATGTTTTACAAACCTCTCATACATTTCTGCAGCCTTGTCGACCTTTTGCTTCTTTGCCTTGGTATTTTTTATGGCTGGAACTTTGGCCATCCTCTTCTTCCTAGTGTTCTTGTCATGTGTGCTAGGGCCACTGCTTGCATCAGCAAAATGCTCTTCTGTAGCGACCATCTTAAGAGCTGTAGCAAAAAAATACAAATGGATGAGTTTGCAAGAGATTGTACAAAAAGAATTTGCTGGAATCACACAAATGTGAAAAAATGATATGGAGAAAAACAAAAAGAAATGATGCAAGATGAAGGAAGCATACTTGGGCTGTCATTATCGTCTGAAACAGGAAACACGGGGATGTTTGCATAGATGGGGCTGACTGTGCTCTTCTTAATTATAGGCTCATCCGTGGAATGCATCATCTCATAGTTTCCGGAGCCCTTTGGGAACAACTCACAGGATGGCTCGTCGTCCCAAATGCCGGCTGTCGCACTCCTGGGTGCATCATAGAAGAGTGGGGGGCTGTGAGGTGAGGCGTTGCCTTCCATCTCGAAACTCACTCTTTGTTGCTCACAAGTTTCCGCAGCCTCTGTTGCAACTTCTAGGTTCAATCCGGTGACTTCATCCTTGTTGATGCTAGGTGTTGTACCTTGAGCTTGAGCTTGAGCACCAATGTCGGCATTTGCAGCTTTAGCATCATTCTCTTTTCCGCGACATTCGTCCATGATAGGTGCTTCAAAGGAAAAGTTGGGTTCATTGGTAGCTGTGATGGCGTCTCCAACATCACGAAGGAGAGCAGCCATCCGGTTGCACTGCAATTCCTTTAAACACTGTCCAAACTTGCCTACTACACCATCCACCTCTGCTGCAAAAATACCCTTGTGCTTGTCGTAGAGCATTTGAAACTGAGTTGGTACCTACAAGAAGGCAAGTGGCCAACATTTTTAGTGACAAGTATATCCAGATTTTGAGAAGTATGGATGTAAAAAAACACAAATGTGGGTGTAGCACATTAGAGGTATGGATGAAGCGAGAAACAAGTAGGTGTGCTGCTGTGTCACTATGTATCAAATAAACAGTGTGATTGTAGCAATTTACTGTCATGGATGAAGCATAAAAAACAAATGGTCTATACCTCTAGGTAGCAAATTATTGATATGGATGTAGCAAAATTATGATATCTTTGAAGCAAAAACAGGATGTAGTTGTAGCACACTAGACATATGGATGCAGAAAAAAGCCTAGTAGGTATGAACTTAAACCACATATGAAGCAAAAACAGAACATGGTTGTAGCACATCAGAATGAGGGATGCAGCAAACAAAATATACACTTGCAACTGGGTATAGTAAATAATGCAAAGCCAAAGGCAAACAGGAAATGAATACAAAGAAAAAAATAGTTTAGATGGGGGAAAAGTACCCTTAGATCTTGCATGCTAGGGAATGATTGCTGCAGCCAATCGTTGAGCGAGGATGATAGGTGTGGTTCAGCTTCAACATTTTGTTGAGCCTCGTTTGATTGAGAGTCCTTTGCTTGAATTTCAGCACCTTGAATTTGGCTTCCTTGGCCACTAGTTCCTTGGCCACTAGGTGCTTCAGCACCAACTCCCTGCCCACTGGCTGCTTCAGCACCAACTTCCTGTCCCGCGAGTTGTGCTGCATAGGGGGTGTTGCACAAACTCCGTATCTAGGAAAACAAAACATGAGTGGCGGAAATAAGAAGGCTGCCATAACTTAAATGGAAAAGCAAAGATTGCTACATGCAAATTCAGTGAGCAAAAAACAGGGGGGTCTTAATACTCCATTGGCAAAGGAAAATACATAGGCGGGATGTAGCAAAATTACTTGGGTGTGTTTCCCGTATAAAGGTTGGACAAGAGTGAGCTTGTTCTTGTCAACTTTATCCAACCAATCAAAATCCTTTTGACAAACAAAATGTATCCTCGACACGGAATAATCAATGGCATGCTCATTTGGGAGGCCGACCGGAATATCAATATGATCCATGTATATGATCTGCATAGAATGGAAAAGGACATTAGCCAACAAAAACATAAATGCGAGCTATAGAAATGTATATAAGGTTTCATGCAGCAAAGAAAAAATGCATGTATTTCATAATGTTGCGTTGCATACCGCTAACATGGGAAGGCATGAAGCGATCTGAAACTCCGCTGCTTTTTCTGTATTTGCTTGCATCCTCTTCTTCTCTTGAAAGACTCCAACCTCCTCCATCACTCGTGCCAACAAGTGCTCATCCCAAGTGAATTCATGCACCAAAGACATATCTTCCAAGGAAGCTAGATACTCAAGATTCACCATATTGCCAGTGCCTGGGCACAAAACTGTTGCCAACGCAAGGAGTGTCCAAGTCCTATTTATCATAACCACGTCCTCATCGCTGCAACTAGTGAGCAACTTGACAACATGGGCGATTGGAGCCCTGTTCCCCTCCTTGTAGATGCTGCAAAGATCACGTTCATCACTCTTCTTAAGAAGCTTCACGGGTCTATCACCGGATGGCACGTTGAAAATCCTTTTCACCATGAGCTTGCTGAAGGTGATGGACTTGTTCTTGTGTTTGAACTCAGAGAGTATGTGATTCGTGTTCATCACAAAAAACTCAATGACCTCATGGGGCACCTTGAAAGACCGGATGTCCAACAAGTCTCCAAACGGTCCCTCCCTTATGATTCTCTGTTTTTTTGGTGTTACTTGCTTCCCAATCTCAGCCAGCCTTTTTGAGTTAAACCTTGACTTAAAGCCACATAGATTGCCTTTCTTCTTGATCTTCTTCTTAACCTTCTTATTCCCTTCATTCTCACCAGCGGTGCCTGCGACATCTACAAAAAGGAAAAAAACAAGTCAATAAAACCCTAAAACTGCATCATCAGTAGCTAGGAAAAAACATACAAGAACACCTAAAAAATCTGTAAAACCTATGAAACATACAAGCACACATAAAAAATGTACAGAATAAAACATTGCACTCTAAAATTAGCATTTATACAAGTACGTCTGCTATAGAATAAAACCTAGGAGATTTTGCAGCACCAAGAAACCTATTTACAAATTTACATGGCAAACAAGGATGCCTCTATGCGGTGTGTGATTCCTTCAGGATCTCAAACAAGTTAATTTTCAGCGTCATTCTATTCAGCGCTGGAGCTTGAGATACATAAGTAAGAGTTCACATGTTTCGTGTAACTCTGCTACTGCGAACACGCGTTCGGCGCAAGGCCGGTCATAACTCCGTCACTCCGTGTAAGCTACTGGTAAATCCGCCGCATAAGATTCATGTTCAGACATGAATTCATTTCTGTTTGTTCTAGTTTCAGCAATCAAATCTGAAATGATAGGGGTATTGGGCTGCGGAGTTCAAACTTGGTTCATCATACGCAAAAAAAGGTTCGGAATACATATTGATCTAGTACATTTGCTGGTAAACTCTAGTACTCCTACATGCTTGTAGATGATGATCTTAGACAAAGTGCACGTACATTTGCAAAAGTACAAAGTTGGTTTCGGCCGTATATACAACACAAAAACACAACCACAGCAGTGTGCATGCATCTTCACATGGTGATCTGAAGTTTACTCTGTTCTACTGTATCATCTAAAACAAAATGTTCCTCACAAATTCCCCTCGGAAGTGTCCAGTGACCATTTAAACATAGCAATACCAATTCCCTGTATCCAATAGTTCGTGGATGAACAAAATCCCAAATCCTCCCAAATCCTAATCCCAATCCCATCCCAAATCCCTAGTGAACACAAGATTCAAATCCACCACCCCGCCCCCTCCATCTGCCCGCGGGAACACCACCCGCCCCCTCCCTCTGCCCACGGGAACACCACCCCGCCCCCTCCCTCGACTCGCGGGAACACCACCCCGTCCCCGTCCGCGCCGGCGCTGGCGCCGGCCCGCGGGAACACAAACGACTCGCTCGCACCATAACCCGCCCTAACCCTAAAGCCAACGGGGGAGGGGGAGATAACAACGAAAGGGAGAGCAGGAGGGGAGAGTTACCATCCGGGAAAGCCATAGATCGCCGGAGAATCGAGATCCGCCCTGGGCCGCTGCCGCCGCTCCTAATCTCCAGGCGCCAACAAGCCCGTCGCCCGCAGGTCGCCCTGCCTCCTCGCACCGAAATGACGCCCCCGTGCGGTTGCAGCAAAAAACTGGGGAAGGGATAACCCGTGCGCGTTAAAAAAACATGGGTCTGTGGTAACACGTGGCACAAACAACGTCCTTGGATCAAAAGAGATCCAACGCACAGAGCGCGACCGGCGCAACGGTTCGGCCGGCGCCCCAGCCACAAACACTTCCCTTTGAATAACTGCAAACCACAATACCTCAGATTTGGCACTCGGCTTATAAGGTATAAGCCGTGTGTAACAGGTGCCAGACACCCGGCTTATAGGCATTACAAGTGGCGGCCTGCCAAATATAAGCCGAGAAGGAGGCACTCGGCTTATATATAATATATATAAATTGTCTGTTGTGCGGCCCGATGCCGACACATGGCCGTTAGCACATGACTACCGTTATGTTACTTTATTAATCCGTGTGCCTCGCGCAAACACTCGGTTTATATATAAACTGAGTTTTTTTAGCACGACACCCAGCTTATACCTGGTAAGCCGGTCCCCTGTAAGCCGTGTCCTATAAACCGGGAGTTTTACTCGGTTTATATATAAGCCGAGTGCAAATCGGCATAAGCCGAATGTATTAGGCACACGGCTTACATTTTTTTCTTGTAGTGTTAGGAACTTATCTTGACTAATTTATTGTAAAAAGCTGTCAGAGCTCACTTCTGGAAATTAGCAGTAGCAAAATGTGGTTAAGATTTAAGGCATCCGGACTAAGCTTTGCAGCCTTTACATCTAATTTGACATGTGTGAATTATGACCATGAGATCTTGTTTAGTGCATACATCATTCTTGTTTTTTTCTCTCCACTGCTACGCCATCTGGTAATTAGTATATTCTGCTACTTTCATCTATGGAAGTATGATTTGTCACTTCTACAAATCAGACCAATCATTTATTTATGGACCAGTATAATATAATTTGCAGTACTTGGCGTTGAGCTGCTAGCACTGCTGAATCTTAGCCGCAAAAAAGCCCCATTTGCTCATGAGAAAAGAATTTTGATGATAGTATTTTTTTTCGAACAATGCAGGAGAACTGCATGTGACAATAATTTTGATGATAGTATTGCTTTTGCTAACCTTTTCTTCCCAAGACAGCTAATGGAAGCTACAGGTGAGTGGATAGACTCCCCTCCCCTCCTGGCCGCTCCCGCGGGTGCCGCCGGGGGGGGGGAACCCTAGCGCGCGGGCTCGGCCCTCCTCCTTGTTCCTCCCTCCCCTCGCCGCTGCCCCCGCGTGCTGGCGGGCAAAGCCCGGCCAGCTCGGGTGGCGGCGGGGCCTCTTCCTCCCCCCGCACGGCGCTGGATGGTGCGGGCCATCGGGGCTGGGCGGCGGCGGCGTGGCGTGGCTGGTGTGGGCTGGGGCGTTCTCTGCTCCCGGTGGCGGCGACTTTGGGCGTGGCTCAGATCTGACGAAGCTGCGGCGCGGGTGGCCTGGGCCTATGTGGTGGCGAGGCTCGGGCTCCTGCAGGTGGTGGCCGGCTCAGGTGACCGCCCCTTGCTGCAACGCTCCTTGGTGGTGGCGGGCCTGCCGGCCCCCGGCCGATCCGGCGATGGCAGGTGCCGCGGGCTGTGCTCGGCGTGGATGGGGCTGCCACGGCGTGGTGGTGGCCCTTGGCGGTGGTCAGGTTCGTCTCACGGCGGCGGCTGGATCTCTTCGGCGTCGGCCCGTCGGTGAGCGGCTTGTGCATGCCTTCAACCCCTCTTCTCGGTGCCCGGGCGCAATCTTCGTCGAAGAGTTGGCTCGTCCCCAGCTTTGGTCCATCGCTCGTTGTCGGTGTCAAAACCGGCGGATCTCGGGTAGGGGGTCCCGAACTGTGCGTCTAGGCCGGATGGTAACAAGAGGCAAGGGACACGAAGTTTTACCCAGGTTCGGGCCCTCTCGATGGAGGTAAAACCCTACATCCTGCTTGATTAATATTGATGATATGGGTAGTACAAGAGTAGATCTACCACGAGATCAGAGAGGCTAAACCCTAGAAGCTAGCCTATGATATGATTGTGTTGTCCTACAGACTAAAACCCTCCGGTTTATATAGACACCGGATAGGGTTAGGGTTGCATAGAGTCGGTTACAATGGTAGGAGATCTACATATCCGTATCGCCATGCTCGCCTTCCACGCCAAGGAAAGTCCCTTCCGGACACGGGACGAAGTCTTCAATCTTGTATCTTCATAGTCCAGGAGTCCGGCTGAAGGTATAGTCCGGTCATCTGGACACCCTCTAATCCAGGACTCCCTCAGTAGCCCCTGAATCAGGCTTCAATGATGACGAGTCCAGCGCGCATATTGTCTTCGGCATTGCAAGGCGGGTTCCTCCTCCAAGTACTTCATAGAAGATTTTGAACACAAAGATAGTGTCCGGCTCTGCAAAATAAGTTTCCACATATTGCCATAGAGAGAATAATATTTACACAAATCTAATCTGCTGACGTATTCCGTAGTGTGACATCACACCACGGCCAAGCTTTTATTCGAACCGTTTTACTGTCCCATCTCAGCGTGTTATGCGAGGCGGTTTCCTTGGCACGTCTTGTTAAAGCAGAGATCGTGTCCCCTTATTCCGGGATTCTCATCAATACGGGCGTGGGTAACCCAACCGCGCCATTGATTACGGCGCTTGGGAGATAAGCGAGTTTTACCAGGCTGGTGGGGATGCATAGCCGCGTCCACCCATATAAGGGGATAAGGATCCACCTTTTCACCTACGCCTTCTTCCTCCTTTGCCTATCCATTTTCGTGCACTCGAGCTCCAGCGCCCAAATCCGCACTTCCCACCTCAACCTTCTCCAGCCATGTCCGGAGCGGGAGGCAAGTGGATGGTCTCCTCCGTTACGGAGGGACACATCAAAAGACTAAGGAAGGCCGGATACTTGTCCAACGACATTGCGCATCGGCTTCTCGAAGGGGGGCAGCTCATCCCTACCCCTAGGCCCCATGAGAGGGTGGTGTTCCTCCCTCATTTCCTCCACGGATTGGGTTTCCCTCTCCACCCATTTGTCCGGGGGCTCATGTTCTACTATGGCCTGGATTTCCATGATCTAGCCCCGAACTTTGTCCTCAACATCTCGGCGTTTATCATCGTGTGCGAGGCCTTCTTCCGCATCTGCCCCTATTTCGGCCTATGGCTCAAGACTTTTAACGTCAAGCCGAAGGTAGTGCGCGGCAACCAGGCGGAGTGCGGAGGCGCCATGGTGGGCAAGATGCCCAACATCTTATGGCTCGAGGGCTCCTTTGTGGAGACCCTGAAGGGGTGGCAATCATGGTGGTTTTACATCACCGAGCCGCGCGACCCTAAGTGGGTCGCAGCCCCCGAGTTCCGATCCAGACCCCCAACGCGGCTCACGTCCTGGAAAGAGACGGGCCTGTCATGGGGTAAAAAAGGAGAGCTGACCGGACTCCAAACATGCGTCCAAACCCTGGTGGATAAGCAGCTCAAGCTTGTCAACGTCGTCCAGGTTATGCTCATCCGCCGGATCCTCCCATGTCAACAACGGGCTTTCAACCTGTGGGAGTTTGACCCAGCGCGGCACCAAACTTTGAGTAGGCTCTTCGACACGACGTACGAAGATGCCTGGAAGGTGCTTTTCAAAGGCGCCGAGGCCCCCGCATCCGCAACCGAGGATCGCGGATTCAGCATGCAGCGTCACGCTCGTGCGGTAAGCTATTTTTACCTTTTACAGGGTATCAGTTTTTCATAGTTTGACTCCATGCAGGATCTAAACTCCCTTGCCTTTGACAGGATTGGCAGGAGACGTCCGGACAAATCAACTGTCCGGCTCCTTTGCCCGAAGGCCCAGCGGACGCTCGTTTGGCAAAGCTGCTGGTTCCGGCACCCTATGTGGTGCCGGAGAAGAAGGCCGCGAAAAAGGCCACGGGGACTCGAAAGAGTGCCCGGCGCCAGGAGGTGTCGAACCCATCATCCGACGGTTCTGAGGCGCATTCCTCCCGTGAAGACGAGGAGGAAGAAGAAGAGACCTCCCCCCCTCCAGCGGGAGGAGAGAAGAAAAGGAAGGCCGCCCTTGCTGGAGAGGCCGGAGGGTCCAAGAAGGGGAAAACCCTTCCTCCAGACTATTCCACCGACGCCGACGACAGCGGAGACGAGTGGCCGCCCAGGGCCAAGCCCCTGGCAAAATCGTAAGTATCCAGATACCAGAGTAATTCATAGTATTCGTTTATTGCACAGCTTTCCCTTATGTCGAATATGTTTATGCAGCCCACCCAAAGACCGGCTCGACGCGTCGTCGAGCGGCTCACTGGACTCGTCGGATGTGAACTCGCTTCCGACGGCTTCCTCCCCCCGCCCTACGGACGACACCGAAGTGTTGTCCCAACAGGTTCCAAGCTGGGAGGAGGTGGTCCTGGAGGTGCCGCAAGGCGACCTCCCGGACTCCAGGAGTAAAGGGGATGAAACCCCCCAGGGCTCCAAGTCCGGCTCTAGGCCGGACACCGCTTCGGAACCTTCAAAGGTTCTAGAGTCCGGCGGGGGACCTCCTTCCAAGAGGAGCAAGCCCACCGTGCCGGTGACCCCCGTCCAACCGGAGGCGCCGGACAATCTGTTGGAGGCGCTCCAAGGCGCCTCCATCGACGAGGAGCACCGCACCATTATGAGTGCGGTGGTCCAGAAGGTTCAGTCCGCTAAGAGCGGACTAACTGAAGCTTGTACTAGCCTTTTAACAGGCTTTGAGGTAAGTAAAGATTGTGTAAATAATATTACCGCATAGACAGTAGCCCCTGATGCTCTGTTTGGCGTTCGGGAAGAAAAGCCGAATAGAGGATCAAATAAAATTCACAGGAGTCTAACAAAAAGGAGTCAATATGCGTATGCAGACTTCTCTGCTTGCGTCCGCCGCACTGACTGGGGAAGTGGACACGCTAAAGCAGAACCTCGAGCGGTCCGAGCAAGAGCTCGGGCGTGCCAAGAAGCAGCTCGAGGACAATGAAGGTAAGAAATACCTTGTTTAAATATATATAAAAAGGTGCAATTGCAAAAAAATGACAGTATTATCGTGGCTATTGTAGGGGCCACGTCTGAGGTGGCGACCCTTAATCAAGCGCTGGTCGAGGCCGAGAAGAGGGCGGCCACAAAGCGCACCGAGCGGGAGAAGTATGAGGCCGAGATTGGCAAGGTACGGCAAGAGCTCCAGGCTCTCATAGAAAAACATGAGAGTTTGGAGTTTGACTCAAAGATGCAAGCGTCCGAGCTCACGGTGGCTATTGAAAATGTCAAGTCTGCCAAGGCCGAATCCTAGAAGACCCTCCAAGAGTTGGATGAGGTGAAGAAGATAGCGGCGGGTAAGGCATTCTTTATGCAAAGTAAACACATAAACGTGAGTTACTTGTTACTTACCCGAATCCGGAGCTCTCCAGGAGCGTTCACAGATCTTCCCCGGAGTGTGTTCGATGCCGCCGCATTCTATCGAGCCGAGGAGGGCAGCTCAACAGAGAAGGTGTTCTGGTCTCAGTATGCTGAGGCCGGACACCCCGTGCCCCCTGAGCAACCAGCTGAAGCAACTGGTCGAGCTCCACAAGGCGGCCGAACAGGCCATGAAGGGCCTCATAGTTCGGCTGTGGCCTGGAGGGGCTCTGCCTGGGAGCTATTTCGGGCTAGTGCGGCGGCTGGTGGAGGCCTGTCCAAGGCTCGAAGTCATCAAGCGCTCCGTCTGCATTGAAGGTGCCCGTAGGGCCCTTGCCCGTGCTAAGGTGCACTGGGGCAAGCTGGATTCTGAGAAGCTTGTGAAGGACGGGCCACCACCGGGGAAAGAGCATCGCAAGCCCGAGTCGTCGCCTTCTGCCCCCGTGCCGCTAGTGCTGGGGTGTTCGGGGATAAACCTGAGCGCTCTTTTCCCCATGTTTGGGTCCTTCGAGGGAGGCGCTCAGCCCAACGAACAAGGCAATCGGACTATAATGCGTGAACACTCTCACTTAGCCATAGAATTCTATAATTTTAAATTTCGGCGAAGCCCTTGGTATTCGGAAGACCGAGTTCGGGGCGCTATCCACGCCTTGGCCGGACAGAGCCGGCTCCTCGCTCTAAGCGGCATAAGTCTTTAGGGACTCGAAAAACCTCTCGAACAGTGACCAGCTCTCGCTTCATCATGACAGTCAGTTTTAGCTTTCTCCACTGAGGTGCTCGACCCAGCTCAACTGGGGCACAATCGCAGTGGTTCTCCTAGTGCTACCTTAGCCAATATAGCGGAACGTAAGGCACCAAAACATAGGAGCTGGGCAAACCCAACTATTGACCCAAGACATGATTCGGAGCCGATGCATATAATGCTATAAGTTCGGGGTACCGCACTTGTTAAAGTGTTCGGACTTCTCACACCATATTGAGGGGTACTAAAGCCCCTGGCGTATTTTGGTCGTACCAAAGTGTACGGATGCAACATGTCGTTAAGGAACATATATTAAAAAAGAGTAATGAAAAAATAGACAAAAGCTATGCATTATTTATTAAAGAGGGCTGCGATCAAAGCAGAACGATACAAATAATGCGATAAGCAAAAGGTTGGACTATGTAACATGTCCGTTCCAGGGGCAAGCTGCGGAATAGTATGCAAAACAGGTATACTACTCGTGATAGAGACCACCTGGGAGTTCCGTAATGCGGCGTGGCTTGTCTGCTTCCCTGGTTCTTGCATCGTTTCTGCGGCAATTGAACTGCCGAACAGGCCTTCCAAAGAGTGGAGTCCTGAAAGTAAGAGAAAATTAAAAAATCGGCACCCCCTGGTGCGGTTTAAGCCGTGTTTCGGGCGTGCCGTGATGGTGCCCCTCCCCTGTACCCATGGTATTTCTAGAGCGTAATTATGTACGCGAAGTACTGGTATCGCATTTTTGCGAGGGCTGGGGTTGAGGACGCATTGCTACGCCTGCTCGGGTCGTGCCAGGCGGTCTTGTTGTAGGTTACTCCGGGCGCGCTTGACAGTGTCCGGTCGTTTAATGGCCGGACTAGAGAACTGCCTGGAGAGGCTGCTTTGTACTTCTGCTGCAAGGGCCGCCGTGTGCTCCTCCGTTCGGAGGGAGCGTTCGGTGTTTCCATTGACCGTAATTACTCCTCGAGGGCCTGGCATTTTGAGCTTAAGGTATGCGTAGTGCGGTACCGCATTGAACTTGGCGAATGCGGTTCGCCCGAGCAGTGCGTGATAGCCACTGCGGAATGGGACTATGTCGAAGATTAACTCCTCGCTTCGGAAATTATTCGGAGATCCGAAGACCACTTCAAGTGTGACTGAGCCTGTACAGTTGGCCTCTACACCTGGTATTACGCCTTTAAATGTCGTTTTAGTGGGCTTAATCCTCGAGGGATCTATGCCCATTTTCCGCACTATATCCTGGTAAAGCAGGTTCAGGCTGCCGCCGCCGTCCATAAGGACTCTAGTGAGATGAAATCCGTCAACAATTGGGTCTAGAACCAATGCGGCGAATCCGCCATGACGGATGCTAGTGGGATGGTCCCTTCGATCAAAGGTGATCGGGCAGGAGGACCATGGGTTGAACTTTGGGGCGACTGGCTCTACCGCGTATACGTCCCTTAATGCGCGCTTCCGCTCCCTTTTGGGGACGTGGGTTGCGTATATCATGTTCACCGTCCGCACTTGTGGGGGAAAACCCTTCTGTCCACTGTTGTTCGGCGGCCGGGGCTCCTTGTCGTCATCGCTATGCAGCCCCTTGTCTTCATTTTCGGCATTTAACTTTCCTGCCTGCTTGAACACCCAACAATCCCTATTGGTGTGATTGGCCGGCTTTTTGGGGGTGCCATGTATCTGGCATAAGCGGTCGAGTATTCGGTCCAAACTGGACGGCCCCCTAGGATTCCTTTTGAATGGCTTTTTTCGCTGACCGGATTTAGAGCCTCTAAATCCGGCATTAACTGCCGTATCCTCAGTATTGTCGCCGTTAATGCGGCGCTTCTGCTTGTTGCGACGCGACCTGCCACTACTATCCCTGGTATACGAATTACCAGGGTTCTTGGTCATATTGTTGCTACGAGCAAGCCAGCTGTCTTCTCCCGCGCAAAAGCGGGTCATGAGTGTCGTGAGTGCTGCCATAGACTTCGGCTTTTCTTGTCCAAGGTGCCGGGCAAGCCACTCGTCACGGATATTGTGCTTGAAGGCTGCTAGGGCCTCAGTGTCTGGACAGTCGACTATTTGATTTTTCTTTATTAGGAACCGTGTCCAGAATTGCCTGGCCGATTCCTCTGGTTGCTGAATTACGTGACTTAGGTCATCGACGTCTGGGGGTCGCACATAAGTGCCTTGGAAATTGTCGAGGAATGCGGCTTCGAGGTCCTCCCAACAACTGATTGATCCTGTTGGCAAGCTATTAAGCCAACGCCGAGCTGGTCCTTTAAGCTGGAGTGGGAGGTATTTGATGGCGTGGAAATCATCGCCGTGGGCCATGTGGATATGAAGGACATAATCCTCGATTCATACCGCAGGATCTGTTGTGCCATCATATGATTCGATGTTTACGGATTTGAAACCCTCAGGGATTTGATGATCCATTATTTCGTCTGTGAAGCATAGTGGGTGTGCGGCGCCTCTGTACTGGGCTATATCACGACGTAGCTCCAATGAGCTTTATCTACTGTGTTCGGCCCTGCCGAATTTGTGGCCGGCGTGACAGTTACCGTCTCGAGCCGTGGGGCGCCCACGCGATCCGTAGATCGATCTTATTTGCCTTGCCTTGTCCTCCAACATATCTCGTAAGTCCGGCGCATATTCCCGTGCCTTGGTACGGGGTGCGGCTTGAGTGGAGGGCCGAGAGGCCTCTCTGTTGCGGCCACGAGGTGGCCGGTCGGCCGCATCAAGTGCTTCCTCCTCTAATCGGGGTAGCAACCTGCGCTTTGGGTAGCTCTTGGAGGGGAGTTCGAGTTTATGCTCTTCGGCCGCAAGGACTTCAGTCCATCTGTCGACTAGCAAATCTTGGTCAGCTCTAAGTTGTTGCTGTATTTTCTTGAGGCTTCTTGCCGTGGACATAAGCCTGCGTTGAAAACGCTCTTGCTCGACGGGATCCTCTGGCACGACAAATTCGTCGTCGTCGAGGCTTGCCTCGTCTTCGGAGGGAGGCATATAATATCGTCCTCGACCTCTCTGTCTGCCGCTCTCTCATGAGGGCTGGTTTCTCCATCCTCCTGTGCTAAATCTTGCTGGAGGGGGTTTTCTTTGGCACTCTCCGGAGTATTATTATCTCCCGTGCTGGAATCGCCGTATTTGTTTTGGCGGGATTTTGATCGGCGCCGCTGACGCCGGCGCTTAGGCTGTTTCTTGGAGGGGTCATCCTCCGCTGTTCCATCGCCATCTCCTTCTTTTGGGGTGTCCACCATGTATATGTCATATGATGAGGTGGCTTTCCAGAGCCTAATAGGCGCTGGTTCTTCATCGTCTCCTTCATCGGCGTCCATACCGTCGATGTCTTCGGAGTCGAAGTCGAGCATGTCGGTTAAATCATCGACAGTGGCTACAAAGTGGGTGGTGGGTGGGCTTTGAATTTCTTCATCGTCCGTACCCCAACCTTGCTGACCGTAGTCTGGCCAGGGCTCTCCTGATAAAGAGAGAGACTTCAGTGTCTTCAGAATATCGCCAAAAGGCGAGTGCTAAAAGATGTCCGCGGCAGTAAACTCCATGATCGGCGCCCAATCGGATTCGATCGGCAGGGGCGCGGAGGGTTCGGAGTCCGGAGAGGAGTCCGGCTTCTTGGAGTCACGAGTCTCACGGAGTGCGGGGCTGGTGTTCGGCTCGATCGCCGTTGGGATCGCAGCCCCCGAGGTGGCGTCCAACCACCCATCCTCGATTGGCGCAGTTGGCTCCGAATTAAGAGTCAAAGCCGATGCGGGTGCGGCCTCCAGGGCACTGTTTGGCGGCAGAGCTAGATCATGCTCGTCGTGATAGTGCGGCACGCTCGGCAGTGGCTCGAATCCGTCGAAGATCAAGTCTCCGCGGATGTCAACCGTGTAGTTTAAGCTTCCAAATCTGACCTGACGGCCAGGGGCATAGCTTTCGATCTGCTCCAGATGGCCAAGTGAATTGGCCCGTAGTGCGAAGCCGCCGAAGACGAAGATCTGCCCGGGGAGGAAGGTCTCACCCTGGACTACATCGCCATTGATGATCGTAGGAGCCATCAAGCCTGACGGCGACGACACAGAGGAACTCTCAATGAAAGCACCAATGTCGGTGTCAAAACCGGCGGATCTCGGGTAGGGGGTCCCGAACTGTGCGTCTAGGCCGGATGGTAATAGAAGGCAAGGGACACAAAGTTTTACCCAGGTTCGGGCCCTCTCGATGGAGGTAAAACCCTACGTCCTGCTTGATTAATATTGATGATATGGGTAGTACAAGAGTAGATCTACCACGAGATCAGAGAGGCTAAACCCTAGAAGCTAGTCTATGGTATGATTGTGTTGTCCTATGGACTAAAACCCTCCGGTTTATATAGACACCGGATAGGGTTAGGGTTGCATAGAGTCGGTTACAATGGTAGGAGATCTACATATCCGTATCGCCAAGCTTGCCTTCCACGCCAAGAAAAGTCCCTTCTGGACACGGGACAAAGTCTTCAATCTTGTATCTTCATAGTCCAGGAGTCCGGCTGAAGGTATAGTCCGGTCATCTGGACACCCCCTACTCCAGGACTCCCTCACTCGTCTCGCGCCCGGGCTGCAGGACCGATCTCTTCTTGCGCCTGGCTGCAGGACTGAGCCCGTCTCGCGCACGGCTGCAGGACCGAGCTCGTCTCGCGCCTGGCGATAGGACCGAGCTCATCTAGCGCACGGTGCAGCAGGACGAGACGATGGTGGCCAGATGCTTGGGGCCGCTCAGTCTCTTTGGTTGGGGTAGCGGCGGGTCTCGGATGAGGTGGTGTTTAGGCCTTGGATGCCGGGGCGGCGGCCCTGTGGTGGTTGCGCGGTGCTCATGGGCAGAGCCCGTGGCTCGGTGCTGCCCGGTGACTATGACCGTGGGGGCGGTGTGGCTGCCGGGGTATGGCGTTCGGTGGCAATGAGTGTTGGCCGGGGTGAAAACCCGCTCTTTCTTCGGACGGACCGGCGGCGGCGAATATCGCTCCCTTCCTGAAGGCATCGTCGCGGCTCTCATCGCCCGTCGTGTTGCTCTAGGGGAAACTCTAACCCTCGGGTCGGGCGGTGGCGGCGCTCCGGTGTCGTTTCCTTCCTGAAGGCGCCGCTTTGGAGCTCACGGTTCGTCATATATGGCTTCATCTCATCGCAGTGGCGTGTTCACGGCGGAGATCCCGATGGTTGTTGTAGTGCTAGGGGAGGTGTTGCTGCGTTCAGCATCTTTGTATCCGGCCTTGGGTGTGTGCGTGTGTTTTGGTCGCGTGCGTTTGTACCATGTTGCTGTGGATCGTGCTTTATATATAAAGCGAGGCGAAAGCCTTTTTCGGTAATGAAAGCTACAGACAAATTTATCTCGGTTTATTCATGCTTTGCTTACATTTTTACCGATTTCCTTTACATGTTACTTGAAATTATTTGTTCCGATCTAGCAGCAGATATTATTATTTGCTGTTTTCGGACTTATTTGCATATATGTGTCAACTGTCAAGTAAATTATTATTAGAGCTATTTATGGTCTTTTCGTTTTCTTCCATTGTGAAATGCGAGTCATATATGTGTGCAGACATGCAGTTCTGCATACTAGGCTAAGTAATTGCTCGTGAATAACAAATTAAGGTAAGCAATATGACTAGGCATACTTGATCAATACAGCTAAATCAGCCAAGCATTGCCATTTATTCTCAGCCATCAGGTCGTCTCTACCCACACAGACTAGAATACGCAATTGGAATTATTGTGGTTGCATGTTCATTTGTTTGTGTTGTGACATTTGTTTTTGGAAATTTTCCTCTGCCACAGTTTATTGTTGTGCATTGTATTGCTTGTTTTTTTGATATCTGGTATGTCCAGATTTTCTCGTTAGTGTTTCTTACTGTCTACAGTTTCTTGGAGAATGATACAAATTTATCTCAGTTTATTCATGCTCTGCTTACATTTGACAAATTTCCTCTGCCACAATTTATCTCAGCTAGCAGTATTTGTGTTGTGAATGATGTAAATGGCATGCAATGCTTATGTCAAACCGATTAAACTTACACTTGATAAACTAGCACATTTCCTGCGTACAGTTTCTTGGAGGCTGGACGGTATTCGGTATGTCATCATACCAAATTGATGCTACCGGATTAATGACACAATATCAGGCACTTGACTCCAATTAAGTAATTATTAAGTAGTTGGCATGGCTCACTTCTGGAATTCTGCCTTGAGGATATTTTTGGCAAAACCGTTCACATGCTCAAGACCTCCACTGTAGACTGTACTCGGCTGCCTCACTTTCTAATTTGTAATACATGAGGGGCTGCATATATACCAGCACAGTTGTTTTTTCTGTTCTAGTAGGTTACTTGTTGCTTTGTGCTAGTTTGATGCATGGAAGCATTGATTTCTTGTTTCTCTCAACTAGGGCTGGAAAAAAGCTCGAATCTCGTGAGCTAAACGAGTAGCTCGTGACTCGGCTCGAATCGACTCGAACTCGAAGAATAACGAGACGAGCCGAGCTTTAGTTTAAGATCGTTTATAGACCAAGTTAAACGAGTCAATCTCACGAGTACTCGTGTAACTCGTTAGGCTCGATACAAAAGATCAGCCACTCTCAATATAAAAAAAGATCAGCCACTCAGCATCCTATGTCCCAAGCGCACAACACAAGCCCTAGCCATTGAAGGCCCAACCGCCTAGGAGACTCATGCGTTACAATGAAATTACTATTGTTTAATATATACATAATAATTTTTATAATATTTGAGGGTTTTATATTCGTATCTTTAACGAGCTTAACAAACTAAACGAGCCAGCTCGCAAGTTATACGAGTCGAGCCAATCTTAGATTTAAGTTCGTTAATAATAACGAGTCGAGTCGAGCTAGCTCGTTAACGAAACGAGCTCTAGCGAGTCAAGCCGAGCTGGCTCGACTCGGCTCTAATTCCAGCCCTACTCCCAACATATCAGATCTTCCATGACATTTAGGTATGCACAAGTATAATGTATAACATGTAATTTGAGGCTTACTTTACTCACCATGTCATATCACCTTCCTCAGATCTGTCGACTGATTTAATCAATTTCTGCAGAGCGAGGAATGTGATCAACCCACCGGTAACCTCACCGTCAAGTTCTGGGAGGAGTCTGGTCCCATCGAAAACGTACTCTTGCGTGTCAGCGTGATGAGTCTCCGTGAGTTCAGAGGAGAGCCAAGTGAGCTTGGCTTCCTCGAGTTCTTCTTCCAGAGCGCACGGGCGCTGAAGGCCGCAACCATCGTGATGGCCAATCCAAACTTCTTAGAAGACGAGGCGCTTTACAAAGTGAGGAAGAGTTCCGTAAACATGGCAAGTAAGTCCTGCGAAATGTCTGTCCGCGGGAGTAACGATCCCGCCGGAGGTGAGGTCTGGAACTTCAAAACCGGAGCTGATTTTTCTTTCCAGGACCCCTTTTCGGTAGCTGGGGTTCTCAGCCGAGCCTAGTTTCTGCGGACAAGTGGGTGTTTTTTAATTATATATGTACAAACTATATGAAGTATGGTACAAACTATGGCCTGGTGGGCGTTGGAGATTATTAGCTTCTTCCTGACTGTGATCCCTAAGACATTTCACTATGGCAACGTATTTCATCCCTTGGTGCCTGCTAATTTTGCATTCCACTATGGTAAGATCTTTGGTGCCCTTGGTCAGTTGTGACTTATAACTCCAAACATTACTTCAGGCCTTCTCCACTTAGTATATTCTTATGTGAAGGAGCTTTTGCCCTTTTGCATGTAATTGCGAAATAGAAAGAATTTCTATGCTTGCCTGCTTATCTCTTACCACGAGTATTTAACCAAAAACTACCACAATTCATGAAAACGTGTCCAGAAACTATCACTTTATAAATTTATGCCGAAAATTACCAATTTTTGACCAATCTTTGACTAAAAACTACCATGTCGCAAAAGTGCCCGATTTGCCTCTTCTAAACGCCTTTCTGACAGGATGGATCCACAAGTCAGGGATGACGTGGCGGCAAAGTCAACTCTGTTTATTTTGACCGTTAAGTTAACCGTTATGACAGGTGGGACCCACACGTCATCATCAACCTTCTTCTTCCTCCCCTCTTCTCTCTCTTTGACATCTCAACAAACACCTCTTGTGCATGGGACGAAAGCAGAGGAGTTCCGGCAGCCTGCTCGCTTTACACCACGTCGGACCCCAGCACGAGCGTCGGGTGAACCAGCTCCGGGCCGGCTCTGCCTCGCACTGCACGGCGGCAGTGGCGGCAGCCTTCGCGGCGAGCCGAGCCGCTGGAGCGAGCTCCATCGGTGACCCCAGCCAGGCCCGCACGACGCCTTTCCTCCACTGATTTCTTCTCCCTCCCCTGCTCTAATCTCTCTCCCTTCTTCGTTTCTTCTCTGCTAGGAGACGAACGGAGACCCGACGCCAGAACCTCCCTCGATCCGGCCTCCTCCTGCTCGCCCCCGGAGCACCTTGCCTCAGTTAACCAAGCAGAGGAGCCCCGCCGGCCTGCTCTTCCTTTCTGCCTTCCAACCCATCTGCTTCTTTCTCGCTCGCGTGGCCCCTTCTCCTCACCTCTCTCATCCTCTGCTGCTACAGGAAAACGCCATGGATGGCCCGAAGCTTCGACCGCACAGCTCCAGCGAACCCGCCCGCGATGACCTCGACCCCCAGGCCGCCTGGATCCGCGCGTTTGCCACCCTCGGCTACCTCGAGGAGCTTAGGCGCCCTGCTGCCATGTTCTGCTACTGCCGATGCAAGTCCCACGGCCCACGCCTCCGCAGCCCTGCTTCTCGCGTGCGTGCAAGCGAACGCACAGCCGCGCGCGTTGACCCTCGCTGTGTCCAGCGTGCGACCGGCGGGCGCGGCGAGCGGCGACGCGGCGCGCGGCGGAACGGGCGAGCAGCAGCAGGTACAAACGGCGTTGACTAACGATGCCAGCCCTTACATGTGGGCAATGCCTGTCATAAGGGCGTTTAAAATGGACGAACGGGTCGATTTACATACTTGGTAGTTTTTAGTTAAAGATTAGAGAAAAAGTGGTAGTTTTCGGCATAAATTTATAAAATGGTAGTTTTTGGGCACGTTTTCATGAATTGTGGTAGTTTTTTTGTTAAATACTCCTCTTACCACACTAGTAGAACTGCATTGCCCCTGTCATGAGGTGAGATGACATAAACTGTGATCAAGTTAATAGAGAAAATCATTTATACATACAATACCTGATATATGTAGTTGCCAGCATCTTTTGGTCTACATGATGACTTCTCGGCTGTTGCTTCTACAAACTTCTGTGTTTCAACAAGGTTGCTCCGGTAAGACAAAGACCTTTATACCTTTGCTTATGGCTCACTATCAGTGGGTGCAGAAGGAAGACGATTATGATTTCTTCAAGGACTTGGCTATAATTTCAGTATATGGTCTTCGGCCTTTTCAAAAGAATGTAGTTTAGGGTGAATTTAATGGTATTGGTTTCATATTTTAGATGTTGAAAGATTTTATACAAACTTGGTCATAATTTAGAAAGTTTGGATTTGAAGAAAAATATATTACACATTATATTATATAAGACGGGGGAAGTACATAGAACATGAGAAGCTTTTTTTTTTCTTAAAAAAATCTGAAACTACCACCTAAGTTTTCTTTCGACAAAGAATGAATTTTATTGGCTCAAAATAAAGCAAAAAAAAAAAGAATACAAACACAAGGAGACAGACGGCCTCTGCATGACTCGTTATAATCCTGTCACTTCAAGTCTGATAAATTAGTACGGGGAAGCTCAACCATCTTGCTGTTGGGAAAAGTAAAGATTACTATAGCATTTATACTAGCGTTCCAGTACGAAGACTCTTGGTGTAGACCCTTGAGATTCCACGCAGACCATTAAACCGTGCCACTTCAACAGGCCTTGGTGGATATTTAAGGGCTGCATAAGCATCCTCTAAAGTTAAACTGCGCATCAGTTTAGTTTCAGAAGTTGTAGCACATTGCATACGCCATGTCGAGCAATGGCGGACCAACGGTCGCCGTGAAGCTGTTCATTGACAAGGAGAAGAAGAGGGTGCTGTTCGCCGAATCCGACAAGGACTTCGTGGACATCCTCTTCAGCTTCCTCACGCTGCCTCTCGGCACCATCGTCCGTCTCTTCAACAAGCAGTCTCAGATCGGGTGCCTGGACGAGCTGTACAGGAGCGTGGAGAGTCTCGGCGAAGATCACTTCCAAACCAAGGAGTGCAAGGCCATGCTCCTTCGTCCCGTCAATGCCGCGGCACTTCACTGCGACCGGCTTAGAGTCAAAGTTGACGACGCCGATCTGACGGCAATATATGTCTGCTTTTATTATGGGAGCTGCAGCGAAAGGTACTTCAGCACAGTACGGGGTATTCGATGCAGGTGTGGTACTAGTACCATTAGTGACACTAGGAGGTGGCCACAAAGCTCTCTCGTTGCTGCTGGAGAAACTGCGGATGGGATTTTTTCCAAAGGTGGATCGAAGTTCATCATCACGGATGATCTTCATGTTGCTCCTTCCTCTACGAGTCTCATGTTCTCCCTGATGGACAAGCTTGGGCTGCATGAACAATTGAATATCAAGGAGGAGGTGCTACATCTCAATTCCAATAAGGTCTGTCTTTCTAGCTTCGTTTTTATTAGATTTTATAATTTGAATTTCACCAATTTGTTTAGAATCTTGATGTATCTGTAGTTCTGTACCAAAGTTTTAAATGACCAACTATAGGATTCATGCACAATTGTTCGAAAAAGTTCTAAAATAAAGATATAGCCCTGCTACAGCTGACAGTCCGCTATTTAAAACATTGATCTATACTTCTGTAGTGCAAATTGGGATCCCCCCCTATCATTTACAGTTACATTGTATTCCTTCCAGATGATTGGCTTGCTTAGGAGAGCACTGCTGTCTAAGCACCCTTTGACTGGCCTATATTTCAATGCTGCTATAACGCCCAATGGGGTGAGTTCTTCCCAGCTTCCTCACAATCTGTTCGCACCACAAGCAATTGAGGCTGAGCCCAAGTTCAAACCAATAACGATAAAGCTTGTTCAGAAGAAGGATAATTCCTCGGTGTTGTACGCGGAAGTTAAACAAGACTTGGTTGATCTTTTGTTTGGCCTCCTTTGCATTCCTGTTGGGTCTATAATGAAGACTTATAGTCGACTGTCACCAAATGGATGTCTTGATAATCTCTACAAAAGTGTATATGGAGCAGGATGTGTAAAACAAGACTGCAGAAGCTTACTCCTATCCCCAAAGCTGGCCCCTTTCTTTGGGTGCAGCAGTGATGTGCTCCAAGTAGAAGAATTACCTCGGAGATGCCATAACTTTCCAAGGTATCTTTACGAGATGAATCCGAAATCCCCCAAAAGAGGAGATGAAGCTTCTTATAGGGCTTATGTCAATGGAGGGTCCATCAACTTCATCGTGACTGATGATCTGCGTATCGTCGATTTCTCCCTGGCCAAGAGTCTCCAAGCCATACATGCAGCCAAGATTCCCAAGGGCGAGCTTGTGGAGAAAGAGATAACACTTGACAAAACCCAGGTAAGTCAACAAGGCAAGAGAAGTAGTACATCGTTTTCTCCCCTTTTCCAGTTTTGTATGTTCTTAACAGCTGTTTTTTCTGGCAACAGGTTTTGAAGCTACTAAGAGCTTCACTGGATACTCGCAATGCCCTAAGCAGTGTGCTCTTGCCTCCAATTCCAAAGAAGAGTGTCACCACCAGCGCCGCGACGACGTCAACTCCAGCCGCCATGGCATCAGTACCTCCCCAGCCGAGAAGGAGCCTGCGGCTCCGAAAGCCCATTCAGCCATCAGAGTGACCCACCTACCCATATCATGCGAAAACGAAAGATGCCAAGAAGAAGACATTTCTGCGAACTAAGGATTGTCCTGTGCAAACTTGCAATCGCGTCTCAGTTGCTTGAATGAAGCCACTGTCCTGCAGTTTACCCAGTTGCTTGAAAAAATTCTGTTTCTTTTTTTCCGTTTTCCCTAATTACTAGTATCATGTTTCGAGTGATTGGAAACACTCACCTCTGTTAAATTGGCATTCAAATGTTGAACGATGTCGAGGGCAAATCCTGTTCTGTGTTTTTTTTTCTTGAGAAAATCTCATGAAGTTTTTATTTAACTCATCACAATGTTTACATGGATGAAAGTAAGATCTCCCGGGTTGCCCAACCAAACATTGACGGCCAACACCGATATTCGAGCTCCTATACTCATGACTAAAAAAGCAACTAGTAAAAAGACTAGAACGATCTATAATTTCTTGAATAATCACACCATGACTTGCCGCACTTCTCTGCTTGATGTCGTTGATGACAGCTTTGCAATATGAAGCAATATAGATTCTCCGCTCATAGAGATCATCGGCCAAAGCCTGTGCTTCTCGAACTACAAGGGCATCTAGTGTGGTTGGGTCAAAGATTCCCACAAAAGTGATCGTTGAAGCTCCCATGTAATTTCCATGAAAATCCCTGCACACAGCGGCCACAGCTCCCACCGAAGCATTCCAAGAGCGTCATCAACATTAATTTTCTTCATATTCTCCGGTGGAGCAACCCATCCGCTCTGCCTAGCAGGATGCTTGGCCCTCTCACTACTTATGGCTTCTTCATCGCCTGTAAGTCATCTATGAATGAGTTGATGAAAGCATTAGTAGCAAACGGCGTCTGGTATATGTCCTTGTGAAGAACTTTTCTCCTTGAGCTCCAGATCATCCACAGGGATACAACCTTGGAGGCAGACTATATGGCAGCAAGGGTCTCATCCACCAAGGCGAGCAGCCGTAAAGGGGTCGACGTTCTCCATCTTCGACTCTTGGAGGCAGACTATATGGCACCATAGTGCGGCAGTCCGGGCAGTTCAGATCTATCATTTGGAAACAGATGATACATCTTTGGGTGTGGCAAAACCAAAGCAGATTGGAACTCACAAAACCCAGCCTCGCACCTCAGTACAGCAGCAAACAGGCGTAGTACCACACGTAGACAGGGGTTGCAACAGCAAACAGGGCGTAGCATCAGGTTTTCCTAACATTGGACATAGACACACACATGATCACACATGTAACTCCTAGCTAGCACTTGGGGCTGCAGGCCCGGCAATTTGCCTGGCACTCCTTAACCGTGTGCCAGCACGGAACGCCCGGCTGCACGACGCAGCAGAAGCAGTCCGGTTTCCACTTCCAGAACTCACCTTTGGTCTTGCAATCCCTCATGACGCAGAACTTGAGGGAAAGACTGCAGTCTCCAGCAGCTGCGAGCCATCCGAACGCGACGAGCAGACCGATGGCCGCGCACGCGAGGCTGCTCCGCTTCATCTTTGGTTTTCCACCGGCAAACTGCAGGGAAGTCATAGTTGAGTAGGATTAGTCTGCTGAAGCAAAGTGCAAAGCAAGTGATTGAAAGCATAATGCATCTGCAAAGCATATTGTTGATTGGAAGTACGGAGTGCGCAACATAGCAACACTTTGGAGGTGTTTGGTACAACACAAGGTAACGGGACTGGTAATGGAATCAGGTAGCGGTGGGATCGTGGTGTAACAGGAGCATTTGCTTTTAGTAATCAGATTACATCACAGAATCAAACTGGCACTGGCTTTCCACATACATCAGTGAACAGAATTTCAAAACCATCTATTTCACATAGAATTTTAAAAAGCATTTTACATGAATAAACACAAATACATCACTACAAGTTCTTAACCAGGGTTTAAACACACTTCAAAATAAAATAAAATGTCAGATTTCCTTTTTAGAACTACAAAATGTCAAAATTGAAGGACACTTCGGAGTTATAAATGAGTATATTAAACCATAGATACAAATTCATAATTAGCACCATTTTCCAAGTCAAGACCCTCGCAAACCAGCTTCATCATCAACCATGGAATGTTCCTTCAATCTTGCTAAAAGATTGAAGTTAATGTGGTCACAAAAGATTGAAGTTTGAAAATTGAAATTTTCTTGCTAAAAGAAATTAATGTCTATTCAAGTGTGGTTAGCACTAGATATATGAGTAGCATTTTTACTCTTTATTGATTATTGTCGTATTCGCAAGACACAAATGTAATATCAAACCATACAGCTTATAGACCTTTCATCAGAGAGGAAAATCACTACAAGCTAGGTAAAAGAAAATAAGTAATAGCAAAAGCATGGCCAACAACATTCGAGAAGAGCTGACCACTAGGTGGGAGCCTGGGAGGAGAGTGCCGAGCGGGACAAAACCGACGAAGTGCGCCGCTGCCGGGAGAAGGAATATTAAAGAGCTTGATACTTCAGATCCTGCACACGAAAGCAACAACAAAAAATAGAAATTGCTATCAATTATAAGCCAACGACATTGTACAGAAACAAAATACTAGTTTTCCTACGAGAAAAGCCGACAACAACACTTCAGATCTTGACATTGCTACTGTGAGAGTACAAACATAATAGGCAAGCTAGATACCACCATAAAAAAAACAGATCAAAGGGACAAAACCACTATACAACAAAAGAGAAAATACATACCCAAGCTTCTTGGATAAGAAATTTTGTCAATAAACAGAAACGAAAACGATGGCAGGAAACTATGGCTGAACGAAAACGATGTTATGTGTGCTCATTCTGGTTATGTCAAAAAGCTTCCTTTATATTCTTGTAAACTGAGATCGAGTTTGCAAACCCTACACATGAAAAGGTCCAGTTACTTGCAAAGATAACTTAGACGGGCAAGGTTGGAGGTGGAAGCTGACTTTTCGTCTTATTCACAAGGCTTGCTGAGTGCTAACTGACATCCTAAATTTGCAGCAACTCTATGGGAGACTCAAATGAAATTGTAGCCACACTCGTATGCCTATTTAAATTTTTGATGGTACATATGGGAGAGGAAAATGAATGCTAATGTGATTTATGCCAAATGCCATATTTCTAGGCAAATGTAGGAGGAGATTATAGGTAGTATTGCGGGAGGCAAAGCAGCGGTTTCTGAACATTCTGGCAGCTCTGTTTCTGAAAATCACTCTGCAACACTCAGCCTGGCATGGCACCTAAAGGAAATGCGAGTTGGAGATCACAAGCTGCAGGCATTTCACCTCAGCGGACTAATTTTCCTGTCCTGCTATTTTTGTTGGGGTTCAGATCCGCTGATCTGCAAAGTAAGCAAGGGCTACGGCCATGGATGTGTTGAGATCAACACGATTTTATCCATACCTGTATGTTCTTCGGGCTGGACGGTGAAGACGAGCTGGAGCGCCGCGCACTGCTGAAGGCCGCGCCGGGAGGAGCTCGACTCGACTGGGTTCCGGCCGGCCGCCTTGCGCCGTCGATCGAAATTGGTGAGGCACCGGGAGAAAGGGGATTCGGCCTCGGGGGGAGAATGTGAGCTGTCAAGTTGGGGAGAGAGAGCGCAGTGCAGGGAGCCCGGAGCTGAGGCTCCGCTTTCTCACTGCCACTGGAATAGGAATAGGGCAGCAAGATTTATGACGGAGAGGGAGCGGTGAGGAGTAAAGAGGCAAAGTCAGGTTGATGGCTTCACCTGCCGGACTAAATTGCTCAGGGGCGTTTTGGCTGGATGAACAGTCAATTCAAAATAAAAATGTAAGAAAAATCCAGATTCTTTTTGTTGATCTTGGTGTTGCATGTTTGACAAATTTCATGCTAAATGGAGCACCTGTGTTTCGTCGGTGACATTTGGTGTCACAAGCATGTCTGACAAATTTCATGCAAAACAAATTTGGGATGACATTTGGTGTTTTTTTTTTGCACAGGCCAAAATGCTTAACACTTTTGCCTCAAAATTTACAGGTAGCATTTGGATGTGACTAAGAACACATAAAAATTTTGTCTTGTTTTTTTTTTACATTTAAAAATTTATTTTTGGGTCCGAGAGCAGAATTGAGTTTCTGCAAAACCACCATATTTATAGATAGGATAACATGATGATGTTATCGGTTTTCTCAAAAATCACAAATCACCGACATTTATGTGGCAAGTGAGTGACAGATGCCACGTCCTTCGACTCCTGATGTGTTGCAAAGTGAGATCTTTTGTTACCTTTTAGATGTGGAATTGTTTTTTTGACAAATATGAACCATAAAAAGTAGGTGTCATCTGCAAGGTAGTAAGAGCATCTCCAGCCGTTCAGCCCCTTAGGACGCCGAAAAAGCGACGTCTGGGGCCGAACCGGCGTTTGCTTTCGGCGTGGGGCCGATTGCGTTCCCAGTCGTCGCCCCCAAAATCGCGCAAACTCGGCGATCTGATGCGAATCTGGCACAAACTCGGCGATTTTTCATTAAAATTTGTACAAAAACAGAGAAACATACAAACAATGCCTAGCCCTATTACGCCGCGGCCGCCGCCCGCCTTCTACATGCCAAGGAGCCTGTAGAACCGGGTGTAGTCGCCGCCGTCGTCGTCGTCGTCGCCGCCGCCACCCTGCGCCCCGCAGAGCCGCCGTCATCCCTACTGCCCCCCTGACCAGGGTCGCCGACGCGCGGGGGGTTGGACGGCCCAGGCTCGTCCTCGTCGTCGCTGTCGAGGATGACGACACCGCCCTCCTCGCGTCCGCGGTGCCACGCCTTGATCTCCGCGTGCGCCCGGCGCTAGCGAGCCACATGCTCGCGGACATAGTCTGCCTTCGCCCACTTGAGGGCGGTCTCGTCTGCGGCGGCCATCTCCGCGTGCTCTAGCTTCATGAGAAGCAGCCCCGGCTCGGTCTTCAGCCGGACTAGGCGGAGGGAAGGCGGGGAGGGGCGCCCGCCCTTGTTGATATCAAGGGCGCCGTTGCAGGTGCGGCGCTCAAGCGACGTCTCTCGCGGCTCCGACTTGATGGGGCGGAGCGCCGGCGAGCCAGAGCCCGACGATGAGGAGGTCCCCGCCTCCATTCGCCGCAGCGTCTAGGAGCTGCCACGACGACGAGAGAATGACGGGCGCGGCGGGTACTCGAGCCCGACGATGTGGTCAAGGACGGCCTCGAGGGTGCGGTCGGGCACGCCCCACCACTCGCGCCACCCATCGGCATTGAGGCGGCCGCGGGGGATGATGCCGTTGGCAGAGGCGATCTGGTTTTCGCGGCGGCGCTCGAAGTACATCGTCCCCAGCGTGTGGTTGTCAGCGGCGTACCTCGGCTCGTACCGCTGCGCCTCCGTCAGCGACGAGCGGATGCGTGCGATCTCGGCCCGCCGTTCAGCCCCGGTGGTCACCTGTGGTACCGGGACGCCGCTGGCGCTCAACTTCCACGAGCCCGACACCCGCATGTCTGGGGGTGTCGGATAGTCGGCCTCGTAGAGGAGGCGTGCCTCGTCCTCGTGGAGATGGCGTCGGCCGAAGCCATTCGCCGCCGCGGAGTCGTCGGGATACCGCTCAGCCATGCTCATCGGTGTGGGAAGAGGGGGGAGAGGCGAGAGCAGGCGAGTTGTGGCGACTGTGGTGTTCACCGGCGGGGTGGTCGGCTTTTTATAGCCGAGGCGGGGTGGTGAGAATCTGCATGTCGGGCGGCGCGTGGCAGGAGCGGGCGGGACGCGCGTTGCGGCGCCTTCACTGCACCGCCCGTGAGGCATCAATGGAGGCTGACCGGCGTGGCAGCCTTGGCATTGATTCCCGCGGGAACCGAGGCGATGAGGACGACGTAGCGGCGTGTCGCTGACTCGGCGGGCCCATTCCCATTCACGCCAAAATCGCTTTCCCTGGTGCCCCCAAGCGCCCCCAGCGCGCTGAGTTCGGCCTGGGTACGCCGGCACCAGTTTCAGCCCAAACCGGCAAAAAACGGGCTCCTGGGGGCGCGACTGGGCCGTTTTTTGGGCGCCGGCGGCAAAAAATGGCCTTGGGGGCCTGTTGGGGGCGCGGCTGGAGATGCTCTAACCCATTGTGTACTCACGACCATTGATCATATAGTTGCAAGTCTCCGGCAACAGGCCTAACAAACAGTGGTGATCTCGACAACACATTCAAATCATTGTGAGAGCCAGACAATCCAAAGAATGAATACCAAATCCATAGATCCTCCGATGCAACAGCCTCACGAATGATAGTTGGACTATGGCAGTGGCCTTTGTATTGACCTTTTCCGCCTTGCAGTTGATCCTAGCATCCCAGGCCATCTCTTTTTACGTTCGATGCCAACAACCTCCCGGTGTCTTCCTTGTTGGGTGCCTTCAAGTACTCCGGCCCTAAGATATCAATGACGACTCTTGTGTATCTTCGAATGGCCTCCAAGTTTGTATCTTCTCCAATGCGAAGATGATCATCAATGGCATCGGCCAAACACCCATAGGCAGAACTCGAACAGCCGCAATACACTTCATAAAAGAGCTCGCGCTTATCTCTCCACATGCGTTCCTCCTGAGTTTGAACCAATCATCATTCTTCTCCATGGGTTTTGCAATGGTGAGAAACAGACTTTTTGATGAGGAACACTAGATGAGAAGAAAGAAAACACATGCCAGATCTGTCTGGCTACTTCTAGATGCTTCCACTCTAGTGTAGTATTTCTTTCCTTTTCTTTTCCATCCTACCTACTGTTTTCTAGAGTCTTCTAGTTGTGAGTAGCTATGAGTAGAATGGTGAAACTTCCATAATGTTTTCTAGAGTATTCCAGCTATAAGTAGAAGTATGTGAAGGCTTCCCAAAGCCCTATAAATAGAGGTCCTCACTGTTGGAAATATGCCCTAGAGGCAATAATAAATTAGTTATTATTATATTTCCTTGTTCATGATAATCGTTTATTATCCATGCTAGAATTGTATTGATAGGAAACTCAGATACATGTGTGGATACATAGACAACACCATGTCCCTAGTAAACCTCTAGTTGACTAGCTCGTTGATCGATAGATGGTTACGGTTTCCTGACCATGGACATTGGATGTCGTTGATAACGGGATCACATCATTAGGAGAATGATGTGATGGACAAAGACCCAATCCTAAGCCTAGCACAAGATCATGTAGTTCGTATGCTAAAGCTTTTCTAATGTCAAGTATCATTTCCTTAGACCATGAGATTGTGCAACTCCCGGATACCGTAGGAATACTTTGGGTGTGCCAAACGTCACAACGTAACTGGGTGACTATAAAGGTGCACTACGAGTATCTCCGAAAGTGTCTGTTGGGTTGGCACGAATCGAGACTGGGATTTGTCACTCCGTGTAAACGGAGAGGTATCTCTGGGCCCACTCGGTAGGACATCATCATAATGTGCACAATGTGATCAAGAAGTTGATCACGGGATGATGTGTTACGAAACGAGTAAAGAGACTTGCCGGTAACGAGATTGAACAAGGTATCGGGATACCGACGATCGAATCTCGGGCAAGTATCGTACCGCTAGACAAAGGGAATTGTATACGGGATTGATTAAGTCCTTGACATCGTGGTTCATCCGATGAGATCATCGTGGAACATGTGGGAGCCAACATGGGTATCCAGATCCCGCTGTTGGTTATTGGCCGGAGAGTCGTCTCGGTCATGTCTGCGTGTCTCCCGAACCCGTAGGGTCTACACACTTAAGGTTCGGCGACGCTAGGGTTATAGAGATATTAGTATGCGGTAACCCGAAAGTTGTTCGGAGTCCCATATGAGATCCCGGACGTCACGAGGAGTTCCGGAATGGTCCGGAGGTAAAGATTTATATATAGGAAGTGCTATTTCGGCTATCGGGACAAGTTTCGGGGTCACCGGTATTGTACCGGGACCACCGGAAGGGTCCCGGGGGTCCACCGGGTGGGGCCACCTGCCTCGGGGGCCACATGGGCTGTAGGGGGTGCGCCTTGGCCTGTATGGGCCAAGGGCACCAGCCCCAAGAGGCCCATGCGCCAAGAGATGAGGGAAAGGAAGAGTCCTAAAGGGGGAAGGCACCTCCTAGGTGCCTTGGGGAGGTGGGACTCCTCCCTGGCCGCACCCTTCCTTGGAGGAAGGGCCAAGGCTGCGCCCCCTCTCCCTTGGCCCTATATATAGTGGGGGGAAGGGAGGGCAACCATACCTAAGCCCTGGCGCCTCCCTCTCCCTCCCATGACACATCTCCCTCCTCCTGCAGCGCTTGGCGAAGCCCTGTTGGAATCCCGCTACTTCCACCACCACGCCGTCGGGCTGCTGGATCTCCATCAACCTCTCCTCCCCCCTTGCTGGATCAAGAAGGAGGAGACGTCGCTGCTCCGTACGTGTGTTGAACGCGGAGGTGCCGTCTGTTCGGCGCTAGGATCATCGGTGATATGGATCACGACGAGTACGACTCCATCAACCCCGTTCTCTTGAACGCTTCCGCGCGCGATCTACAAGGGTATGTAGATTCACTCCTCCCTCATTGCTAGATGACTCCATAGATTGATCTTGGTGACACGTAGGAAAATTTTGAATTATTGCTACGTTCTCCAACAGTGGCATCATGAGCTAGGTCTATGCATAGTTTCTATGCACGAGTAGAACACAAAGTAGTTGTGGGCGTTGATTTTGTTCAATATGCTTACCATTACTAGTCCAATCTTGATTCGGTGGCATTGTGGGATGAAGCGGCCCGGACCGACCTTACACGTACTCTTACGTGAGACTGGTTCCACCGACTGACATGCACTAGTTGCATAAGGTGGCTAGCGGGTGTCTGTCTCTCCCACTTTAGTCGGATCGGATTCGATGAAAAGGGTCCTTATGAAGGGTAAATAGCAATTGGCATATCACGTTGTGGTTTTTGCGTAGGTAAGAAACGTTCTTGCTAGAAACCCATAGCAGCCACGTAAAACATGCAAACAATAATTAGAGGACGTCTAACTTGTTTTTGTAGGGTATGCTATGTGATGTGATATGGCCAAAGGATGTGATGAATGATATATGTGATGTATGAGATGATCATGTTCTTGTAATAGGAATCACGACTTGCATGTCGATGAGTATGACAACCGGCAGGAGCCATAGGAGTTGTCTTTATTTATTATATGACCTGCGTGTCATTGAACAACGCCATGTAATTACTTTACTTTATTGCTAACCGTTAGCTGTAGTAGTAGAAGTAATAGTTGGCGAGACAACTTCATGAAGACACGATGATGGAGATCATGATGATGGAGATCATGGTGTCATGCCGGTGACAACGATGATCATGGAGCCCCGAAGATGGAGATCAAAAGGAGCAAAATGATATTGGCCATATCATGTCACTATTTGATTGCATGTGATGTTTATCATGTTTATACATCTTATTTGCTTAGAACGACGGTAGTAAATAAGATGATCCCTCATTAAAATTTCAAGAAAGTGTTCCCCCTAACTGTGCACCGTTGTGAAAGTTCGTCGTTTTCGAAGCACCACGTGATGATCGGGTGTTAGATTCTAACGTTCACATACAACGGGTGTAAGACAGATTTACACACGCGAAACACTTAGGTTGACTTGACGAGCCTAGCATGTACAGACATGGCCTCAGAACACAAGAGACCGAAAGGTCGAGCATGAGTCGTATGGTAGATACGATCAACATGAAGATGTTCACCGATGTTGACTAGTCCGTCTCACGTGATGATCGGACACGGCCTAGTTGACTCGGATCATGTAATCACTTAGATGACTGGAGGGATGTCTATCTGAGTGGGAGTTCATAAGATGAACTTAATTATCCTGAACATAGTCAAAAGGTCTTCGCAAATTATGTCGTAGCTCGCGCTTCAGTTCTACTGTTTAGATATGTTCCTAGAGAAAAATTTAGTTGAAAGTTGATAGTAGCAATTATGCAGACAGTAAAAGGCTTATGTCCTTAATGCACCGCTCAGTGTGCTGAACCTCGAACGTCGTCTGTGGATGTTGCGAACATCTGACATACACATTTTGATAACTACGTGATAGTTCAGTTAAATGGTTTAGAATTGAGGCACCGAAGACGTTTTGAAACGTCGCGAAACATATGAGATGTTTCGAGGGCTGAAATTGGGATTTCAGGCTCGTGCCCACGTCAAGAGGTATAAGACCTCCGATGATTTTCTTAGCCTACAAACTAAGGAGAAAAGCTCAATTGTTGAGCTTGTGCTCAGATTGTCTAAGTACAACAATCATTTGAATCGAGTGGGAGTTGATCTTCCAGATGAGATATTGATGTTTCTCCGAAGTCATTACCACCAAGCTGCTAGAGCTTCATGATGAACTATAATATATCAGGGACATATATGATGATCCTTGAGATATTCACGATGTTTGACACCACAAAAGTAGAAATCAAGAAGGAGCATCAATTGTTGATGGTTGGTGAAACCACTAGTTTCAAGAAGGGCAAGGGCAAGAAGGGATACTTCATGAAACGGCAATTCAACTACTGCTCTAGTGAAGAAACCCAAAGTTGAACCCAAGCCCGAGACTAAGTGCTTCTGTAATAAAGGGAATAGCCACTGGAGCAGAATTACCCTAGATACTTGGTAGATGAGAAGGCTGGCAAAGTCGATAGAAGTATATTGGATATACATTGTGTTAATGTGTACTTTACTAGTACTCCTAGTAGCACCAGGGTATTAGATACCGGTTCGGTTGCTAAGTGTTAGTAACTCGAAATAAAAGCTACGAAATAAACGGAGACTAGCTAAAGGTGAGATGACGATATGTGTTGGAAGTATTTCCAAGGTTGATCAAATATCGTACGCTCCCTCTACCATTGAGATTGGTGTTTGCGTTGAGCATAGACATGATTGGATTATGTCTATCGCAATACAGTTATTCATTAAGGAGAATAATGGTTACTCTGTTTATTTGAATAATACCTTCAATGTTCTTACACCTAAAATGAATGGTTTATTGAATCTCGATTGTAGTGATACACATGTTCATGCCAAAAGATAGTAATGATAGTACCACCTACTTTTGGCACTGCCACGTAAGTCATATCGGTATAAAACGCATGAAGAAGCTCCATGTTGATGGATCTTTGGGCTCACTCATTTTTGAAAAGTTTGAGACATGCGAACCATGTCTATTGGTGTATATGCATGAAGAAACTCCATGCAAATGGACCGTTTGGACTCACTTGATTTTTGAATCACTTGAGACATGCAAATCATACCACATGGGCAAGATGACTGAAAGCCTCGTTTTCAGTAAAATGGAACTAGAAAGCAACTTGTTGGAGGTAATACATTTTGATGTGTGCAGTCCAATGAGTGCTGAGGCATGTAGTGGATATCGTTATGTTCTTACTTCACAGATGAGTTGAGTATATTTACTTGATGAATCACGAGTCTGAATTATTGAAAGGTTCAAGTAATTTCAGGGTGAAGTTGAAAGATCGTCGTGACAAGAGGATAAAATATCTATGATATGATCATAGAGATGAATATCTGAATTACGAGTTTGGCACAGAATTAAGACATTGTGGAAATTGTTTCACAACCAATACAGCCTGGAACACCATAGTGTGATGGTGTGTCCGAACATCATAACTGCACCCTATTAGATATGATGCATACCATGATGTCTCTTATTGAATTGCCACGATAGTTTATGGGTTAGGCATTAGAGACAACCACATTCACTTTAAATAGGGCACCACGTAATTCCGATGAGATGACACCGTATGAACTATGGTTTAGGGAAACCTAAGCTGTCATTTCTTAAAAGTTTGGGGCTGCGACGCTTATGTGAAAAAGTTTTAGGCTGATAAGCTCGAACCCAAAGCGGATAAATGCATCTTCATAGGACACCCAAAACAGTTGGGTATACCTCCTGTCTCAGATCCGAAAGCAATAAGGGATGTTTCTAGAATCGGGTCCTTTCTCGAGGAAAAGTTTCTCTCGAAAGAATTGAGTGGGAGGATGGTGGATACTTGATGAGGTTATTGAACAGTCTCTTCAACTAGTGTGTGGCAGGGCACATGAAGTTGTTCCTGTGGCACCTACACCAATTGAAGTGGAAGCTTATGATAGTGATCATGAAACTTCAGATCAAGTCACTGCCAAACCTCGTGGGATGACAAGGATGCGTACTACTTCAGAGTGGTACGTGATCCTGTCTTGGAAGTCATGTTGCTAGACAACAATGAACCTACGAGCCATGGAGAAGCGATGGTGGGCCCGGATTCCGATAAATGGCTCGAGGCCATAAAATCCGAGAGAGGATCCATGTATGAAAAACAAAAGTGTAGACTTTGGCAGAACGGCTCGATGGTCGTAAGGCTGTTGAGTACAGATGGATTTTAAAAGGAAGACAGACAATGATGGTAAGTGTCACCATTGAGAAAGCTCGACTTGTCGTTAAGATTTTTTTTCCGACAAGTTCAAGGAGTTGACTATGATGAGACTTTCTCACTCGTAGCGATGCTAAGAGTCTGTTGGAATTATATTAGCGATTACTGCATTATTTATGAAATCTTGCAGATAGGATGTCAAAACATTGTTTCCTCGACGATTTTCTTGACGAAAGGTTGTATGTGATACAATCGGAAGGTTTTGTCAATCCTGAAAGATGCTAATAAGTATGCAAAGCTCTAGCAATCCTTCTAGGGACTGGAGTAAGCATCTCGGAGTTGGAATGTACGCTTTGATGAGATGATCAGAGATTTTGGTGTATACAAAGTTTATGAGAAACTTGTATTTCCAAAGAAGTGAGTGGGAGCGCTATAGAATTTCTGATGAGTATATGTTGTTGACATATTGTTGATCAGAAATGATGTAGAATTTCTGGAAAGCATGCCGAGTTATTTGAAAAGTGTTTTTCAATGGAAAACCTGGATTAGGCTACTTGAGTATTGAGCATTAAGATCTATAAGGATAGATCAAAACGCTTAATAGTACTTTCAAATGAATACATATCGTGACAAGATTTTGAAGGAGTTCAAAATGGATCGGCAAAGAAGGAGTTCTTGGCTGTGTTATAAGGTGTGAATATTGAGTAAGACTCGAAACCTGACCGCGGCAGAATAGAGAGAAAGGACGAAGGTCGTCCCCTATGCTTTAGACGTAGGCTCTACAGTATGCTATGATGTGTACCACACCTGAAGTGTGCCTTGCCATGAGTCAGTCAAGGGGTACAAGAGTGATCCAAGAATGGATCACAGGACAACGGTCAAAGTTATCCTTAGTAACTAGTGGACTAAGGAATTTTCTCGATTATGGAGGTGGTAAAAGAGTTCGTCGTAAAGGGTTACGCCGATGCAAACTTTGACACTAATCTAGATTATTCTGAGTAGTAAACTGGATTCGTATAGTAGAACAGTTATTTGGAATAGCTCCAATTGTAGCGTAGTAGCTGCATCTACAAGATGACATAGAGATTTGCGAAGTACATACGGATCTGAAAGATTTAGACCCGTTGACTATAACATCTCTCACAGGCATAACATGTTCAAACCCAGAACTCATCGAGTCTTAATCACATGGTAATGTGAACTAGATCATTGACTCTAGTAAACTCTTTGGGTGTTAGTCACATGGGGATGTGACCTTGAGTGTTAATCACATATCGATGTGAACTGGATTATTGACTCTAGTGCAGGTGGGAGACTGTTGGAAATATGCCCTAGAGGCAATAATAAATTAGTTATTATTATATTTCCTTGTTCATGATAATCGTTTATTATCCATGCTAGAATTGTATTGATAGGAAACTCATATACATGTGTGGATACATAGACAACACCATGTCCCTAGTAAATCACTAGTTGACTAGCTCGTTGATCGATAGATGGTTACGGTTTCCTGACCATGGACATTGGATGTCGTTGATAACGGGATCACATCATTAGGAGAATGATGTGATGGACAAAGACCCAATCCTAAGCCTAGCACAAGATCATGCAGTTCGTATGCTAAAGCTTTTCTAATGTCAAGTATCATTTCCTTAGACCATGAGATTGTGCAACTCCCGGATACCGTAGGAATACTTTGGGTGTGCCAAACGTCACAACGTAACTGGGTGACTATAAAGGTGCACTACGGGTATCTCCGAAAGTGTCTGTTGGGTTGGCACGAATCGAGACTGGGATTTGTCACTCCGTGTAAACGGAGAGGTATCTCTGGGCCCACTCGGTAGGACATCATCATAATGTGCACAATGTGATCAAGGAGTTGATCACGGGATCATGTGTTATGAAACGAGTAAAGAGACTTGCCGGTAACGAGATTGAACAAGGTATCGGGATACCGACGATCGAATCTCGGGCAAGTATCGTACCGCTAGACAAAGGGAATTGTATACGGGATTGATTAAGTCCTTGACATCGTGGTTTATTCGATGAGATCATCGTGGAACATGTGGGAGCCAACATGAGTATCCAGATCCCGCTGTTGGTTATTGGCCGGAGAGTCGTCTCGGTCATGTCTGCGTGTCTCCCGAACCCGTATGGTCTACACACTTAAGGTTCCGTGACGCTAGGGTTATAGAGATATTAGTATGCGGTAACCCAAAAGTTGTTCAGAGTCCCGGATGAGATCCCAGACATCATGAGGAGTTCCGGAATGGTCTGGAGGTAAAGATTTATATATAGGAAGTGCTATTTCGGCTATCGGGACAAGTTTCGGGGTCACCGGTATTGTACCGGGACCACCGGAAGGGTCCCGGGGGTCCACCGGGTGGGGCCACCTGCCCCGGGGGCCACATGGGCTGCAGGGGGTGCGCCTTGGCCTGTATGGGCCAAGGGCACCAGCCCCAAGAGGCCCATGCGCCAAGAGATGAGGGAAAGGAAGAGTCCTAAAGGGGGAAGGCACCTCCTAGGTGCCTTGGGGAGGTGGGACTCCTCCCTGGCCGCACCCTTCCTTGGAGGAAGGGCCAAGGCTGCGCCCCCCCTCTCCCTTGGCCCTATATATAGTGGGGGGAAGGGAGGGCAACCATACCTAAGCCCTGGCGCCTCCCTCTCCCTCCCATGACACATCTCCCTCCTCCCGCAGCGCTTGGCGAAGCCCTGTTGGAATCCCGCTACTTCCACCACCACGCCATCGGGCTGCTGGATCTCCATCAACCTCTCCTCCCCCCTTGCTGGATCAAGAAGGAGGAGACGTTGCTGCTCCGTACGTGTGTTGAACGCGGAGGTGCCGTCCGTTCGGCGCTAGGATCATCGGTGATATGGATCACGACGAGTACGACTCCATCAACCCCGTTCTCTTGAACGCTTCCACGCGCGATCTACAAGGGTATGTAGATTCACTCCTCCCTCGTTGCTAGATGACTCCATAGATTGATCTTGGTGACACATAGGAAAATTTTGAATTATTGCTACGTTCCCCAACACTCACCTCTACTTTGGACCCAGACTATGTACCCCTACCTATAATAAAACTTGTTGTCTAAGATCTTGGAGTAGATCTCATGCCCTAGGAGTTCTGGATTGAACTCTTGCTGCCCTATCAGTCTACATTCGCCTCTAGAGCGATATCTAGCGCAACACGTTGAAGCCGTTCCTTCAACACTTGTGCTGTACACATTGTAGCAGCAAGATGGAGTCGCTCCTTCACAACCTTTCTGCTGCTTCAGGTGGTATTAGAGCCTCGTTGACCCATAATCGTTCTTGCTGTCCTCTTCGAGAGCAAGTTGGAGCAAGCAATGGAGCAATTGAAGAAGAGAATGGATGCTGCTGAACAACAAATCAAAGAGCTGCGTGAAGATCTTAATAGGAGATTTGACCAGCTGGTTGAGATGATAAGAAAGGGTGTCCCCCTGCTACCAATGACGGAGATTCATCTAAAGAAGAGGAAGACGTTCATCAAGGAAGAAGGAGAGGTAATCTTGGAGCAAGACCACCACAACAACATGTTGTTCAACGTGCTTCAAGAAGGCCAATTTATGTTGAAGCTTTTGAAGGTGAAGAATATGATGATGCCCTTGAAGAACCAAATCCCTATGCATATCGGAGAGCACCCAACCCTACATATGCAAGAGATACATACAAGGTGAAAGCTGAGATCCCAAGTTTTAATGGAAATGTTGACATTGAAGGGTGTCTGGATTGGTTATATGAAGTGGAGACTTTCTTTGAGGTCATGGAGGTTCCGGAAGATCGTAGAGTTCCTTTGGTCGCATACAAGCTGAAAGGAGGAGCCGGTGCATGGTGGCATCGCGTTCTAGAAGAGCGCAGGCTGAGAGGAGAACCTCGTGTGAGAACTTGGCGGCAAATGAAAAGTCTCTCGAAAGGGAGATTTTTGCCCGCTGATTATAACCAAATCCTATTTATCCAATTTCAAAATTGTGCTCAAGGAAATAGGACTGTTTCAGATTACACGGAGGAGTTTCTAAGGCTACAAGTGAGGTGCAACCTTGCTGAAACTGAAGAGCAACAAGTTGCAAGGTACATCAATGGTCTCAATGATGCTATTCAAGATCGATTGATGATGCAACAAATCTGGTCCGTTGATCAAGCACAAGCTCTAGCCTTAAAGGCCGAGAGGTTTGTGAGGATGAGAAAGACAACTAAGGCTCCATATCCTCATACCGAAGGCTCATCTAGGAACCAACCTAATAGAGTGGAAGAAAAGACCACTCCACCAAAGACAAAACAGCCCATCCCGAAGCAAATTAGAGGCAAGGGTAAGGCAAATGAAGGCCCAAAGTGCTATAAATGTGGTAAAGAGGGACACATATCCAACGGTTTCCCACTAAGGAATTTTTTTAACATGACTATCCATGATGGTGAAAGCGATGAGGAAGAATACGAATATGAAGATGTAGACAGACAAGAGGTTTGTTAAGAAGAAGGTGAAGAGGTGGTATGTGTGATCCAGCGTGTCCTATGTTCCACACCACAACTCGATGACACACAACGGAACAAAATATTTGAGAGCAAATGCATGGTGAATGGCAAGGTATGCAAACTAGTGATTGATAGTTGCATTGCAGCTGCGAGAATCTTATCTCCCAGAAGTTGGTGGACCATTTAAAGCTTGAAACCCATGATCATCCAAATCCTTACACTATTGGATGGATCAAGAAAGGAGTGAATATGAGGATCACCAAACAATGCAACCTGCCACTTTCTTTGGGTAAGCATTATCGCTCAAATGTGCTGTGTGATGTGGTTGACATGTATGCCAGCCATGTTCTTCTTGGGAGGCATTGGCAATTTGATGTGGATACTACACACAAGGGCAAGGAAAATTCTTACTCTTTCATTTGGAACAAGAGAAAGATCATTATCTTACCAAACAAAACCGAAGGTAATACCTCTAAGGAGGAGGGGAAAACTATGTTAACTATCTCCCATACCTCTCATGAGTTTATGGAAGACTTGAAGGAGGCAGATTTGTGTGATGCACTTGTTGTAAAGGGAGAAGAGCACCTGACTGTTGAAATTCCAGCAAAGGTACGTCGTTTATTGGCAGAATTTTAGAACATACTTGGGGAGCCACATGGCTTGCCACCGATGAGAGGAATTCAACATAGAATTGACTTAATTCTGGGAGCAAGTCTTCCTAATCTTCCACACTAATGAATGAGATCAAAGGAGCATGATATATTGAAGGAGAAAGTGGAGGAATTGCCGCAAAAGGGGCACATTCGAGAAAGTATTAGCCCATGTGTTGTACCAGCCCTGCTCGTGCCTAAGAAAGATGGATCTTGGCGCATGTGTACGGACAGTAGAGCCGTTAACAAGATCATCGTAAGCAAGGATGAGGATGAACACTTTGATCACATTCGGAAGGTGCTAGAAGTACTAAGGGAAAATGAGCTCTACGTCAACTTGGAGAAATGTGTTTTCTTGCAAACACAACTTCTTTTCCTAGGATTCGTCATAACATGTGACGGCATTTGTGTTGATGATTCTAAGGTTGAAGCAATTCGAGAATGGCCAACTCCGAAGACCATTTCTGAGAAAGGAAAGTTCCAATGGACAGAAGCAGCTGAAGCTAGTTTCAGTGAGGTTAAACAAAAGCTATCACAAGCTCCTGTCTTGGTGCTACCTGATTTCAACAAGACTTTTGAGTTGGAGTGTGATGCAAGTGGAGTAGGCATTGGAGCTGTCCTATCTCAAGAAAGGAAGCCCATTGCTTTCTTTAGTGAGAAGTTAAGTGAAGCTAGACAGAAGTGGAGTACCTATTAGCAAGAATTATATGTTGTTTTCAGAGCGTTGAAAACTTGGGAAGTCTATTTGCTGCCTAAAGAGTTCATTGTTTATAGCGACCATCAATCCTTGAAGAATTTTAGAAATCAAAAGCATGTTGACCGCATGCTAGCAAGGTGGGCAGCATATCTGGAGAGGTTTAACTATCTCATCGTGCATAAATCTGGAATAACTAATAGGGTGGCCGATGCTTTGAGTCGTCGTGCATGCCTCTTTACTTCTTTTGAAGTTGAACTTCCGGGCATGGATCAAATGAAGGAGTTGTATGAGGGTGACGAAGACTTTGGCCATGTTTGGGTAAAGCACGCAAGGGGCCAACCATTAGGTGATGACTATTTGATGCAAGATGGATATCTCTTCAAAAATGAACATTTGTGCATTCCAAGAAGTTCTCTACGTGACAAGCTGGTTAGAGAGCTCCATTCAAGTGATCTTAGTGGCCATGTTGGACGGGACAAGACTGTCGCTAGCCTGGAAGCTCACTACTTTTGGCCACAACTAAAGAGAGATGCTGGAAAGTTTGTTCAGCGATGCCCTATATGTCAAACCTACAAAGGCCAAGTCCAGAACATAGGGTTATACATGCCTTTGCTTGTTCCCGTCGCTCCATGGGAGGACATCTCTATGGACTTCGTCTTGGGCTTGCCAAGAACAAGACGAGGGAGTGATGCTGTGTTTGTGGTCGTGGACAGATTCTCTAAGATGGCTCATTTCATTCCATGCCGCAAGGACGCTGATCATGTGGCAAACCTATTCTTTCGAGAAGTGGTCAGACATCATGGAGTTCCAAGGTCCATCGTCTCAGATCGTGATAGCAAGCTTCTTGATGCATTTTGGCTCACTTTGTGGAAGCAATTCAACACTGAATTGAAATTTTCTAGCATTGCTCATCCACAAACAGATGGACAAACGGAAGTGGTGAACAAGTTTTTGGGTAATCTGATCCGTTGCATTTGTGGAGAAAGAAAGGGGCAATGGGATTTGGCTTTATCTCTTGCAGAGTTCTCCTACAATAACTCCAAGCATAGATCCACAGGAAGGGGCCCTTTTTTCCATTGTCTACACTAAAGTTCCAACACATGTGGTGGACCTGGTGAAGCTGCCATCAAGGGGAAACTCAAAATCAACATTGTCCTTTACTGGTAATTACACCGAGTTATTTGAAGAGATTCGCGGCACTTTGGAAGCACAAAATCAGAAATATAAACAACTTGTTGATTGCAAAAAGAGGCCAAAATCATTCCAAGTCGGTGATAAGGTGATGGTCTACCTCCGAAAAGAGAGGCTACCTTTAGGTGTTAAAGGGAAACTTATGCAGCGAAGGTATGGGCCCTTCTCTATCGTGAGGAAGATAAATGATAATGCTTATATGATAGATCTTCCAAGTGACATGGGTATCTCCAACACTTTCAATGTTGCGGACTTGACTCTCTACCATCCAGAAGAAGCACTCTATGAAGATAACTCGAGGGCGAGTTCCAAACAACCAGGGGAGAATGATGAGGAACACTAGATGAGAAGAAAGAAAACACATGCCAGATCTGTTTGGCTACTTCTAGATGCTTCCACTCTAGTGTAGTATTTCTTTCCTTTTCTTTTCTATCCTACCTACTGTTTTCTAGAGTCTTCTAGTTGTGAGTAGCTATGAGTAGAATGGTGAAACTTACATAATGTTTTCTAGAGTATTCCAGCTATAAGTAGAAGTATGTGAAGGCTTCCCAAAGCCCTATAAATAGAGGTCCTCACCTCTACTTTGGACCCAGACTATGTACCCCTACCTATAATAGAACTTGTTGTTCTTATCTAAGATCTTGGAGTAGATCTTGTGCCCTAGGAGTTCTGGATTGAACTCTAGCTGCCCTATCAGCCTACATTCGCCTCTAGAGCGATATCTAGCGCAGCACGTTGAAACTGTTCATTCAACACTTGTGCTGTACACATTGTAGCAGCAAGATGGAGTTGCTCCTTCACAACCTTTGTGCTGCTTCACTTGTGTGCATCCAAAATCGGAGCCGAAAATACTTCTCCAGATAGGTTGAATTAGGGTTGAAATAATCTCTCATAATCATGGCACGGCCTTGCACTCTATCACGACTGAGTGGTATGCGGTCGAACTGCGAGCATCGTTGGAGATCACGCCAACGACAATTTCAAAGTCATCATCATCTTCTTCCTCCTCCCCCGACGAAGAGTCCTTGAAGATCATTTCTATCAGCCTCTTGATCTTCAATTTAAATGACTCGGTTGAATTCAATTGACCAAAAAGTAAACAAAACTCACCTAGGCAAAACCGTCGAACACTTGCAAGGCGGCAAACGTGTAACAGCCGACGGCGACGTTGAGCGGATACTATCGGTCGGCGAGGCATGGAGATGACCGACAAAGCACGGTCATGTACTGGTGAGGCTACGAGGAGGAAGAAGATCCGTGCCGATTTCTTGCGGCAGAGTAGATGCAGCGGCGGTGACGTTGAACTCAACTCCGGCGATGGCTATGGCCGGCGGCCAGCTGAGACTGGGGCAGAAGGGTGGCGAGGGCGAATGAGAGCAACGAGGTAGCGGTGGAGGTGGCAGGTAGTCGCCGACAGCAGCGCCGGTGGTGAGGTAGCGGGAGGTGGGGCATGAAAAATAGGCCACAGCTTTAACTCGACCGGATGGAGGCGAAGTCTATTTAGGAGTCCATGGTGGCGAGGAGTATAATTTATTCTCCGCTAACAATTATAAGAGTTCGGCTAGGTGCTGGTTAAAGGAGCAAATCGTGATTTTTGGGCTCTAACCGGATATAGAGGATCGGCTAGAGTTGCTCTAAATTACTTGCCATCATGACCAACCTAACATCAAACCGAACTTTTTCGACTCAGCCAATTTGTGAACATTTCTTAAAATCCAAGATTTTTTTTTTCAAATTTGTGAATATTTTTCTAAACTTATGATCATTTTTTAAATTCGTGTTGTTTTTAAAATTTTGAAATATTTTTAAAATTAATGTGCATTTTTTGAAAGTCATGAACATTTTTTGAATTCATGAATCTGATTTAAATAAGGAAAAAACAAATACAGAAAAAAAGAAAAAAAAAGGGCGCCCCTCCCCACAGATGGGTCAGCCCAAAAGGGTGTGCTAGGTGAAAGGGGGTGCGTGTTTGGGTGACTCGCATCGCACGACACGCTAAACAGGAGGTCTTCATATGCACGCTAAATAGAGCGGCATCCAAAGGCCAGGAACAACCACATCTTGAGATTCCATGGTTAAAACTGCTAATGACCTGAGAGGACCAGAAGCAAAATAACATTAGTGAAGAAGGCGAGGGGCTGAAAATTCTAAACCAACGGACATTTATAGGGTATTACGCAAGATTTCTTCCAACCAAATGATCCCAGCTCAGCTTTCGCGTAAAACTCCGTTACCATGTGCCCGTGCGTGTAGCATTCCTCGCGAGGGGCTCATGGGGCACGTGGCGATGGTTTAAGCTGTGCTAGAATCAGTCGACGGAATTAGAGCATTTTCAAGAAAATTTAGGATAATACAAATGAACAAGTAGAAGTGGGTGACTCATGGGCTGAGAGAAATCCGCGCCAGAATTTGGCCCAACTTCTGGCCTAGGCAGCGCACAAGAGACAGTCGTCGCCCACCCTCCACCATTTCACACGCCGCTCGAAATCCCAAATCCCCAAAACACTCACCGTCGGCCATGGACGGGCGGGCAGCCTTCACCAACGTGGACCCAGTGACATATAACATGTCTTGAAGTTCCAGAATTTTTTGTCAAATATAAATATACAAAATAAGTTTTGTTTGATTAAAAAATTCATATTTTTAGTATTTATGTCGGACAAAACATTCTGAAACATTTATCCTAGATTCTAGTTAGAAAGTTTTGCCACGCTATAAAGATTTGAACTTCAAGACATATTCTATATGAGAGCAAAAAAAAGAGAAAAATTCATATAGAAAGTTAGTTGTGTCGCACGGATCTTAAAGCGATATTGGAGAGCCGGGACAGGAGGGCCGGGGTGCAGGTGCTCTAAAAATCCACGTCCGCGAGTCACGGAGTTCATGCTGACGTACATCTACCAGCTCCTCCCTGACTTCCCCGTCTACCACGACCGGCGGCTCACCTCCCTTGCCGCCTCGGACCGCATCGACCGCCTTCCCCGCGCGCTCCTACGTGAAATCCTCTCCCGCCTCCTGGCCAAGGACGCCGTGTGCACCGCCATCATCTGCTCTCGATGGCGCATGCTCTGGCTCTCCACGCCCCTTGTCCTAAGCGACGCCCACCTCCTTCACGGCTGGCCCCCAACGTCGGCCAACTCGCCGCCCATCACTGCCACCGTCTCCAGCATCCTCGAAGCGCATCCGGGGCTTTTACGCTGCGTCCGCCTCGTCTACAGCCACATGAGAGGGTACCGTCCCCAGCTCGCGCGCTGGCTCCAACTCCTCGCCGCCAAGGGCGTCCAATACCTCGTCCTCGTCAACCGCCCGTGGCCTTGCGAGGTGCCCCTCCCGGCCACGTCTACACCATCACCACCCTCACATGCCTCTATGTCAGCCTCTAGAAGTTACCGAACACGGCCGCCCTGCGTGGCGGCTCTTTTCCCCACCTCCGGGAGCTCGACATCTGCTGCCCATCATGGAGCACGGCCACGTCGACTCCCTCGTCGCTAGGAGCACATGTACCATGATCACAAGCATGAGGATTCCGAGTTTAAGAGAATCTACAACCGAACCCCTCAAATCCGTCTCAAATGCCCGGGCAGGCCGCCCGGTCACGATTTTTTGACCCAGACGGGCCTCTCAGATGGCCCTCAAATGCCCGGGCTGATCAGCACCCCCGTATCCAGCCCAAATATGGGGCGGATATGGGGGCGCTCGGGCGCGCCCGGGCATGCCCGCCACGTCGGACCCGACAACCCCCCCCCCCCCCCCAATGCCCCCAAAACCCCCCCCCCCCCCCGAGCTGCCCGATCCATTTGTTATCTCCTCTGTTCTTCCTCCTCCGCATCGTCCGGCTCGCAGCTCCGCTGCCGCGCCCGCTCTGCAGCTGTTCCCAGGCTCTACGCCACCAGCTCCGGAAGAGCGCTCTCGTCCTCGCCCGGGGGACGTAGTCGCCGGCCCGAACAACACCATGGTACGTCCGGCAACTCTCCGGCTCCGCCTTGCGCCTGATGTGTTCAATACATTGACCGACCAGAATTATTGTGATTTTGTTAGGGAAAATGATGGATTCTGATGCTTTGTCGGACGAGGAGTTGTGGGGACCCCGACTCATAAGTCGTGATCACCGAATGCACGTGTACAGTGATTCCAGAGATCAATGCTCACTGAACACACAGAAACTGAATAACAAGAGTCTTACATCAATACATATCGTTTTTCACAAATTGCGACCATTATGGTCAAGTCTTGAGTATATCATCGCAGCGGAAATCTTCGTCGACAACTTGGACCCATGCCATCTTCCTTAACCCTACAACCATTCTGACTGGGAAGTGTCCTAGCTTGCACGATCGTCACCAAAGAACTCTTCCTCGTATTCCTGTTCTTTCATGCCCGGCCAATAAAATAACTAGTGGCAAGCCAATGAGTACTTTGAATGTACTCGCAAGCAACCCAAGAGTGATAACAAAATAATTATGCAAGGCTCTACAGCTAAATTGGGATTTTTGCGGTAAGCTAGTTTTTCTCATGCAAGTATGATCAACATTTACCAAGGACATGAATGCGTCCGCAACAAGTATCAGGAGGTTACAGACATCAACATCAAGAAAGAGTTATGAACAAACTCATGCTCAAGCTCATCATGACTTCCTCATGAATAACCTCATAATTACCAAACCGTGTTGTTTGTCAGAAACATATGGACATAGTCTAAGCAGCACCACCCAACTGTTCTTGATCGTGAACACGGCTATTCGAATAGTTTGACACTCTACGGAGGTTGTACACTTTACCCACAAGATTCGGGAAGCTTCCGTGTCAACCATGACCCGCAGTACCTCAAGTACTCAGGGTAAGCTCCCGATCACTATCTTTTCCTAGGTGACACTAACATAAAATCCACTCATTGGCACACAGCCCTCGTGTATAACCATCAAGATTTTTGGGACTCTGTCCCTTTCATTTTCACAACTACACGAAGGGACCAACAGTGTGTCCGGTGCCCTGTGAAAACAGTCATGGCCGCCTATCCAAGCACGACCCCGTCCCGAGAGTGAACTCACGTCATCCCCGTCACTAGTAATGTGGGCACCATGCTAGTACCAGACTAGGTAATCAATAATGCATCGTCACATAAGGGGCAGTGTGGTTGTACATGTTTGGTTGGGACGGTAGACAATCTTAAATCTAATCCATCTCTGTAAACAACACCTTCATCAAGCCTCGGTACACTACTTCTCCACCAAGCAGTGACCTAGCTCATCATCATCTCCCAAGGGCATTAGTGGCACCCACTTGGGCTATTTGCGGGTATGTCAAACCACACTTGTTTCTTTCCATGCATAACCCTGGCCCATTTTTGCGTAGTGAGCTACTATAACATATTTCTACAACCCATCAAAATAACTCTAACACAAGGATAGATTCATGAAAAATGCAAGTATCAACGGGGCATGCAACGGAGGCAAGCCTAGCAAGGTTGCCATTCAAGATATATCATATGCACTCGATGAAACAACAAAAAAGCTATTGTGATGTAAAATGGTTTATCATGGTCAAAGGGCTGCTTGCCTGGTTCATCAGAGTCTTCAAACCTTTTGGTCCATATCCGAGTATTCCGTCTACTTCGTCAACTAACGTCGGAAACAAACACAATAAGCAACACAACAAGGCATAAATAAAAGTTCTCTAAAAATATGAAGTTGACTTTTCTAGAACTTCTCTGGTTATATGAAAAATAACTAGAGTGGTTTCATTGGAATTGGATAAGTGGATATTTCTGAACATTTCAATCTGATGGAATCAAGGGATTAATCGATTTGCAAGAAGTGTACAGAAACATTATTTTGAAAAATGAGCAGAGGCACCCATTTCAGAAAGGATGATTTTAGAAGCATCTAGGATTTGGTTTCACTGGATTTGGAGTTCAAATGAATATTCTATGGATTTGCAAAGTTGACAAACATGAAGAGATGGCTCATTATTTTGTGGGGCACAGAAAGTATTAAGAAAAATGTTCATAACCTAAGTTATGAACTTAGATGTATCTGCAAATTTGAATCATGGCATTTGTATCAAACGTGAGCTCTCTATGATTTTCTAAAGTCCATCACAGAAAAGGAAAATGGGATTTTATTGAATTTGTGTGAAGAAAGTTGTTCTGAAAAATGTGCATGTTGCACCAACAGGTAGAGCATAATTTATGGAGTCACTGGAAATTTGAATTGTAAGATTTGGATTTCATTAGATTTATTTGTGGATTTTACAAATTTACAGAAAAAGAAAAAGAAAACGGAAAGGGTTTTACCCTTATCCTGTGCGCCGGGCGGGAGATAGGAGTGGGCCGGCCCAGTTGCTCAGCTGAGCGGGTGGCAGGGGCAACGTCGAAGGCGCCCCAAGCGGAGTACGCGTTCACTGCGGGGGAAGCGGGTTTAATAACGGTACATCTCCACTTAAACGGGCGGGGCCCGCCCACCGGGTCGCTGACGAGTGGGGCCCGGTGCTCAGGCCGTCTCCTACTGAAGGAAATATGCCCTAGAGACAATAATAAAGTTGTTATTTATATTTCCTTATATCATGATAAATGTTTATTATTCATGCTAGAATTGTATTAACCGGAAACATGATACATGTGTGAATACATAGACAAACAGAGTGTCACTAGTATGCCTCTACTTGACTAGCTCGTTGATCAAAGATGGTTATGTTTCCTAACCATGGGCGTGAGTTGTCATTTGATTAACGGGATCACATCATTAAGAGAATGATATGATTGACTTGACCCATTCCATTAGCTTATCACTTGATCGTTTAGTATGTTGCTATTACTTTCTTAGTGAATGGTTTATTGAATCTCGATCGTAGTGATACACATATTCATAATATTGAAGCCAAAAGATGCAAAGTTAATAATGATAGTGCAACTTATTTGTGGCAGTGCCGTTTAGGTCATATTGGTGTAAAGTGCATGAAGAAAATCCATGCTGATGGGCTTTTGGAATCACTTGATTGTGAATCAGTTGATGCTTGCAAACCATGCCTCATGGGCAAGATGACTAAGACTCCATTCTCCGGAACACTGGAGCGAGCAACAGACTTGTTGAAAATAATACATACTGATGTATGCAGTCCGATGAGTGTTGAGGCTCGCGAGAGGTATCATTATTTTCTGACCTTCACAGATGATTTGAGTAAGATATAGGTATATCTTGTTGATGAAACATAAATCTGAAACATTTGAAAAGTTCAAATAATTTCAGAGTAAAGTGGAAAATCATCGTAACAAGAAAATAATGTTTCTATGATCTGATCGTGGAGGAGAATATTTGAGTTATGAGTTTGGTCTTCATTTGAAACAATGCCGAATAGTTTCGCAATTCACGCCACCTGGAACACCACAACGTAATGGTGTGTCCGAACATCGTAACCGTACTTTATTAGATATGGTGCAATCTATGATGTCTCTTACCGATTTACCACTATCGTTTTGGGGTTATGCATTAGAGACAGCTACATTCACATTAAATAGGACATCGTCTAATCTATTGAGACGGCACCGTATGAACTATGGTTTGGCTAGAAACCTAAGCTATCGTTTCTTAAAGTTTGGGGTTGTGATGCTTATGTGAAAAAGTTTCAGCCTGATAAGCACAAACCTAAATCGGAAAGGCGCGTCTTCATAGGATACCCAAAAGAAACTCTTGGGTACACCTTCTATCACAGATCCAAAAGGCAATATCTTTGTTGCTAAAAGTGGATCCTTTCTAGAGAAGAAGTTTCTCTCGAAAGAAGTGAGTGGGAGGAATGTAGAACTTGATAAGGTAATTGTACCTTCTCTCGAATTGGAAAGTAGTTCATCACAGAAATTAGTTCTAGTGATCTGTACACCAATTAGTGAGGAAGCTAATGATGATGATCATGAAACTTCAGATCAAGTTACTACCGAACCTCGTAGGACAACCAGAGTATGGTCCGCACTAGAGTGGTACGGTAATCCTTTTTTGAAGTCATGTTACTTGACCATGACGAACCTACGAACTATAAGGAAGCAAGGATGAGCCCAGATTCCGCAAAATGGCTGGAGGCCATGAAATCTGAGATGGGATCCATGTATGAGAACAAAGTGTGGACTTTGATTGACTTTCCCGATGATCAGTGAGTCATTAAGAATAAATGGATCTTCAAGAGGAAGAGAGACAATGATAGTAGTGTTACTGTCTACAAAGCTTGACTTGTTGCAAAAGGTTTTCGACAAGTCCAAGGGGTTGACTATGATGAGACTTTCTCACCCGTAGCGATCCTTAAGTCTGTCCGAATCATGTTAGCAGTTGCCGCATTTTATGAAATCTGGCAAATGGATTTCAAAACTGCATTCCTTAATGGATTTCTTAAAGAAGAGTTGTATATGATGCAACCAGAAGGTTTTGTCGATCCTAAAGGTGCTAACAAAGTGAGCAAGCTCCAGTGATCCATCTATGGACTGGTGCAAGCATCTCGGAGTTGGAATATATGCTTTGATAAAGTTATCAAAACATATGGTGTTATACAGACTTGAGGTGAAGCCTGTATTTTCAAGAAAGTGAGTGGGGGCACTACAACATTTCTGATAAGTATATGTGAATGACATATTGTTGATTGGAAATAATGTAGAATTTTCTGGAAAGCATAAAGGAGTGTTTGAAAAGAATTTTTCAAAGAAAGACCTCGATGAATCTACTTACACATTGAGCATCAAGATCTATAGAGATAGATCAAGACACTTGATAAGTTTTTTCAATGAGTACATACCTTGAAAAGATTTTGAAGTAGTTCAAAATGGAACAGTCAAAGGAGGAGTTCTTGCATGTGTTGCAAGGTGTGAAGTTGAGTAAAGACTGAAAACCCGACCACGACATAAAATAGAAAGAGAATGAAAACTCATTCCCTATGCCTCAGTCACAGGTTCTACAAAGTATGCTATGTTGTGTACCAGACCTATTGTGTACCTCACCATAAGTTTGGCAAGAGGGTACTATAGTGATCTAGGGGTAGATCACTGGATAGTGGTCAAAATTATCCTTAGAGGACTAAGGAAATATTTCTCGGTTATGGAGGTGATAAAAGAGTTCGTCGTAAAGAGTTACGTCGATGCAAGCTTTTTATATCAATCTAGATGACTCTAAGTCTCGATCTGGATACATATTGAAAGTGGGAGCAATTAGCTAGAGTAGCTCCGTGCAGAGCATTGTAGACATAGAAATTTGCGAAATACATATGGATCTGAATGTTGCAGACTCATAGACTAAACTTCTCTCACAAGCAAAATATGATCACTCTTTGGGTGTTAATCACATAGTGATGTGAACTAGATTATTTACTCTAGTAAACCTTTTGAGTATTAGTCACATGGAGATGTGAACTAATCACATAAAGATGTGAACTAGATTATTGACTCTAGAGCAAGTGGGAGACTGAAGGAAATATGACCTAGAGGCAATAATAAAGTTGTTATTTATATTTCCTTATATCATGATAAATGTTATTATTCATGCTAGAATTGTATTAACCGGAAACATGATACATGTGTGAATACATAGACAAACAGAGTGTCACTAGTATGCCTCTACTTGACTAGCTCGTTGATCAAAGATGGTTATGTTTCCTAGCCATGGACATGAGTTTTCATTTGATTAATGGGATCACATCATTAAGAGAATGATGTGATTGACTCGACCCATTCCGTTAGCTTAGCACTTGATCGTTTAGTATGTTGCTATTGCTTTCTTCATGATATAAGCAAAACATGATCACACCTTAGTACTCTTTGGGTGTTAATCACATAGCGATGTGAACTAGATTGGGTGTTGGTCACATGTCGATGTGAACTATGGGTGTTAACCACATGGTGATGTGAACTATTGGTGTTAAATCACATGGCGATGTGAACTAGATTATTGACTCTAGTGCAAGTGGGAGACTGAAGGAAATATGCCCTAGAGGCAATAATAAAGTTATTATTTATTTCCTTATATCATGATAAATGTTTATTATTCATGCTAGAATTGTATTAGCCGGAAACATGATACATGTGTGAATACATAGACAAACAGAGTGTCACTAGTATGCCTCTACTTGACTAGCTCGTTGATCAAAGATGGTTATGTTTCCTAGCCATGGACATGAGTTTTCATTTGATTAATGGGATCACATCATTAAGAGAATGATGTGATTGACTCGACCCATTCCGTTAGCTTAGCACTTGATCGTTTAGTATGTTGCTATTGCTTTCTTCATGATATAAGCAAAACATGATCACACCTTAGTACTCTTTGGGTGTTAATCACATAGCGATGTGAACTAGATTGGGTGTTGGTCACATGTCGATGTGAACTATGGGTGTTAACCACATGGTGATGTGAACTATTGGTGTTAAATCACATGGCGATGTGAACTAGATTATTGACTCTAGTGCAAGTGGGAGACTGAAGGAAATATGCCCTAGAGGCAATAATAAAGTTATTATTTATTTCCTTATATCATGATAAATGTTTATTATTCATGCTAGAATTGTATTAGCCGGAAACATGATACATGTGTGAATACATAGACAAACAGAGTGTCACTAGTATGCCTCTACTTGACTAGCTCGTTGATCAAAGATGGTTATGTTTCCTAGCCATAGACAAAGAGTTGTCATTTGATTAACGGGATCACATCATTAGGAGAATGATGTGATTGACTTGACCCATTCCGCTAGCATAGCACATGATCGTTTAGTTTATTGCTATTGCTTTCTTCATGACTTATACATGTTCCTATGACTATGAGATTATGCAACTCCCGTTTACCAGAGGAACACTTTGTGTGCTACCAAACATCACAAAGTAACTGGGTGATTATAAAGGTGCTCTACATGTGTCTCCGAAGGTACTTGTTAGTTGGCGTCTTTCGAGATTAGGATTTTTCACTCCGATTGTCGAAGAGGTATCTCTGGGCCCATGTAATACACATCACTATAAGCCTTGCAAGCATTGTAACTATTGATTTAGTTGTGGGATGATGTATTATGGAATGAGTAAAGAGACCTGCCGGTAACGAGATTGAACTGGGTATTGAGATACCGACGACTGAATCTCCGGCAAGTAACATATCGATGACAAAGGGAACAACATATGTTGTTATGCGGTTTGACCGATAAAGATCTTCGTAGAATATGTGGGAGACAATATGAGCATCCAGGTTCCGCTATTGGTTATTGACCGGAGACGTGTCTTGGTCATGTCTACATAGTTCTCGAACCCATAGGGTCCGTATGCTTAAAGTTTGGTGATGATCAGTATTATGAGTTTTTGTGTTTTGATGTACCGAAGGTAGTTCGGTGTCCCGGATATGATCACGGACATGACGAGGAGTCTCGAAATGGTCGAGACGTAAAGATCGATATATTGGACGACTATGTTCGGACATCGGAAAGGTTTCAGACATATACCGGAGTACCGGGGGTTACCGGAACCCCCCGAGGGGCTTAATGGGCCTACATGGGCCTTAGTGGAAATAGAGGGCAGCAAGGGGAGTGTGGGGCGCGCCCCCAAGGCCCAAACCAAATTGGTTTAGGGCAAGGGGGGCCGGCCCCCTCTTTCCTTCTCCTCCTCTCCCTTTCCTTCCCCCTCTCCTACTCCTACTAGGAAAAGGAGGAGTCCTACTCCTAGTGGGAGTAGGACTCCCCCTCTTGGCGCGCCTCTCCCTAGCCGACCGCCTCATCCCCTTGCTCCTTTATATACGGGGGCAGGGGCATACCATAGACACAACTATTGATCATTGATCTCTTAGCCGTGTGCGGTGGCCCCCTCCACCATAATCCACCGCGATCATATTGTAGCGGTGCTTAGGCAAAGCCCTGCGTCGGTAGCATCATCATTACCATCACCATGCTGTTGTGCTGATGAATCTCTCCTGTGAAGCTTTGCTGGATTGGAGCTCGCGTCGAGTTGAACGTGTGCAGAACTCGGAGGTGCCGTGCGTTCGGTACTTGGATCAGTCGGATCGTGAAGACGTGCGACTACATCAACCGCGTTGTGCTAACTCTTCCGCATTCGGTCAACGAGGGTACGTAGACACACTCTCCCCTCTCGTTGCCATACATCACTATGATCCTATGTGTGCGTAGGAATTTTTTTGAAATTACTATGTTCCCCAACACCTACCTCCCGCTCAAACAGAGCATAGGCAGGGGAGGCGGGGCCGAGCGGGCTCCGACGTTCTCCTTGGCGGTACTGGCCACCTCCGGCAATGCCCGGCATACCGGTGTGCTCAGGATGGCGTGCCGCATCCTCCGAGGTGCGCCACGATCACAGGGGTGGCCAGACGTGAGAGCATCATCGGCCTCGGCGGGCGAGGCTGAGGTAGATGATGGAACTCGACGCCACGACCACGGGGAGGAGAGGGAGAATCGCGGGAGGGTCCCGTGGAGATGCTGGAGATGCTCTGGTGCAGTCTAGAAGGGAGGGGGAGGAGTGGTGGATGCAAATTTTGGCGGAGGCCGACGGCAAGGCTCCGACCATGGAGGTGGATGGAGAGCGCGAGGAGGGGAGTGGGTTGGTCCAGGGGGTGCACGAGATATATATATGTAGAGAGAAAGAGAGAGAGAGAGAGAGAGAGAGAAAGAGAAAGAGAGAGAGAGAGATCAAAGGGGTCCAGAGGGATCTCAGGGGCGGACTTATATGGCGAGGCCACGGCTCACCGTGAACGGCGACCACGGCCGCGGCTTGGGAGATGCCAGGGGCACTTTGGGGCGTGTCTGGGGCGCTTGTAGACGTGGTCTAGGCCGAGGGAAAAGGAGAGGGGGAGCAGGGTGAGCTCCTAGCGGGACCCGAGCTCGCGCGCCCACTGGTCGAGCCGGGTGGCATTGGGCACGGGCAGCAGGGGGTGAGAGAGAGTGGGAAAGAAGGGGGCCTGCACGGCTATTCGAATAGTTTGATACTCTATGGAGGTTGTACACTTTACCCACAAGATTTGGGAAGATTCCGTGTCAACCACGACCCACAGTACCTCAAGTACTCAGGGTAAGCTCCCGATCACTATCTTTCCCTAGGTGACACTACACTAGTAGAAAAAGGGTCAAATGTGAAGCACATTAGTGCCGGTTTGAATTTGAGCCAGCACTAATGTGTCCATTAGTGCCGGTTCCAATGGCTAGGCGGGCGGACATCATTAGTACCGGTTCGTGGGCAACCTTTAGTACCGGTTCATGCCACGAACCGGTACTAATGAGGCTGTGTCAGGTTGTGGTTAGGCTGGGGCCCCCACGAACACCTTTAGTACCGGTTCATGGAATGAACCGGTACTAGAGTTTCTTAGTAAGCTGATTTTTAGTCCCACCTCGCCAAGAGAGAGGCAGTAGGAGCGGTTTATAAGCCGTGAGTGCAGAGACGATGAAGGAGAGGCTCAATGCTCACCTGCACTGTGCTTAGCTTCAAGCCTTTCGGAATAGCATAGATTGCCTGGAGGTATGTGAAGTGCAGTGTACACTATTCCGAAAGGCTTGAAGCTCATTAACTAGCATTGCACCACTTTTTTATTTTTAATAACTTATTTGAACTCCAGACTTTTTTTGCGTTCAATATGCAGTATTCAAAGCGACGTCATCAATTTCCAACACATTCTGACATCATTTGCTGTTTTTCAGTCATTTACCGATTTGTTTAGAGAGCTAAATGACCGTAAAATTGAAAATCACTACAAAATGAACTCTGAAAATGTTGAAACTTGGCATGGTATCATCATTTCACCCGCATAGCATGTGCGAAAGAGTAGAGAGGGTCACGGCAAAAACTGGACGCACTTCGTGTACAAACTGAACAATCTCTTTCGGAGTATCAGGGTTTCGGACGAGAACTCATCTGTTACACGGGCACTTCAATGTTTTTTAAACTTATTTGAACTCCAAACTTTTTTTGCGTTCAGTATGCAGCATTCAAAGTGACGTCATCAATTTCCAACACGTTCTGACATCATTTGCTGTTTTTCAGTCATTTACCAATTTGTTTAGAGAGCTAAATGACCGTGAAATTGAAAATCACTACAAAATGAACTCTAAAAATGTTGAAACTTGGCATGGTATCATCATTTCACCCGCGTAGCATGTGCGAAAGAGTAGAGAGGGTCACGGCAAAAACTGGACGCACTTCGTGTACAAACTGAACAATCTCTTTCGGAGTATCAGGGTTTCGGACGAGAACTCATCTGTTACATGGGCACTTCAATGTTTTTTAAACTTATTTGAACTCCAGAGTTTTTTTGCGTTCAGTATGCAGCATTCAAAGCGACTTTATCAATTTTCAACACGTTCTGACATCATTTTGCTATTTTTCAGGCATTTACCGATTTGTTTAGAGAGCTAAATGACCGTGAAATTGAAAATCACTACAAAATGAACTCCGAAAATGTTGAAACTTGGCATGGTATCATCATTTCACCCGCATAGCATGTGCAAAAGAGTAGAGAGGGTCACAAAGAAACTAAATACAGAAAAAAAACTACTCAGAAATAAATAGAAGAAAATAAATAAAGCAGAAAAGAAAAAAAACTATATAAAAAATTACTCAAAAATAAATAGAAGAAAATAAATAATGCAGAAAAAAACTACTCAGAAATAAATAGAAGAAAATAAATAAAGCAGAAAAGAAAAAAACTATAAAAAAATTACTCAAAAATAAATAGAAGAAAATAAATAATGCAGAAAAGAAAAAAACTATATAAAAAAATTACTCAAAAATAGATAGAATAAAATAAATAATGCAGAAAAGAAAAAACTATAAAAAAATTTGTTGGGGCGCTGTCCAGTGGGCCTGCCAGACCTAGGGTGTGCAAATTCAGGCCCAGAAGGTCCAGCAGGCTCACAGGGCAGCGCGCCATAGTTAGGCCCAGAAGCCTGCTATATAGAGGAGTTCGAAGGAGCAGCCGCGGCTAGGTTTATAAACCAGTGCGGCTACCCTTCGCTCGGCGAGGTGGGACTAAACATTATGCACCGCGGGTGGCAGCGCAACCCCTTTAGTACCGGTTCGTGGCCTTTAGTACCGGTTGGAGCCACAAACCGGTACTAAAGGGGTCCGCTTCCCGCCGCTTGACCTGGCCAAAATTGGCCTTTTGTACCGGTTGGTGGCTCCAACCGGTACTAAAGGCCCCTCCTATATATATGACACTTATGAAAAATTCAGCTTTCATCCGCCGCCCGTCTTCTATCCAACTTCATCGCGCGACTACATCGCCCATCGCGCGCCGCCCTCGCCGCCCGTCGTCACCATCCCCGTCGTCCCCGCCGCGCGCCGTCGTCCCCGCCGTCGCCTCGTACTACGTCGCCGTCTCGATCGCGCCGTCGCCCCCGTCGCCCGTCGTCGCCGTCCCCGTCGCGTCGCCGTCTCGCGCCAGCGCCCGTAGGCCCCGCCCAACGCTCGTACACACACACATAGACACACACACATACACACACAGACACAGACACACACACACAATCACACAATTTTTTACTTATTTTCTGTTTTTGTTGTTTAGATTAATGTTAGATGAATGGCGTAGATAAGAATGTTAGAATGTTAATTAATGTTAGATGAATTAGATAAAAAGTTGTTAAATATTAATGTCAATTGTTTAATGAATTAGCTAAATATTAATTAGGTATATATATATGAGATTTGAACTAGTTGAATTAATATAACTAGTTTATTTTTAGTAAGAAAATTAATAGAACTAGTTTATTTTTAGTAAGAAAAATTAGGTATATGAGATTATTTGAACGAGTTGAATTAATATAACTAGTTTATTTTTAGTAATGCTTAGCTAAACTAGTTCAATTAATAGAACTAGTTTATTTTTAGTAAGAAAATTTAGGTATATGAGATTTGATGATCTAATTAAAATATTACTATATATAGCTACTTTATATATTTTAGCCAGAAAATTAGAACTAGTTTATTTTTAGTAAATTCTTAGTTGAATTAGTTGAATTAATAGAACTAGTTTATTTTTAGTAAGAAAATTTAGGTATATGAGATTTGATGATCTAATCAAAATATTACTATATAGAACTACCTACTTTATTATATAGAGATTTAGCCAGAAAATTAATAGAACTAGTTTATTTTTAGTAAATTCTTAGTTGAATTAGTTGAATTAATAGAACTAGTTTATTTTTAGTAAGAAAATTTAGGTATATGAGATTTGATGATCTAATCAAAATATTACTATATAGAACTACCTACTTTATTATATAGAGATTTGATCATCTAATTAACATTTTACTATATAGAACTAGCTACCTTATTTTTAGTAAGAAAACTAATAGAACTGGTTTAGTTGAATTAGTTGAATTAATTAGTTGAACTAGTTGAGCTACTTTATTTAGATATATTTTTCGTAAGTGCTTAGTTGAGTTAGTTGAATTAATAGAACTAATAAGTGTTTAATGTTTCACCTATGAACATAGGAATGTCGTCTGACGACGAACATGATTTCATTATGTGTGAATACTGCGAAGACCAGTGCGGCCTGTGCGGCAGAAATTTTCTAGTTGATGATAGGCGCTTCAGCATCAAGCTGGATGAGAACTTCGAAGTGGATACAGTAAGTCACAATGACAAGTCTTTTTTCGTAATTAAACATGACTTATGCTTCATTTGCTTCAACTTTTAATTTTAATTTTTCACTATTCTACTAGCGTATCCCCTGCCATGCAAGAATTTTTGTCTTGGATAAGATATCTTTCAGTCTTAACAAAACTATGGAGGTAAAAAAAGTTTACTTGAAGACCGAGCATGGTTATACCTTCAGCGTCAAATTATACAATGTAGACACATACACCTATTTTGAATGCGAAACTTGGCAAGCACTATGCAAGGCTTATGCATTTGAGCCTGATATGGTTATCACCTATGATATTCATCCGGAAGATTATATTGAAGGTAATAGAGACATCTGGTCGATGTGCAGACACCTCCAGTTCTACCATTATGTGAGTTTCTCAACCATATTTATGTCTTCGATATTGTTTATTCAAAAATAGTTGATAAGTAATTTTTATTGACAGCTTATTTCCAATCAAGCAAACATGTCCGAGGCTTGGTAGACAGGACCGTCCACTGTCCCGGGGCTGAACTAAACTACGAGGAGACAATTCATTATGTTTCATGGCTTGAGGATCTTGATGCTGTCAAGACAATTTTTTTCCTGCACTTAGAAATGTTAGTACTCAAAACGTGCACACCAATAGTGTTTGTACTGAACTACGGTCACATATATTTAGGAAAGATGGTAAGATTTCTACTATTTCTCCTCAGTGCATCTTTTGCATACATTATTTTTTTAAACTAAACTTCATTGCTAAGTATGCTAAGTTTGCATACGATGTTCTTCAACAGGGACTCCCGTTGAATGTTGTGCCTGATTGGATCGAGACTAAAGGTACCATGAATATTGTTAGCTTACGGCCAAGATATCCTACATTGCACTTTAGTGCATTCAAGATTTCTAATAACGAGGAATGCTTAATAGTAAAAGACTAGAGCAAAATTGTGAACAATCGCAGAGAAGTACTAGGGGGCAGCAATCAGAAGCGCAACCCACGATTAGGAGACAGGTTCATCTGCATGCTCCAATATGATGAATCAGGAAAGCTATACATGTTCTATGCTATTTTACCTGAGAGAGAGAGAGAGAGCAGCAGGAGTGATTAGCTAGTTCATGCTCTTAGTACTTGTCCTCTCATGTCTGTGTTCTTCGTCCTGAACTTAATCTCAAAGAGTGATTTGCTTTTGTGGTGTTATGAACGCTTCTAATATCATTACCATGTTGAACTCGATGATATCTTTGCTTCTGGTACAAGTGAATGTTTCTTCTTTAAGCTAGTGTTGGTGGTGATTAGATAGCGGTAATGACTATATGATGACTAAATAGTGGTAATGAGACGACTATGATGATTTTTAGCTAGCTAGTATGTATACTATTGTTGGTGATGATATATATGATGCAAGAGTTTTTATATTAATATGATGATGATGATGATGATGACGATGATGACGACGATGAGTTATTATATCATTTATGAAAGAAACCGCAGATTAGTTTCAACTGGATGGATCCTAGCTAAGTGATCAAGTATATGCCATATCCATATTACCTCGATCACTTAATTAGGTGATCAAGTATAATATGGATATGGCATATACTTGATCACTTAGCTAGGATCCACATGCATCGAGTCGAAACTAATCTGCGGTACTTTCACCTAATGATTTAACAACTCATTATAATGTAAAACAATCACTAAATTAAATTGAAAACACAAAATTAAAGTAAAAATAAAAAATAAAACCAAAACACCCCAAACATTTAGTACCGGTTGGTGTTACCAACCGGTACTAATGTCCTACGCGCACCCGGGCCTGGCTCGTGCCACGTGGTGGCACTTTAGCACCGGTTCGTGATGAACCGGTACTAAAGGGGGGGACCTTTAGTCCCCACTCTTTAGTGCCGGTTGTGGAACCGGCACTAAAGCCCCTTACGAACCGGCCCTATAGCGCGGTTCTGCACTAGTGCTAACATTGAGTCCACTCGTTGGCACACAGCCCTCATGTATAACCATCAAGATTTTTGGGACTCTGCCCCTTTCATTTTCACAACTACACGAAGGGACCAACGGTGTGTCCGGTGCCATGTGAAAACATTCATGGCCGCCTATCCAAGCACAACCCCATCCCGAGAGTGAACTCACTTCATCCCCGTCACTAGTAATGTGGGAACCATGCTAGTATCAGACTAGGTAATCAATAATGCCCCGTCCCATATGGGGTAGTGTGGTTGTAGATGTTTGGTTGGGACGGTAGACAATCTTAAATCTAATCCATCTCTGTAAACAACACCTTCATCAAGCCTCGGTACACTACTTCTCCACCAAGCAGTGACCTAGTTCATCATCATCTCCCAAGGGCATTAGTGGCACCCACTTGGGCTATTTGCGGGTATGTCAAACCACACTTGTTTCTTTCCATGCATAAACCTGACCCATTTTGCGTAGCGAACTACTATAACATATTTCTACAACCCATCAACATAACTCTAAACAAGGATAGAGTCATGAACAATGCGAGTATCAATGGGGCATGCAACGGAGGCAAGCCTAGCAAGGTTGCCATTCAAGATATGTCATGCACTCGATGAAACAACGAAAATGCTATTGTGATGTAAAATGGCTCAACATGGTCAAAGGGCTGCTTGCCTGGTTCATCAGAGTCTTCAAACCTTCTGGTCCATCTTCGAGTATTCCGTCTACTTCATCAACTAACATCAGAAACAAACACAATAAGCAACACAACAAGGCATAAATAAAAGTGCTCTAAAAATATGAAGTTGACTTTTCTAGAACTTCTCTGGTTATATGAAAAATAACCAGAGTTGTTTCATTGGAATTGGATCAGTGGATATTTCTGAACATTTCAATCTGATGGAATCAAGGGATTAATGGATTTGTAAGAAGCGTACAAAAACATTATTTTGAAAAATGAGCAGAGGCACCCATTTAACAAAGTATGATTTTGGAAGCATCTAGGATTTCGTTTCACTGGATTTGGAGTTCAAATGAATATTCTATGGATTTGCAAAGTTGACAAACATGAAGAAATGGCTCATTATTTTGTGGGGCACAGAAAGTATTAAGAAAAATGGTCATAACCTAAGTTATGAAATTAGATGTATCTGCAAATTTGAATGATGGCATTTGGATCAAACTTGAGATCTCTGTGATTTTCTAAAGTCCATCACAGAAAAGGAAAATGGGATTTTAATGAATTTGTGTGACGAAAGGTGTTCTGGAAAAATGTGCATGTTGCACCAACAGATAGAGCATAATTTATGGAGTCACTAGAAATTTGAATTGTAAGATTTGGAGTTCATTAGATTTATTTGTGGATTTTACAAATTTACAAAAAAATAAAAAGAAAAGGGAAAGGGTTTTACCCTTATCCTGCGCGCCTGGCGGGAGATAGCAGTGGGCCGATCCAGCGGCTCAGTTGCGCGGGTGGCAGGGGCGACGTCAAAGGCGCCCCGGGTGGAGTACGCGTTCGCTACGGGGGAAGCGGGTTTAATCCTAGTCCGTCTCCACTTAAACGGGCGGGGCCCGCCCATCGGGTCGCTGACGAGTGGGGCCCGATGCTCAGGCTGTCTCCTACCACCCACTCGAACAGAGCGGGGGTGATACGTCTCCAACGTACCTATAATTTTTGATTGCTCCATGCTGTATTATCTACTGTTTTGGCTATATTGGGATTTATTTTCCACTTTTATATTATTTTTGGGACTAACCTATTAACCGGAGGCCCAACCCAGAATTGCTGTTTTTTGCCTATTTCAGTGTTTCGAAGAAACGGAATATCAAACGGAGTCCAAACGGAATAAAATCTTCAGGAATGTGATTTTCTCACCGAACGTGATCCAGGAGACTTGGACCCTGCTCCAAGGAACAAAAGAGGCGGTCACGAGGGTGGGGGGCGCCCCCCATAGGGCGCGCCCCCTGCCTCGTGGGCCCCTCGTTGCTCCTCCGGCGTACTTCTTCCTCCTATATATACACACGTACCCCCAAATGATTGGAATAGGAGCCAAAAACCTAATTCTACCGTCACAACTTTCTGTATCCACGAGATCCCATCTTGGGGCCTGTTCCGGAGCTCCGCCGGAAGAGGGCCATCATCACGGAGGGCTTCTACATCATCCTAGCCCCTCCGATGAAGTGTGAGTAGTTTACCTCAGACCTTCGGGTCCATAGTTAGTAGCTAGATGTCTTGGTCTCTCTCTTTGAATCTCAATACAAAGTTCTCCCCCTCTCTTGTGGAAATCTATCCGATGTAATCTTCTTTTTGCGGTGTGTTTGTTGAGACCGATGAATTGTGGGTTTATGATCAAGTCTATCTATAAATAATATTTGAATCTTCTCTGAATTCTTTTATGTATGATTGGTTATCTTTGCAAGTCTCTTCGAATTATCCGTTTGGTTTGGCCAACTAGATTGGTAGTTCTTGCCATGGGAGAAGTGCTTAGCTTTGGGTTCGATCTTGCGGTGTCCTTACCCAGTGGCAGAAGGGGCAGCACGACACGTATTGTATCGTTGCCATCGAGGATAACAAGATGGGTTTTATTTCATATTGCATGAATTTATCTCTCTACATCATGTCATCTTGCTTAAGGCGTTACTCTGTTTTTACTTAATACTCTAGATGCATGCTGGATAGCGGTCAATGAGTGGAGTAATAGTAGTAGATGCAGAATCGTTTCGATCTACTTGTCACGGACGTGATGCCTATATACATGATCATGCCTAGATATTCTCATAACTATGCTCAATTCTGTCAATTGCTCAACAGTAATTTGTTCACCCACCGTAGAATACTTATGCTCTTGAGAGAAGCCACTAGTGAAACCTATGGCCCCCGGGTCTATTCTCATCATATCAATCTCCATTACTTTAATCTTGCTTTGCTTTTTATTTTGCTTTTACTTTTTACTTTGCATCTTTATACCAAAAATACCAAAAATATTATATCTATCAGATCTCACTCTCGTAAGTGACCGTGAAGGGATTGACAACCCCTAATCGCGTTGGTTGTGAGTAGCTATCGTTTTGTGTAGGTACGAGGGACTTGAGCGTGGCCTCCTACTGGATTGATACCTTGGTTCTCAAAAACTGAGGGAAATACTTACGCTACTCTGCTGCATCATCCCTTCCTCTTCGGGGAAAACCAACGCAAGCTCAAGACGTAGCAAGAAGGATTTCTGGCGCCTTTGCCGGGGAGTCTACGCAAAAAGTCAACATACCAAGTACCCATCACAATCCCTATCTCTCGCATTACATTATTTGCCATTTGCCTCTCGTTTTCCTCTCCCCCCAATTCACCCTTGCCGTTTTATTCGCCCTCTCTCTCTCTATCCTCCCTCTCTATTTGCCTCTTTTGCCCGCTTGCCTTGTTTACCCGTGTGTTAGATTGCTTGTTTGTCGTGATGGCTCAACCGAGATTTGGTGATCTTCACCTTAAAAGGTTAGAGGAGATCGAAACCAACGTCAGAATATGATCTTCCTTTACCTAGAAGGCGTTCTAAAAATTCGGAGTATTTAGATCTTAATGATGAAATTGATGAAAGTGGGATTGAAAGAAATAAAAATCTAGATGTTGCTAAACCCACTATATTGGATTTCAAGGAATTTAATTATGAAAGTTGCTCTTTAATTGATTGTATTTCCTTGTTGCGATCCGTGCTAAATTCTCCACATGCTTATAGTCAAAATAAAGCCTTCACCGAACATATTGTTGATGCCTCGATGCAATCTTATGAAGAAAAACTTGAGTTGAAAGTTTCTATCCCTAGAAAACTCTATGATGAGTGGGAACCAACTATTAAAATTAAAATTAAAGATTATGAGTTTTATGCTTTGTGTGATTTGGGTGCTAGTGTCTCTACTATTCCCAAGACTTTGTGTGATTTGCTAGATTTCCGTAATTTTGATGATCGCTCTCTAAACTTGCATCTTGCTGATTCCACTATTAAGAAACCTATGGGAAGGATTAATTATGTTCTTATTGTTGCAAATAGGAATTATGTGCCCGTAGATTTCATTGTTCTTGATATAGATTGCAATCCTTCTTGCCCTATTATTCTTGGTAGACCTTTCCTTAGAACGGTTGGTGCGATTATTGATATGAAGGAAGGGAATATTAGATTTCAATTTCCATTAAAAAAGGGCATGGAACACTTTCCTAGAAAGAAAATAAAATTACCATATGAAACTATCATGAGAGCCACTTATGGATTGCCTTCCAACGATGGCAATACCTAGATCTATCCTCGCTTTTATGCCTAGCTAGGGGCGTTAAACGATAGCGCTTGTTGGGAGGCAACCCAATTTTATTTTTATCCCTTTCTTTTTGCTCCTGCTTAGTAATAAATGAATTATTTAGCCTCTGTTTTGGTTGTGTTATTTGTGTTTAATTAGTGTTTGTGCCAAGTAGAACCGTTGGGAAGACTTGGGGAAAGTCTTGTTGAACTTGCTGTAAAAAACAGAAACTTTAGCGCTCACGAGAACTGCTTTCATTTCTATTTGAAGAGTGATATTTAGTTAATTATTTTTGCAGATGATTAATAGATAAATTCCTCACGTGCAGCATTTTATTTTAGAATTTTTGGGGTTCCAGATCTTGCGCTAGCTACAGATTACTACAGACTGTTCTGTTTTTGACAGATTCTGTTTTTCGTGTGTTGTTTGCTTATTTTGATGAATCTATGGCTAGTAAAATAGTTTATAATCCATAGAGAAGTTGGAATACAGTAGGTTTAACACCAATATAAATAAAGAATGAGTTCATTACAGTACCTTGAAGTGGTCTTTTGTTTTCTTTCGCTAACGGAGCTCATGAGTTTTCTACTTTGAGTTTTGTGTTGTGAAGTTTTCAAGTTTTCATTTTTGCGGTAAGCTAGTTTTTCTCATGCAAGTATGATCAAAATTTACCAAGGACATGAATGCGTCCACAACAAGTATCAGGAGGTTACAGACATCAACATCAATAAAGAGTTATGAACAAACTCATGCTCAAGCTCATCATGACTTCCTCATGAATAATCTCATAATTACCAAACCGTGTTGTTTGTCAGAAACATATGGACATAGTCTAAGCAGCACCACCCAACTGTTCTTGATCGTGGACACGGCTATTCGAATAGTTTGACACTCTACGGAGGTTGTACACCTTACCCACAAGATTCGGGAAGCTTCCGTGTCAACCATGACCCGCAGTACCTCAAGTACTCAGGGTAAGCTCCCGATCACTATCTTTCCCTAGGTGACACTAACATAAAGTCCACTCATTGGCACACAACCCTCGTGTATAACCATCAAGATTTTTGGGACTCTGTCCCTTTCATTTTCACAACTACACGAAGGGACCAACAGTGTGTCCGGTGCCCTGTGAAAACAGTCATGGCCGCCTATCCAAGCACGACCCCGTCCCGAGAGTGAACTCACATCATCCCCGTCACTAGTAATGTGGGCACCATGCTAGTATCAGACTAGGTAATCAATAATGCACCGTCACATAAGGGGCAGTGTGGTTGTACATGTTTGGTTGGGACGGTAGACAATCTTAAATCTAATCCATCTCTGTAAACAACACCTTCATCAAGCCTTGGTACACTACTTCTCCACCAAGCAGCGACCTAGTTCATCATCATCTCCCAAGGGCATTAGTGGCACCCACTTGGGCTATTTGCGGGTATGTCAAACCACACTTGTTTCTTTCCATGCATAACCCTGGCCCATTTTGCGTAGTGAGCTACTATAACATATTTCTACAACCCATCAACATAACTCTAACACAACGACAGATTCATGAAAAATGCAAGTATCAATGGGGCATGCAACGGAGGCAAGCCTAGCAAGGTTGCCATTCAAGATATATCATATGCACTCGATGAAACAACAAAAATGCTATTGTGATGTAAAATGGTTCATCATGGTCAAAGGCCTGCTTGCCTGGTTCATCAGAGTCTTCAAACCTTTTGGTCCATCTCCGAGTATTCCGTCTACTTCGTGAACTAACGTCGGAAACAAACACAATAAGCAACACAACAAGGCATAAATAAAAGTTCTCTAAAAATATGAGGTTGACTTTTCTAGAACTTCTCTAGTTATATGAAAAATAACTAGAGTGGTTTCATTGGAATTGGATAAGTGGATATTTCTGAACATTTCAATCTGATGGAATCAAGGGATTAATGGATTTGCAAGAAGTGTACATAAACATTATTTTGAAAAATGAGCAGAGACACCCATTTCAGAAAGGATGATTTTAGAAGCATCTAGGATTTGGTTTCATTGGATTTGGAGTTCAAATGAATATTCTATGGATTTGCAAAGTTGACAAACATGAAGAGATGGCTCATTATTTTGTGGGGCATAGAAAGTATTAAGAAAAATGTTCATAACCTAAGTTATGAACTTAGATGTATCTGCAAATTTGAATCATGGCATTTGTATCAAATGAGCTCTCTGTGATTTTCTAAAGTCCATGACAGAAAAAGGAAAATGGGATTTTATTGAATTTGTGTGAAGAAAGTTGTTCTGAAAAATGTGCATGTTGCACCAACAGGTAGAGCATAATTTATGGAGTCACTGGAAATTTGAATTTTAAGATTTGGATTTCATTAGATTTATTTGTGGATTTTACAAATTTATAGAAAAAGAAAAAGAAAACGGAAAGGGTTTTACCCTTATCCTGCGCGCCGGGCGGGAGATAAGAGTGGGCCGGCCTAGCGGCTCAGCTGAGCGGGTGGTAGGGGCAACTTCGAAGGCGCCCCAGGCGGAGTACGCGTTCACTACGGGCGAAGCGGGTTTAATCCCGGTACGTGTCCACTTAAATGGGCGGGCCTCGCCCACCGGGCCACTGACGAGTGGGGCCCGGTGCTCATGCCGTCTCCTACTAAAGGAAATATGCCCTAGAGGCAATAATAAAGTTGTTATTTATATTTCCTTATATCATGGTAAATGTTTATTATTCATGCTAGAATTGTATTAACCGGAAACATGATACATGTGTGAATACATAGACAAACAGAGTGTCACTAGTATGCCTCTACTTGACTAGCTCGTTGATCAAAGATGGTTATGTTTCCTAGCCATGGGAGTGAGTTGTCATTTGATTAACGGGATCACATCATTAAGAGAATGATATGATTGACTTGACCCATTCCGTTAGCTTAGCACTTGATCGTTTAGTATGTTGCTATTGCTTTCTTCATGACTTATACATGTTCCTATGACTATGAGATGATGCAACTCCCACTTTGTGTGCTACCAAACGTCACAACATAACTGGGTGATTATAAAGGTGCTCTACAGGTGTCTCTGAAGGTACTTGTTGAGTTGGCGTATTTTGAGATTAGGATTTGTCACTCCGATTGTCGGAGAGGTATCTCTGGGCCCACTCGGTAATACACATCACTATAAGCCCTGCAAGCATTGTAACTAATGAGTTTGTTGTGGGATGATGTAATACAGAACGAGTAAAGAGACTTGCCGGTAACGAGATTGAACTAGGTATTGAGATACCGACGATCGAATCTCGGGCAAGTAATATACCGATGACAAAGGGGACAATGTATGTTGTTATGCGGTTTGACCGATAAAGATCTTCGTAGAATATGTGGAAGCCAATATGAGCATCCAGGTTCCGCTATTGGTTATTGACCAGAGACGTGTCTAGGTCATGTCTACATAGTTCTCGAAACAGTAGGGTCCGCACGCTTAAAGTTCGGTGACGATCGGTATTATGAGTTTTTGTGTTTTGATGTATCGAAGGTAGTTCAGAGTCCCGGATATGATCATGGACATGACGAGGAGTCTCTAAATGGTTGAGAGGTAAAGATCGATATATTGGAAGACTATGTTCGGACACTGGAAAGGTTTCGGAAGGTTTCAGACATATACCGGAGTACCGGGGGTTACCGGAACCCCCCGGGGGGCTTAATGGTCCTACATGGGCCTTAGTGGAAGTGGAGGGCAGCAAGGGGAGTGTGGGGCGCGGCCCCCAAGGCCCAAACCGAATTGGTTTAGGGCAAGGGGGGCCGGCCCCCTCTTTGCTTCTCCTCCTCTCCCTTTCCTTCCCCCTCTCCTACTCCTACTAGGAAAAGGAGGAGTCCTACTCCTAGTGGGAGTAGGGCTCCCCCTCTTGGCGCGCCTCTCCCTGGCCGGACGCCTCCTCCCCTTGCTCCTTTATATACGGGGGCAGGGGGCACCCCATAGACACAACAATTGATCATCTCTTTTAGCCGTGTGCGGTGCCCCACTCCACCATAATCCACCTCGATCATATCGTAGCGGTGCTTAGGCGAAGCCCTGCGTCAGTAGCATCATCATCACCGTCACCACACCATCGTGCTGACAAAAATCTCTTTTGAAGCTTTGCTGGATCGGAGCTCGCGGGACGTCATCGAGTTGAACGTGTGCAGAACTCGGAGGTGTCGTATGTTCGATACTTGGATCGGTCGGATCATGAAGACGTATGACTACATCAACTGCGTTGTGCTAACGCTTCCACATTCGGTCCACGAGGGTACGTAGACACACTCTCCCCTCTCGTTGCTATACATCACCATGATCCTGTGTGTGCGTAGGAATTTTTTTGAAATTACTATGTTCCCCAGCAGTGGCATCCGAGCCAGGTTTATGCGTAGATGTTATATGCACGAGTAGAACACAAGTGAGTTGTGGGAGATACAAGTCATACTGCTTACCAGCATGTCATACTTTGGTTTAGCGGTATTGTTGGATGAAGCGGCCCGGACTGACATTACACGTACGCTTACACGAGACTGGTTCTACCGATGTGCTTCGCACACAGGTGGCTGGCGGGTGTCAGTTTCTCCAACTTTAGTTGAACTGAGTGTGGCTACGCCAAGTCCTTGTGAAGGTTAAAACAACACTAACTTGACGAACTATCGTTGTGGTTTTGATGCGTAGGTAAGAACGGTTCTTGCTCAGCCCGTAGTAGCCACGTAAAACTTGCAACAACAAAGTAGAGGACGTCTAACTTGTTTTTTGCAGGGCATGTTGTGATGTGATATGGTCAAGACGTGATGAAATATAAATTGTTGTATGAGATGATCATGTTTTGTTGAAGTTATCGGCAACTGGCAGAAGCCTTATGGTTGTCTCTTTTTTGCATAAGATGCAAGTGCCATGTAATTGCTTTACTTTATCGCTATGCGATAGTAATAGTTGCAAAAGCAATAGCTGGTGAGACGACCATGTGACGACACATTGATAAAAGATCAAGATGATGGAGATCATGGTGTCATGCCGGTAACAATGGAGATCATGACACTACTTTGGAGATGGAGATCAAAAGCACAAGATGATGATGGCTATATCATGTCACATATTTGGATTGCATGTGATGTTTATCTTTTATACATCTTATTTTTGCTTAGTTCGGCGGTAGCATTATAAGATGACATCTCACTAAATTTCAAGGTACAAGTGTTCTCCCTGAGTATGCACCGTTGCCAAAGTTTGTCGTGCCGAGACACCACGTGATGATCGGGTGGGATAAGCTCAACGTTCATCTACAGCGGGTGTAAGATAGTTTTGCACACGCATAAATACTCGGGTGAAACTTGACGAGCGTAGCATATGCAGATATGGCCTCGGAACACTTGAGACCGAAAGGTCGACCATGAATCATATAGTAGATATGATCAACATAATGATGTTCACCATTGAAAACTACTCCATCTCACGTGATGATCGGACATGGTTTAGTTGATTTGGATCACGTGATCATTTAGATGACTAGAGGGATGTCTATCTAAGAGGGAGTTCTTAAGTAATATGATTAATTGAACTTAAATTTATCATGAACTTAGTCCTGATAGTATTTGCATATCTATGTTGTAGATCAATAGCTTGCACATAGCTTCCCCGTTTATTTTTGATATGTTCCTAGAGAAAAATAAATTGAAAGATGTTAGTACCAATGATGTGGATTGGATCCGTGATCTGAGGATTATCCTCATTGCTGCACAGAAAAATTATGTCCTTGATGCAACCACTAGGTGACAGACCTATTGCAGGAGCATATATATGCACACATTATGAACGTTTGACAAAGCTCGGTATGATGACTACTTGATAGTTTAGTGCACCATGCTTTACGGCTTAAAATCGGGACGTCAAAAACGTTTTGAACGCCATGGAGCATATAAGATGTTCCAAGAGCTGAAATTGGTATTTCAGACTCATGCCCGAGTCGAGAGGTATGAGACCTCTAACAAGTACTTTGCCTAAAAGATGAAGGAGAATAGCTCAGCTAGTGAGCATGTGCTCAGAATGTCTGAGTACTACAATCACTTGAATCAACTGGGAGTTAATCTTCTAGATAAGATAGTGATTGACAGAGTTCTCTAGTCACTATCACCAAGTTACTAGAACTTCGTAATGAACTATAATATGCAAGGGATAACGGAAACAATTCCCAAGCTCTTCGTGATGCTGAAATCGACGAAGGTAGAAATCAAGAAAAGCATCAAGTGCTGATGTTTGACAAGACCACTAGTTTCAAGAAAAGGGTAAAGGGAAGAAGGGGAACTTCAAGAAGAACGACAAACAAGTTGATGCTCAAGTGAAGAAGCCCAAGTCTAGACCTAAGCCTGAAACTGAGTGCTTCTACTGCAAAGGAAATGGTCACTGGAAGTGGAACTGCCCTAGATACTTGGCGGATAAGAAGGATGGCAAAGTGAACAAAGGTATATTTGATATACATGTTATTGATGTGTACTTTACTAGTGTTCGTAGCAACCCCTCGGTATTTTGATACTGGTTCAGTCACTAAAGAGTAGTAACTCGAAACGGGAGTTGCAACATGAGCATAGACTAGTTAAGGGCGAGGTGATGATGTCAGTTGGAAGTGATTCCAAGGTTGACAAGATCACCATCGCACGCTCCCTATACTTTCAGGATTAGTGTTGAACCTAAATAAATGTTATTTGGTGTTTGCGTTAAGTATGAATATGATTTGATCATGTTTATTGCAATACAATTATTCATTTAAAGTCAGAGAATAATTGTTGTTCTATTTACTTGAATAAAACCTTCAATGGTCATACACCCAAGGTGAATGGTTTATTGAATCTCGATCGTAGTGATACACATATTCATAATATTGAAGCCAAAAGATGGAAAGTTAATAATGATAGTGCAACTTATTTGTGGCACTGCCGTTTAGGTCATATTGGTGTAAAGTGCATGAAGAAAATCCATGCTGATGGGCTTTTGGAATCACTTGATTGTGAATCAGTTGATGCTTGCAAACCATGCCTCATGGGCAAGATGACTAAGACTCCATTCTCCGGAACACTGGAGCGAGCAACAGACTTGTTGAAAATAATACATACTGATGTATGCAGTCCGATGAGTGTTGACGCTCGCGAGAGGTATCGTTATTTTCTGACCTTCACAGATGATTTGAGTAAGATATAGGTATATCTTCTTGATGAAACATAAATGTGAAACATTTGAAAAGTTCAAATAATTTCAGAGTAAAGTGGAAAATCATCGTAACAAGAAAATAATGTTTCTATGATCTGATCGTGGAGGAGAATATTTGAGTTATGAGTTTGGTCTTCATTTGAAACAATGCGGAATAGTTTCGCAATTCATGCCACCTGGAACACCACAGCGTAATGGTGTGTCCGAACATCGTAATCGTACTTTATTAGATATGGTGCAATCTATGATGTCTCTTACCGATTTACCACTATCGTTTTGGGGTTATGCATTAGAGACAGCTACATTCACATTAAATAGGGCATCATCTAATCCGTTGAGACGACACCGTATGAACTATGGTTTGGCTAGAAACCTAAGCTATCGTTTCTTAAAGTTTGGGGTTGTGATGCTTATGTGAAAAAGTTTCAGCCTGATAAGCACAAACCTAAATCGGAAAGGTGCGTCTTCATAGGATACCCAAAAGAAACTCTTGGGTACACCTTCTATCACAGATCCGAAAGGCAATATCTTTGTTGCTAAAAGTGGATCCTTTCTAGAGAAGAAGTTTCTCTCGAAAGAAGTGAGTGGGAGGAATGTAGAACTTGATAAGGTAATTGTACCTTCTCTCAAATTGGAAAGTAGTTCATAACAGAAATTAGTTCTAGTGATCTCTACACCAATTAGTGAGGAAGCTAATGATGATGATCATGAAACTTCAGATCAAGTTACTACCGAACCTCGTAGGACAACCAGAGTATGGTCCGCACTAGAGTGGTACGGTAATCCTTTTTCGAAGTCATGTTACTTGACCATGACGAACCTACGAACTATGAGGAAGCGAGGATGAGCCCAGATTCCGCAAAATGGCTTGAGGCCATGAAATCTGAGATGGGATCCATGTATGAGAACAAAGTGTGGACTTTGATTGACTTTCCCGATGATTAGTGAGTCATTAAGAATAAATGGATCTTCAAGAGGAAGACAGATAATGATAGTAGTGTTACTGTCTACAAAGCTTGACTTGTTGCAAAAGGTTTTCGACAAGTTCAAGGGGTTGACTACGATGAGACTTTCTCACCCATAGCGATCCTTAAGTCTGTCCGAATCATGTTAGCAGTTGCCGCATTTTATGAAATCTGGCAAATGGATGTCAAAACTGCATTCCTTAATGGATTTCTTAAAGAAGAGTTGTATATGATGCAACCAGAAGGTTTTGTCGATCCTAAAGGTGCTAACAAAGTGAGCAAGCTCCAGTGATCCATCTATGGACTGGTGCAAGCATCTCGGAGTTGGAATATATGCTTTGATAAAGTTATAAAAAATATGGTGTTATACAGACTTGCGGTGAAGCCTGTATTTACAAGAAAATGAGTGGGGGCACTACAACATTTCTGATAAGTATATGTGAATGACATATTGTTGATTAGAAATAATGTAGAATTTTCTGGAAAGCATAAAGGAGTGTTTGAAAAGAATTTTTCAAAGAAATACCTCGATGAAGCTGCTTACACATTGAGCATCAAGATCTATAGAGATAGATCAAGACACTTGATAAGTTTTTTCAATGAGTACATACCTTGACAAGATTTTGAAGTAGTTCAAAATGGAACAGTCAAAGGAGGAGTTCTTGCATGTGTTGCAAGGTGTGAAGTTGAGTAAGGACTCAAAACCCGACCACGACATAAAATAGAAAGAGAATGAAAAGTCATTCCCTATGCCTCAGTCATAGGTTCTACAAAGTATGCTATGCTGTGTACCAGACCTATTGTGTACCTCACCATAAGTTTGGCAAGAGGGTACTATAGTGATCTAGGAGTAGATCACTGGATAGCGGTCAAAATTATCCTTAGAGGACTAAGGAAATATTTCTCGGTTATGGAGGTGATAAAAGAGTTCATCGTAAAGAGTTACGTCAATGCAAGCTTTTTACATCAATCTAGATGACTCTAAGTCTCGATCTGGATACATATTTAAAGTGGGAGCAATTAGCTAGAGTAGCTCCGTGCAGAGCATTGTAGACATAGAAATTTGCGAAATACATATGGACCTGAATGTTGCAGACTCATAGACTAAACTTCTCTCACAAGCAAAACATGATCACTCTTTGGGTGTTAATCACATAGCGATGTGAACTAGATTATTTACTCTAGTAAACCTTTTGAGTATTAGTCACATGGAGATGTGAACTAATCACATAAAGATGTGAACTAGATTATTGACTCTAGAGCAAGTGGGAGACTGAAGGAAATATGACCTAGATGCAATAATAAAGTTGTTATTTATATTTCCTTATATCATGATAAATGTTGTTATTCATGCTAGAATTGTATTAACCAGAAACATGATACGTGTGTGAATACATAGACAAACAGAGTGTCACTAGTATGCCTCTACTTGACTAGCTCGTTGATCAAAGATGGTTATGTTTCCTAGCCATGGAGATGAGTTGTCATTTGATTAATGGGATCACATCATTAAGAGAATGATGTGATTGACTCGACCCATTCCGTTAGCTTAGCACTTGATCGTTTAGTATGTTCTATTGCTTTCTTCATGACTTATACATGTTCCTATGACTATGAGATTATGCAACTCCCATTTACCGGAGGAACACTTTGTGTGCTACCAAACATCACAAAGTAACTGGGTGATTATAAAGGTTCTCTACATGTGTCTCCGAAGGTACTTGTTAGTTGGCGTCTTTCGAGATTAGGATTTGTCACTCCGATTGTCGAAGAGGTATCTCTGGGCCCATGTAATACACATCACTATAAGCCTTGCAAGCACTGTAACTAATGATTTAGTTGTGGGATGATGTATTATGGAACAAGTAAAGAGGCCTGCCAGTAACGAGATTGAACTGGGTATTGAGATACCGACGACCGAATCTCGGGCAAGTAACATACCGATGACAAAGGGAACAACGTATGTTGTTATGTGGTTTGACCGATAAAGATCTTCATAGAATATGTGGGAGCCAATATGAGCATCCAGGTTCCGCTATTGGTTATTGACCGGAGACGTGTCTCGGTCATGTCTACATAGTTCTCGAACCCGTAGGGTCCGCATACTTAAAGTTCGGTGACGATCGGTATTATGAGTTTTTGTGTTTTGATGTACCGAAGGTAGTTCGGAGACCCGGATATGATCACGGACATTACGAGGAGTCTCGAAATGGTCGAGACGTAAAGATCGATATATTGGACGACTATGTTCGGACACCGGAAAGGTTTCGGACATATACCTGAGTACCGGGGGTTACCGGAACCCCCCGAGGGGCTTAATGGGCCTACATGGGCCTTAGTGGAAATAGAGGGCAGCAAGGGGAGTGTGGGGCGCGCCCCCAAGGCCCAAACCAAATTGGTTTAGGGCAAGGGGGCCGGCCCCTCTTTCCTTCTCCTCCTCTCCCTTTCCTTCCCCCTCTCCTACTCCTACTAGGAAAAGGAGGAGTCCTACTCCTAGTGGGAGTAGGACTCCCCCTCTTGGCGCGCCTCTCCCTAGCCGGCCTCCTCCTCCCCTTGCTCCTTTATATACGGGGGCAGGGGCATACCATAGACACAACTATTGATCATTGATCTCTTAGCCGTGTGCGGTGGCCCCCTCCACCATAATCCACCTCGATCATATCGTAGCGGTGCTTAGGCAAAGCCCTACGTCGGTAGCATCATCATCACCATCACCATGCTGTTGTGCTGACGAATCTCTCCTGTGAAGCTTTGCTGGATTGGAGCTCGCGGGACGTCATCGAGTTGAACGTGTGCAGAACTCGGAGGTGCCGTGCGTTCGGTACTTGGATCGGTTGGATCGTAGACGTGCGACTACATCAACCGCGTTGTGCTAACTCTTCCGCATTCGGTCAACGAGGGTACGTAGACACACTCTCCCCTCTCATTGCTATACATCACTATGATCCTATGTGTGCGTAGGAATTTTTTTGAAATTACTATGTTCCCCAACACCTACCTCCCCCTCAAATAGAGCATAGGCAGGGGAGGCGGGGCCGAGCGGGCTCCGATGTTCTCCCTGGCGGTACCGGCCACCTCCGGTGATGCCCGGCGTACCGGCGTGCTCCGGATGGCGTGCCGCATCCTCCGAGGTGCGCCACGATCACAGGGGTGGCCAGATGTGAGCGCATCATCGGCCTCGGTGGGAGAGGCTGATGTAGATGATGGAACTTGACGCCACGACCACGGGGAGGAGAGGGAGAATCGCGGGAGGGTCCCGTGGAGATGCTGGAGATGCTCTGGTGCAGTCTAGAAGGGAGGGCGAGGAGTGGTGTATGCGAATTTTGGCGGAGGCCGACGGCAAGGCTCCGAGCATGGAGGTGGATGGAGAGCGTGAGGAGGGGAGTGGGTTGGTCCAGGGGGTGCACGGGATATATATATGTAGAGAGAGAGAGAGAGAGAAATAGAAAGAGAGAGAGATCAAAGGGGGTCCAGAGGGATCTCAGGGCAGACTTATATGGCGAGGCCATGGCTAACCGTGAACGGCGACCACAGCCGCGGCTTGGGCGATGCCAGGGGCACTTTGGGGCGTGTCTGGGGCGCTTGTGGACATGGTCTAGGCCGAGGGAAAAGGAGAGGGGGAGCGGGGCGAGCTCCTGGCGGGACCCGAGCTCGCGCGCCCACTGGTCGAGCCGGGTGGCATTGGGCACGGGCAGCAGGGGTGAGAGAGAGTGGGAAAGAAGGGGTCCTGCACGGCTATTCGAATAGTTTGACACTCTATGGAGGTTGTACACTTTACCCACAAGATTCGGGAAGCTTCCATGTCAACCACGACCCTGAGTACCTCAAGTACTCAGGGTAAGCTCCCGATCACTACCTTTCCCTAGGTGACACTACACTAGTAGAAAAAGGGTCAAATGTGAAGCACATTAGTGCCGGTTTGAATTTGAGCCGGCACTAATGTGTCCATTAGTGCCGGTTCCAATGGCTAGGCGGGCGGACAACATGAGTACCGGTTCGTGGGCAACCTTTAGTACCGGTTCATGCCACGAACCGGTACTAATGAGGCTGTGTCAGGCTGTGGTTAGGCTGGGGCCCCCACGAACACCTTTAGTACTGGTTCATGGAATGAACCGGTACTAGAGTTTCTTAGTAAGCTGATTTTTAGTCCCACCTCGCCAAGAGAGATGCAGTAGGAGCGGTTTATAAGCCGTGAGTGCAGAGACGATGAAGGAGAGGCTCAATGCTCACCTGCACTGTGCTTAGCTTCAAGCCTTTCGGAATAGCATAGATTGCATGGAGCTATGTGAAGTGCAGTCTACACTATTCCGAAAGGCTTGAAGCTCATTAACTAGCATTGCACCACTTTTTTATTTTTAATAACTTATTTGAACTCCAGACTTTTTTTGCGTTCAGTATGCAGTATTCAAAGCGACGTCATCAATTTCCAACACGTTCTGACATCATTTGCTGTTTTTCAGTCATTTACCGATTTGTTTAGAGAGCTAAATGACCGTAAAATTGAAAATCACTACAAAATGAACTCTGAAAATGTTGAAACTTGGCATGGTATCATCATTTCACCCACATAGCATGTGCGAAAGAGTAGAGAGGGTCACGGCAAAAACTGGACGCACTTCGTGTACAAACTGAACAATCTCTTTCGGAGTATCAGGGTTTCGGACGAGAACTCATCTATTACACGGGCACTTCAATGTTTTTTAAACTTATTTGAACTCCAAACTTTTTTTGCGTTCAGTATGCAGCATTCAAAGTGACGTCATCAATTTCCAACACGTTCTGACATCATTTGCTATTTTTCAGTCATTTACCGATTTGTTTAGAGAGCTAAATGACAGTGAAATTGAAAATCACTACAAAATGAACTCTAAAAATGTTGAAACTTGGCATGGTATCATCATTTCACCCGCATAGCATGTGCAAAAGAGTAGAGAGGGTCACGACAAAAACTGGACGCACTTCGTGTACAAACTAAATAATCTCTTTCGGAGTATCAGGGTTTCGGACAAGAACTCATCTGTTACACGGGCACTTCAATGTTTTTTAAACTTATTTGAACTCCAAAGTTTTTTTGCGTTCAGTATGCAGCATTCAAAGCGACTTTATCAATTTTCAACACGTCCTGACATCATTTGCTATTTTTCAGTCATTTACCGATTTGTTTAGAGAGCTAAATGACCGTGAAATTGAAAATCACTACAAAATGAACTCCGAAAATGTTGAAACTTGGCATGGTATCATCATTTCACCCGCATAGCATGTGCAAAAGAGTAGAGAGGGTCACAAAGAAACTAAATACAGAAAAAAAACTACTCAGAAATAAATAGAAGAAAATAAATAAAGCAGAAAAGAAAAAAAAACTATATAAAAAATTACTCAAAAATAAATAGAAGAAAATAAATAATGCAGAAAAAAACTACTCAGAAATAAATAGAAGAAAATAAATAAAGCAAAAAAGAAAAAAAACTATATAAAAAATTACTCAAAAATAAATAGAAGAAAATAAATAATGCAGAAAAGAAAAAAACTATATAAAAAATTACTCAAAAATAGATAGAAGAAAATAAATAATGCAAAAAATAAAAAACTATAAAAAAATTTGTTGGGGCGCTGTCCAGTGGGCCTGCCAGACCTAGGGTGTGCAAATTCAGGCCCAGAAGGTCCAGCAGGCTCACAGGGCAGCGCGCCATAGTTAGGCCCAGAAGCCTGCTATATAGAGGAGTTCGAAGGAGCAGCCGCGACTGGGTTTATAAACCAGTGCGGCTGCCCTTCGCTCGGCGAGGTGGGACTAAACATTGTGCACCGCGGGTGGCAGCACAGCCCCTTTAGTACCGGTTCGTGGCCTTTAGTACCGGTTGGAGCCACAAACCGGTACTAAAGGGGTCCGCTTCCTGCCGCTTGACCTGGCCAAAATTGGCCTTTTGTACCGGTTGGTGGCTCCAACCGGTACTAAAGGCCCCTCCTATATATATGACACTTATGAAAAATTCAGTTTTCATTCGCCGCCCATCTTCTATCCAACTTCATCGCGCGACTACATCGCCCATCGCGCGCCGCCCTCGCCGCCCGTCGTCGCCATCCCCGTCGTCCCCGCCGCGCGTCGTCGTCCCCGTCGCCCCCGCCGCCGCCCCGTACTACGTTGCCGTCTCGATCGCGCCGTCGCCCCCGCCGCCCGTCGTCGCCATCCCCGTCGCGTCGCCGTCTCGCGCCAGCGCCCGTAGGCCGCCGCCCAATGCTCGTACACACACACACATACACACAGACACAGACACACACACACACACACAATCACATATTTTTTTACTTATTTTCTGTTTTTGTTGTTTAGATTAATGTTAGATGAATTGCGTAGATAAGAATGTTAGAATGTTAATTAATGTTAGATGAATTAGATAGAAAAGTTGTTAAATATTAATGTCAATTGTTAGATGAATTAGCTAAATATTAATTAGGTATATATATGAGATTTGAACTAGTTGAATTAATATAACTAGTTTATTTTTAGTAAGAAAATTAATAGAACTAGTTTATTTTTAGTAAGAAAAATTAGGTATATGAGATTATTTGAAATAGTTGAATTAATATAACTAGTTTATTTTTAGTAATGCTTAGCTGAACTAGTTCAATTAATAGAACTAGTTTATTTTTAGTAAGAAAATTTAGGTATATGAGATTTGATGATCTAATTAAAATATTACTATATATAGCTACTTTATATATTTTAGTAAGAAAATTAATAGAACTAGTTTATTTTTAGTAAATTCTTAGTTGAATTAGTTGAATTAATAGAACTAGTTTATTTTTAGTAACAAAATTTAGGTATATGAGATTTGATGATCTAATCATAATATTACTATACAGAACTACCTACTTTATTATATAGAGATTTGGTCATCTAATTAACATTTTACTATATAGAACTAGCTACATTATTTTTAGTAAGAAAACTAATAGAACTGGTTTAGTTGAATTAGTTGAACTAGTTACTTGAATTAGTTGAGCTACTTTATTTAGGTATATTTTTCGTAAGTGCTTAGTTGAATTAGTTGAATTAATAGAACTAATAAGTGTTTAATGTTTCACCTATGAACATAGGAATGTCGTCTGACGACGAACACAATTTCATTATGTGCGAATACTGCGAAGACCAGCGCGGCCTGTGCGGCAGAAATTTTCTAGTTGATGATAGGCGCTTCAGCATCAAGCTGGATGAGAACTTCGAAGTGGATACAGTAAGTCACAATGACAAGTCTTTTTTCGTAATTAAACGTGACTTATGCTTCATTTGCTTCAACTTTTAATTTTAATTTTTCACTATTCTACTAGCGTATCCCCTGCCATGCAAGAATTTTTGTCTTGGATAAGATATGTTTCAGTCCTAACAAAACTATGGAGGTAAAACAAGTTTACTTGAAGACCGAGCATGGTTATACCTTCAGCGTCAAATTATACAATGCAGACACATACACCTATTTTGAATGCAAAACTTGGCAAGCACTATGCAAGGCTTATGCATTTGAGCCTGATATGGTTATCACCTTTGATATTCGTGCGGAAGATGATATTGAAGGTAATAGAGACATCTGGTCGATGTGCAGACACCTCCAGTTCTACCATTATGTTAGTTTCTCAACCATATTTATGTCTTCGATATTGTTTATTCAAAAATAGTTGATAAGTAATTTTTATTGACAGCTTATTTCCAATCAAGCAAACATGTCCGAGGCTTGGTAGACAGGACCGTCCACTGTCCCGGGGCTGAACTAAACTACGAGGAGACAATTCATTATGTTTCATGGCTTGAGGATCTTGATGCTGTCAAGGCAATTTTTTTCCTGCACTTAGAAATGTTAGTACTCAAAACGTGCGACCAATAGTGTTTGTACTGAACTACGATCACATATATTTAGGAAAGATGGTAAGATTTCTACTATCTCTCCTCAGTGCATCTTTTGCATACATTATTTTTTTAAACTAAACTTCATTGCTAAGTATGCTAAGTTTGCATATGATGTTCTTCAATAGGGACTACCGATGAATGTTGTGCCTGATTGGATCGAGACTAAAGGTACCATGAATATTGTTAGCTTACGGCCAAGATATCCTACATTGCACTTTAGTGCATTCAGGATTTCTAATAGCGAGGAATGCTTAATAGTAAAAGACTAGAGCAAAATTGTGAACAATCGCAGAGAAGTACTAGGGGGCAGCAATCAGAAGCGCAACCCATGATTAGGAGACAGGTTCATCTGCATGCTCCAATATGATGAATCAGGAAAGCTATACATGTTCTATGCTATTTTACCTGAGAGAGAGAGAGAGAGAGCAGGAGTGATTAGCTAGTTCATGCTCTTAGTACTTGTCCTCTCATGTCCGTGTTGTTCGTCCCGAACTTAATCTCAAAGAGTGATTTGCTTTTGTGGTGTTATGAACGCTTCTAATATCATTACCATGTTGAACTCGATGATATCTTTGCTTCTCGTACAAGTGAATGTTTCTTCTTTAAGCTAGTGTTGGTGGTGATTAGATAGCGGTAATGACTATATGATGACTAAATAGTTGTAATGAGATGACTATGATGATTTTTAGCTAGCTAGTATATACACTATTGTTGGTGATGATATATATGATGCAAGAGTTTTTATATTAATATGATGATGATGATGACGACGATGATGATGATGACGACGATGATGATGATGATGACGACGACGACGATGAGTTATTATATCATTTATGAAAGAAACCGCAGATTAGTTTCAACTGGATGGATCCTAGCTAAGTGATCAAGTATATGCCATATCCATATTACCTCGATCACTTAATTAGGTGATCAAGTATAATATGGATATGGCATATACTTATCACTTAGCTAGGATCCACATGCATCGAGTCGAAACTAATCTGCGGTACTTTCACCTAATGATTTAACAACTCATTATAATGTAAAACAATCACTAAATTAAATTGAAAACACAAAATTAAAGTAAAAATAAAAAATAAAACCAAAACACCCCAAACATTTAGTACCGGTTGGTGTTACCAACCGGTACTAATGTCCTACGCGCACTCGGGCCTGGCTCGTGCCACGTGGTGGCACTTTAGCACCGGTTCGTGATGAACCGGTACTAAAGAGGGGACCTTTAGTCCCCACTCTTTAGTGCCGGTTGTGGAACCGGCACTAAAGCCCCTTACGAACCGGCGCTATAGCCCGGTTCTGCACTAGTGCTAACATTGAGTCCACTCGTTGGCACACATCCCTCATGTATAACCATCAAGATTTTTGGGACTCTGCCCCTTTCATTTTCACAACTACACGAAGGGACCAACGGTGTGTCCGGTGCCATGTGAAAACATTCATGGCCGCCTATCCAAGCACAACCCCATCCCGGGAGTGAACTCACTTCATCCCCGTCACTAGTAATGTGGGCACCATGCTAGTATCAGACTAGGTAATCAATAATGCCCCGTCCCATATGGGGTAGTGTGGTTGTAGATGTTTGGTTGGGACGGTAGACAATCTTAAATCTAATCCATCTCTGTAAACAACACCTTCATCAAGCCTCGGTACACTACTTCTCCACCAAGCAGTGACCTAGTTCATCATCATCTCCCAAGGGCATTAGTGGCAGCCACTTGGGCTATTTGCGGGTATGTCAAACCACACTTGTTTCTTTCCATGCATAACCCTGACCCATTTTGCGTAGCGAACTACTATAACATATTTCTACAACCCATCAACATAACTCTAAACAAGGATAGAGTCATGAACAATGCAAGTATCAATGGGGCACGCAACGGAGGCAAGCCTAGCAAGGTTGCCATTCAAGATGTATCATGCACTCGATGAAACAACGAAAATGCTATTGTGATGTAAAATGGCTCAACATGGTCAAAGGGCTGATTGCCTGGTTCATCAGAGTCTTCAAACCTTTTGGTCCATCTCCGAGTATTCCGTCTACTTCGTCAACTAACGTCGGAAACAAACACAATAAGCAACACAACAAGGCATAAATAAAAGTGCTCTAAAAATATGAAGTTGACTTTTCTAGAACTTCTCTGGTTATATGAAAAATAACCAGAGTGGTTTCATTGGAATTGGATCAGTGGATATTTCTGAACATTTCAATCTGATGGAATCATTAGATTAATGGATTTGCAAGAAGCGTACAAAAACATTATTTTGAAAAATGAGCAGAGGCACCCATTTAACAAAGGATAATTTTGGAAGCATCTAGGATTTAGTTTCACTAGATTTGGAGTTCAAATGAATATTCTATGGATTTGCAAAGTTGACAAACATGAAGAAATGGCTCATTATTTTGTGGGGCACAGAAAGTATTAAGAAAAATGGTCATAACCTAAGTTATGAACTTAGATGTATCTGCAAATTTGAATGATGGCATTTGGATCAAACTTGAGATCTCTGTGATTTTCTAAAGTCCATCACAGAAAAGGAAAATGGATTTTATTGAATTTGTGTGACGAAAGGTGTTCTGGAAAAATGTGCATGTTGCACCAACAGGTAGAGCATAATTTATGGAGTCACTAGAAATTTGAATTGTAAGATTTGGAGTTCATTAGATTTATTTGTGGATTTTACAAATTTACAAAAAAAGAAAAAGAAAAGGGAAAGGGTTTTACCCTTATCCCGCGCTACTGGCGGGAGATAGCAGTGAGCCGACCCAGCGGCTCAGTTGCGCGGGTGGCAGGGGCGACGTCGAAGGCGCCCCGGGCGGAGTATGCGTTCGCTACGGGGGAAGCGGGTTTAATCCTGGTCCGTCTCCACTTAAACGGGCGGGTCCCGCCCACCGGGTCGCTGACGAGTGGGGCGCGGTGCTCAGGCTGTCTCCTACCACCCACTCGAACAGAGCGGGGGTGATATGTCTCCAACGTATCTATAATTTTTGATTGCTCCATGCTATATTATCTACTGTTTTGGACTATATTGGGCTTTATTTTCCACTTTTATATTATTTTTGGGACTAACCTACTAACCGGAGGCCCAGCCCAGAATTGCTGCTTTTTTGCCTATTTCAGCGTTTCGAAGAAACGGAATATCAAACGGAGTCCAAACGGAATAAAATCTTCGGGAACATGATTTTCTCATCGAACGTGATCCAGGAGACTTGGACCCTGCTCCAAGGAACAAAAGAGGCGATCACGAGGGTGGGGGGCGCCCCCCCCTAGGGCGCGCCCCCTGCCTCGTGGGGCCCTCGTTGCTCCTCCGGCCTACTTCTTCCTTCTATATATACACACGTACCCCCAAACGATTAGAACGGGAGCCAAAAACCTAATTCCACCGTCGCAACTTTTTGTATCCACGAGATCCCATCTTGGGGCCTGTTCCGGAGCTCTGCCGGAAGAGGGCCGTTGAGGGAGTCCTGGATTAGGGGGTGTTCGGATAGCTGAACTATACCTTCCGCCGGACTCCTGGACTATGAAGATATAAGATTGAAGACTCCGTCCCGTGTCTGGAAGGGACTTTCCTTAGCGTGGAAGGCAAGCTTGGCGATGCTGATGATCAGATCTCCTACCATTGTAACCGACTTTATGTAACCCTAACCCTCTCCGGTGTCTATATAAACCGGAGGGTTTTAGTCCATAGGACAACATACACATCAACAATCATACCATAGGCTAGCTTCTAGGGTTTAGCCTCTCTGATCTCGTGGTAGATCAACTCTTGTAATACCCATATCATCAATATTAATCAAGCAGGACGTAGGGTTTTACCTCCATCGAGAGGGCCCGAACCTGGGTAAAACTTCGTGTCCCTTGCCTCCTGTTACCATCCGGACTAGACGCACAGTTCGGGACCCCCTACCCAAGATCCGCCGGTTTTGACACCGACATTGGTGCTTTCATTGAGAGTTCCTCCGTGCCGTCGCCGTCAGGCCCGATGGCTCCTACGATCATCAATGGCGATCCAGTCCAGGGTGAGACCTTCCTCCCCAGACAGATCTTCGTCTTTGGCGGCTTCGCACTGCGGGCCGATTCACTTGGCCATCTAGAGCAGATCGAAAGCTATGCCCCTGGCCGTCAGGTCAGATTCAGAAGTTTAAACTACATGGCCGACATCCGCGGGGACTTGATCTTCGACGGATTCGAACCACTGCCGAGCGCGCCGCACTATCACGACGAGCATGATCTAACTCTGCCGCCGAACAGTGTCCTGGAGGCCGCACCCGCATCGGCTCCGACCCCTAGTTCGGAGCCGACCGCGCTGATCGAGGATGGGCGGTTGGACGCCACCTCGGGAGCTGTGATCCCAACGGCGGTTGAGCCGAACACCAGCCCCGTACTCTGCAAGACTCGTGACTCCATGGAGCCGGATTCTTCTCCGGACTCCGAACCCTCCGCGCCCCTGCCGAGCGAATCCGATTGGGCGCCGATCATGGAGTTCACGGCCGCGGACGTCTTTCAGCACTCGCCTTTCGGCGATATCTTGAAATCACTGAAGTCTCTCTCTTTGTCAGGAGAGCCCTGGCCGGACTACGGTCAGCAAGGTTGGGGTACGGATGATGAAGAAATTCAATGCCCACCCACCACCCACTTGGTAGCCACTGTCGACGATTTAACCGACATGCTTGACTTCGACTCTAAAGACATCGACGGCATGGATGCCGATGAAGGAGATGATGAAGAACCAGCACCTACCAGGCCCTGGAAAGCCACCTTGTCATATGACATATACATGGTGGACACCCCAAAAGAGGGAGATGGCGATGGAACAGCGGAGGATGACCCCTCCAAGAAACAGCAAAAGCGCCAGCGTTAGCGGCGCCGCTCAAAATCCCGCCAACACAAAAACGGCGATTCCAGCACGGGAGATAATAATACCCCGGAAAGCGCCGACGAACATCCCCCCGAGCAAAATTTAGCACAGGAGGATGGAGAAACCAGCCCTCATGAGAGAGTGGCTGATAGAGAGGTCAAGGACGATAATTATATGCCTCCCTCCGAAGACGAGGCAAGCCTCGACGACGACGAATTCGTCATGCCAAAGGATCCCGCCGAACAAGAGCGTTTTCAACACAGGCTTATGGCCACGGCAAGAAGCCTCAAGAAAAAATAGCAACAGCTTAAAGTTGATCACGATCTGCTAGTCGACAGATGGACTGAAGTCCTTGTGGCCGAAGAGCATAAACTCAAACTCCCCTCCAAGAGCTACCCAAAGCGCAGGGTGCTGCCCCGATTAGAGGAGGAAGCACTCGACGCGGCCGACAGGCCACCTCGTGGCCGTGACAGAGAGGCCTCATGGCCCTCCACCCAAGCCGCACCCCATACCAAGGCACGGGAATATGCGTCGGACTTATGTAATATGTTGGAGGAAACGGCAAGGCAAACAAGACCGATCTACGGATCGCGTGGGCGCCCCACGGCTCGAGACGGTAACCATCACGCCGGTCACAAATTCGGCAGGGCCGAACACAGTAGACAAAGCTCATTGGAGCTACGTCATGATATAGCCCAGTACAGAGGCGCCGCACACCCATTGTGCTTCACAGACGAAATAATGGATCATCAAATCCCCGAGGGTTTCAAACCCGTAAACATCGAATCATATGATGGCTCAACAGATCCCGCGGTATGGATCGAGGATTATCTCCTTCATATCCACATGGCCCGCGGCGATGATTTCCATGCCATCAAATACCTCCCACTCAAGCTTAAAGGACCAGCCCGGCAGTGGCTTAACAGCCTGCCAACAGGGTCAATCAGCTGTTGGGAGGACCTGGAAGCCGAATTCCTTGACAATTTACAGGGCACTTATGTGCGACCGCCAGACGCTGACGACCTAAGTCACGTAATTCAGCAGCCAGACGAATCGGCCAGGAAATTCTGGACACGGTTTCTAACAAAGAAAAATCAAATAATCGACTGTCCAGACACAGAGGCCTTAGCAGCGTTCAAGCATAATATCCGTGACGAGTGGCTTGCCCGGCACCTAGGACTAGAAAAGCCGAAATCTATGGCAGCACTCACGGCACTCATGACCCGCTTTTGCGCGGGAGAAGATAGCTGGCTTGCTCGTAGCAACAACATGACCAAGAACCCTGGTCGTTCGGACACCAGGGATATTAGTGGCAGGTCGCGTCGCAACCAGCAGAAGCACCGCATTAACGGCGACAATGCTAAGGATACGGCAGTTAATGCCGGATTCAGAGGCTCTAAATCCGGTCAGCGGAAAAAGTCATTCAAAAGGAATCCTAGGGGCCCGTCCAGCTTGGACTGAATACTCGACCGCTTGTGCCAAATACATGGCACCCCCGAAAAGCCGACCAATCACACCAACAGGGACTGTTGGGTGTTCAAGCAGGCAGGCAGGTTAAGCGCCGACAATGAAGATAAGGGGTTGCATAGCGATGATGACGAGGAGCCCCGGCCGCCGAACAACAATGGACAGAAGGGTTTTCCCCCACAAGTGCGGATGGTGAACATGATATATGCCACCCACGTCCCCAAAAGGGAGCGGAAGCGTGCGTTAAGGGACGTATACGCGATAGAGCCAGTCGCCCCAAAGTTCAACCAATGGTCCTCCTGCCCGATCATCTTTGATCGAAGAGACCATCCCACTAGCATTCGTCATGGCGGATTCACCGCATTGGTTCTCGACCCAATTATTGACGGATTTCATCTCACTAGAGTCCTTATGGACGGAGGCAGTAGCCTGAACCCGCTTTGCCAGGCTACTGTGGGGAAAATGGGCATAGATCCCTCGAGGATTAAGCCCACCAAAATGACCTTTAAATGCGTAATACCAGGTGTAGAGGCCAGCTACACAGGCTAAGTCACACTTGAAGTGGTCTTCGGATCTCTGGATAATTTCCGAAGCGAGGAGTTAATCTTCGACATAGTCCCGTTCCGCAGTGGTTATCATGCACTGCTCGGGCGAACCGCATTCATCAAGTTCAATGCAGTCCCGCACTACGCATACCTTAAGCTCAAGATGCCAGGCCCTTGTGGAGTAATTACGGTCAATGGAAACACCGAACGCTCCCTCCGAACGGAGGAGCACACGGCGGCCCTTGCAGCGGAAGTACAAAGCAGCCTCTCCAGGCAGTTCTCCAGTCCGGCCATTAAACATCCGGACACCGTCAAGCATGCCCGGAGTAACCTACAACAAGACCGCCTGGCACGTTCTGAGCAGGCGTAGCAATCAGTGGCGGCTCCAGAACTGCAGTCTTGTGTAGTAATTTTTAAATTGTGTAGTCAAGTATATAAATTTGAACCAAAAAATGAAACATTTTTACATGCATATGCTAGTTTCATCAAAAAGCTGGGTAGTCAATTGACTACCCAGGTGATGAGTGGCTTCGCCACTAGTAGCAATGCGGCCCCAACCCCAACCCCCGCAAAAAGGCGATGCCCGTACTTCGCGTACATAACTACGCTCTAGAAATACCATGGGCATAGGGGGAGGGGCACCATCACGGCACGCCCAAAACACGGCTTAAACCGCACCAGGGGCTGCCAATTTTTTTACTTTTCTCTTACTTCCAGGACTCTACTCTTCGGAAGGCCGGTGCGGCAGTTCAATTGCCACACAAACGATGCAAGAACCAGGGAAGCAGACAAGCCATGCCGCATCATGGAAATCCCAGGTGGTCTCTATCACGAGCAGTATACCTGTTTCGCATACTATTCCGCAGCTTGCCCCTAGAGCAGACATGTTCAATAGTCCAACTTTTCATTTCTCGCATTACTTGTATCGTTCTTCTTTGATCGCAGCTATTTTTAATAAACAACGCATAGCTATTGTCTATTTTTGCATTACCTTTTTATAAATAATTGTACCTTAACGACATGTTGCACCCGTACAATCTGGTACGGCCAAAATACGCCAGGGGCTTCAGTACCCCTCAATATGGTGTGAGAAGTCCGAACACTTTCACCAGTGCGGCACCCTGAACTTATAGCATTATATGCATCGGCTCTGAATCATGTCTTGGGTCAATAGTTGGGTTTGCCCGGCTCCTATGTTTTGGTGCCTTACGTTCCGCTATATCGGCTAAGGTAGCACTAGGAGAACCACTGCGACTGTGCCCCAGTTGAGCTGGGTCGAGCACCTCAGTGGAGAAAGCTAAAACTGACTATCATGATGAAGCGAGAGCTGGTCGCTGTTCGAGAGGTTTTTTCGAGTCCCTAAAGACTTATGCCGCTTCGGGCGAGGAGTCGGCTCTGTCCGGCCAAGGCGTGGATAGCACCCCGAAATCGGTCTTCCGAATACTAGGGGCTTCGCCGAAATTTAAAATTATAGAATTCTATGGCTAAGTGAGAGTGTTCACGCGTTATAGTCCGATTGCCTCGTTCGCTGGGCTGAGCGCCTCCCTCGAAGGACCCAAACATGGGGAAAAGAGTGCTCAGGTTTATCCCCAAACACCCCAGCACTAGCGGCATGGGGGCAGAAGCCGAAGACTCGCCATCTCTCAGAATTGATAAACAGCCGCACAGAAGGTAATATTTTAAATTCAAACAGCATTGCTAAGCGCATATGAACAAGTTTCCAGCGCACAAGACAAAAACGAGCGAGTTTTACTCAAAAATTACATCCCTAGTACATTCATCCACCACAAGGCGGGCACCCTTTAGAACATCCTTATAGTAATTTTCGGGCTTGCGATGCTCTTTCCCCGGCGGTGGCCCGTCCTTCACAAGCTTCTCAGCATCCAGCTTGCCCCAGTGCACCTTAGCATGGGCAAGGTCCCTACAGGAACCTTCGATGCAGACGGAGCGCTTGATAACCTCAAACCTTGGACAGGCCTCCACCAACCGCCGCACCAGCCCAAAATAGCTCCCAGGCAGGGCCTCTCCAGGCCACAGCCGAACTAGGAGGCCCTTCATGGCCTGTTCGGCCGCCTTGTGGAGCTCGACCAGTTGCTTCAGTTGGTCGCTCAGGGGCATGGGGTGTCCGGCCTCAGCATACTGACACCAAAACACCTTCTCCGTCGAGCTGCCCTCCTCGACTCGATAGAATGCGGCGGCATCGGATACACTCCGGGGAAGATCTGCAAATGCCCCTGGAGAGCTCCGGATTCGGGCAAGTATCAAGTAACTCATGTTTATATGTTTACTTTGCATAAAAAATGCCTTACCCGCCGCTATCTTCTTCACCTCATCCAACTCCTGGAGGGTCTTCTGGGACTCGGTCTTGGCAGACTTGGCATTTTCTATAGCTGCCGCGAGCTCGGACGCTCGCGTCTTCGAGTCAAGCTCCAAACTCTCATGTTTCTTCATGAGAACCTGGAGCTCTTGCCGCACCTTGCCAACCTCAGCCTCATACCTCTCCCAATCGGTGCGCTCCGCGGCCGCACTCTTCTCGGTCTCGAGCAGCGCTTGCTTAAGGGTCGCCACCTCAGACGTGGCCCCTACAATAGCCATGTCAATCCTGTCATTTTTTTGCAATTGCACCTTTTTTATATACATGTTCAAACAGGGTATTTTTTACCTTCCTTCTCCTCGAGCTGCTTCTTGGCACGCCCGAGCTCTTGCTCAGACTTATCGAGGCTCTGCTTCAGCACGTCCACTTCTGCAGTCAGTGCGGCGGACTCTAGTAGAGAAGCCTGCATACGCATATTGACTCCTTTTGTTAGACTCCTGCGAATTCTTTGATCCTCTATTCGGCTTTTCTTCCCGAACGCCCAACAGAGCATCAGGGGCTACTGTCTATGCGGTAATATCATTTAAACATTATTTACTTACCTCAAAGCCTGTTAAAAGGCTAGTGCAAGCTTCAGTCAGTCCGCTCTTGGAGGACTGAATCTTCTGGACCACCACACTCATAATAGTGCGGTGTCCCTCATCGATGGAGGCGCCTTCGAGCACCTCCAACAGATTGTCTGGCGCCCCCGGTTGGACGGGGGTCACCGGCACGGTGGGCTTGTTCCTCTTGGAAGGAGGTTGCCCGCCAGACACTAGAACCTTTGAGGGTTCCGGAGCGGCGTCCGGCCTTGGGCCGGACTTGGAGCCCTGGGGATTTTCATCCCCTTTACTCCTGGAGTCTGGGAGGTCGCCTTGCGGCGCCTCCAGGACCACCTCTTCCTGGCTTGGAACCTGTTGGGACAGCACTTTGGTGTCGTCCATAGGGCGGGGGGATGAAGCCGTCGGAAGCGAGTTCACATCCGACGGATCCACTGAGCCGCTCGACGATGCGTCGAGCCGGTCTTTGGGTGGGCTGCATAAACATATTCGACATAAGGGAAAGCTGTGCAAAAAATGAATACTATGAAGTACTCTAGTATCCGGACACTTACGATTTTGCCAGGGGCTTGCCCATAGGATGCCACTCCTCTTCGTCGTCGTCGGCGTCGGTGGAGCAGTCCGGAGGAAGGGTTTTCCCCTTCTTGGACTCTCCGGCCTCCTCAGAGAGGGCGGCCTTCCTTTTCTTCTCTCCTCCCGCTGGAGGGGGAGAGGTCTCTTCTTCTTCCTCCTCGTCTTCACGAGAGGAGGGCGCTTCGGGACCGTCGGATGACGAATCCGACACCTCCTGGCGCCGGGCACTCTTTCGAGTCCCCGTGGCCCTTTTTGTGGCCTTCTTCTCCGGCACCACATAGGGTGCCGGGACCACCAGCTTCGCCAAGCGAGCGTCCGTTGGGCCTTCGGGCAGAGGAGCCGGACAGTTGATCTGTCCGGACGTCACCACCCAATCCTATCAAAGATAAGGGAACTCAGATCCCGCATAGAGTCAAACTATGAAAAACTGATACCCTATAAAAGGACAAAAACAGCTTACCGCATGAGCGTGATGCTGGGTACTGAATCCGCAATCCTCGGCAGCGGATGCGGGAGCCTTGGCGCCCTTGAAAAGCATCCTCCAGGCATCTTTGTACATCGTGTCGAAGAGCCTGTTTAGAGTTTGATGCCGCGCCGGGTCAAACTCCCAGAGGTTGAAGGCCCGTCGTTGACACGGGAGGATCAAGGCGGATGAGAATAAGCTAGACTACGTTGACAAGCTTGAGCTTCTTGTCCACCAGGGTTTGGATGCATGTTTGGAGTCCGGTCAGCTCTCCTTTTTTACCCCAAGACAGGCATGTCTCCTTCCAGGAGGTGAGCCGCGTAGGGGGGCCGGATCGGAACTCAGGGGGTGTGACCCATCCGGCATCGCGCGGCTTTGTGACGTAAAACCACCATGATTGCCACCCCTTCAGGATCTCCACAAAGGAACCCTCGAGCCACAGAACGTTGGCCATATTGCCAACCATGGCACCGCCGCACTCCACCTGGCTGCCGCGCACCACCTTTGGCTTGACGTTGAAAGTCTTAAGCCATAGGCCGAAATGGGGGCGAATGCGGAGGAACGCCTCGCACACGACGATAAACGCCGAGATGTTGAGGACGAAGTTCGGGGCCAGATCATGGAAATCCAGGCCGTAGTAGAACATGAGCCCCCGGAAAAATGGATGCAGAGGGAAGCCCAATCCGCGGAGGAAATGGGGGAAGAATACCACCCTCTCATGGGGCCTAGGAGTGGGGATGAGTTGCCCCTTTTCGGGAAGCTGGTGCACGATGTCGCTGGCCAGATATCCGGCCTTCCTCAGCTTTTTGATGTGTCCCTCCGTGATGGAGGAGACCATCCACTTGCCTCCCGCTCCGGACATGACTGGAGAAGGTTGAGGTGGTAGTGCGGACTTGGGCACTGGAGCTCAAGTGCGCAAGAATGGATAGGCAAAGGAGGAAGAAGGCGTGGGTGAAAGGATGGATCCTTATCCCCTTATATGGGTGGACGCGAGTATGTGTCCTCACCAGCCTGGTAAAACTTGCTTATCTCCAAGCGCTGTAATCAAAAGCGCGGTTGGGTTACCCACACCCGTATTGATGAGAATCCCGGAATAAAGGGACACGATCTCTACTTTGACAAGACGTGCCAAGGAAACCGCCTCTCATAAAACGCTGAGGTGGGATAATTAAACAACTCGGATAAAGGCTTGGCCGTGGCGTGTCGCACCACGGAATATGTCAGCAGATTAGATTTCTGTTAATATTATTATTCACTCTATGGAAATATGTGGAAACTTATTTTGCAGAGCCGGACACTATCTTTGTGTTTAAAATCTTCTATGAAGTACTTGGAGGAGGAACCCGCCTTGCAATGCAGAAGACAATTTGCGCGCCGGACCCGTCGTCATTGAATCCTGGTTCAGGGGCTACTGAGGGAGTCCTGGATTAGGGGGTGTTTGGATAGCCAAACTATACCTTCTGCCAGACTCCTAGACTATGAAGATACAAGATTGAAGACTCCGTCCCGTGTCCGGAAGGGACTTTCCTTGGCATGGAAGGCAAGCTTGGCGATGCGGATGATCAGATCTCCTACCATTGTAACCGACTTTATGTAACCCTAACCCTCTCCGATGTCTATATAAACCGGAGGGTTTTAGTCCGTAGGACAACATACACATCAACAATCATACCATAGGCTAGCTTCTAGGGTTTAGCCTCTCTGATCTCGTGGTAGATCAATTCTTGTAATACCCATATAATCAATATTAATCAAGCAGGACGTAGGGTTTTACCTCCATCGAGAGGGCCCGGACCTGGGTAAAACTTCGTGTCCCTTGCCTCCTGTTACCATCCGGCCTAGACGCACAGTTCGGGACCCCCTACCCGAGATCCGCCGGTTTTGACACCGACAATCATCATCACGGAGGGCTTCTACATCATCCTAGCCCCTCCGATGAAGTGTGAGTAGTTTACCTCAGACCTTTGGGTCCATAGTTAGTAGCTAAATGGCTTCTTCTCTCTCTTTGAATCTCAATACAAAGTTCTCCCCCTCTCTTGTGGAGATCTATCCGATGTAATCTTCTTTTTGCGGTGTGTTTGTTGAGACCGATGAATTGTGGGTGAGGGAGTCCTGGATTAGGGGTGTTCGGATAGCCGAACTATACCCTCCGCCGGACTCCTGGACTATGACGATACAAGATTGAAGACTCCGTCCCGTGTCCGGAGGGGACTTTCCTTGGCGTGGAAGGCAAGCTTGGCGATACGGATGTTCAGATCTCCTACCATTGTAACCGACTTTATGTAACCCTAACCCTCTCCGGTGTCTATATAAACCGGAGGGTTTTAGTCTGTAGGACAACATACACATCAACAATCATACCATAGGCTAGCTTCTAGGTTTAGCCTCTCTGATCTCGTGGTAGATCAACTCTTGTAATACCCATATCATCAATATTAATCAAGCAGGACGTAGGGTTTTACCTCCATCAAGAGGGCCCGAACCTGGGTAAAACTTCGTGTCCCTTGCCTCCTGTTATCATCCGGCCTAGACGCACAGTTCGGGACCTCCTACCCGAGATCCACCGGTTTTGACACCGACATTGGTGCGTTCATTGAGAGTTCCTCTGTGCTGTCGCCGTCAGGCCCGATGGCTCCTACGATCATCAATGGCGATGCAGTCCAGGGTGAGACCTCCCTCCCCGGACAGATCTTCATCTTTGGCGGCTTTGCACTGCGGGTCGATTCACTTGGCCATCTAGAGCAGATCGAAAGCTACGCCCCTGGCCGTCAGGTCAGATTCGGAAGTTTAAACTACACGGCCGACATCCGCAGGGACTTGATCTTCGACAGATTCGAACCACTGCCGAGCGCGCCGCACTGTCACGACAAGCATGATCTAGCTCTCCCGCTGAACAGTGCCCTGGAGGCCGCACCCGCATCGGCTCCGACCCCTAGTTCGAAGCCGACCGCGCCGATCGAGGATGGGCGGTTGGACGCCACGTCGGGGGCTGTGACTCCATGGAGCCGGATTCTTCTCCGGACTCCGAACCCTCCGCGCCCCTGCCGAGCGAATCCGATTGGGCGCCGATCATGGAGTTCACGGCCGCGGATGTCTTTCAGCACTCGCCATTCGGCGATATCCTGAAGTCACTGAAGTCTCTCTCTTTATCAGGAGAGCCCTGGCCGGACTACGATCAGCAAGGTTGGGATTTGGACAATGAAGAAATTCAAAGCCCACCCACTTGGTGGCCACTGTCGACGATTTAACCGACATGCTCGACTTCAACTCCGACGGCATTGACGGTATGGACGCCGATGAAGGAGACGATGAAGAATCAGCGCCTAACGAGCCCTGGAACGCCACCTCGTCATATGATGTAAACATGGTGGACGCACCCAAAGATGACGACGAGGAGCGGAAGGACACACCGAAGGATTGTTCCCTCGAAAAGCAGTCAAAGCAGCGACGCAAGTGCCACCCCAAATCCCGCCTCGACAGAAATAGCGATCACACTGATCCAGCGCTGGAGCAGGGCGAACCACTGCCAGACAACGGCAATCCGGATAATCAAACCGAACAAACAAATCCTATCAATGATAATGGTCCGGACGACATAACGCCGGACAGGCACTCGGAGCAGCAGAATACACGTAAAAGGCTCGTTGCCACCGCAAAGAGCCTCAAAAAGCAGAAGTGGGGGCTCAAGGCCACGCAAAACACGCTCCAATTCACATGGAGCAAAATACTCAACAATGTAGCAAGGTACGACGACAAATCGCCCCTCCAAGAGCTACCCAAAGCGGAAGCTGCTACCCGAATTCGATGAGGAGGCCTCAGACCCCCCACAACCAAATATCAAAGCAGCCACCTGGTCGGATAGACGACCTCTCTACCACAACAGAACGACATTCAACGCCGCTCACAATACAACACGCGACCCATGCGAGGGCTCGCACCCAAAGGACGGTGCAGCAAGATCCATCTATGGACCACGCAAGCGTGCCCCAGCATACAATGCAACACAACAAACATCCAAGCAACGCGGCACACCCAGCTACAGGGGTGCCGCACACCCCCTATGTTTCACCGATGAGGTGCTGGACCACGAATTTCCAAAGGGATTCAAGCCCGTAAACATAGAGGCATACGACGGAACAACAGACCCTGGGGTCCGGATTGAGGACTATATCCTTCATATACATATGGCTCGAGGGGATGATCTCCATGCCATCAAGTACTTACCTCTCAAACTCAAAGGGCCATCTCGTCACTGGCTCAAAGGCCTCCCCGAAAGCTCCATTGGAGTTGGGAAGAGCTTGAAGACGCCTTTCGGGCAAACTTTCAAGGGACTTATGTCCGACCTCCGGATACGGATGACCTGAGTCACATAACTCAACAGCCCGGAGAGTCAGCCCGAAAGCTTTGGAACAGGTTTCTTACTAAAAAGAACCAGATTGTCGACTGTCCGGACGCCGAAGCCTTAGCGGCTTTCAAGCACAGCGTCCGCGACGAATGGCTCGCCAGACACCTCGGCCAAAACAAGCCGAGAACGATGGCCGCATTAACAAACCTCATGACCCGCTTTTGCGCGGGCGAGGACAGCTGGCTAGCCAGATGCAGCACCAGCGACCCTAGTACATCTGAAGTTAGAGATGGAAACAGGAAATCACAGCGCAACAGCAATAACAAACGCCGGAATAAAGAAGACAGCACGAAGGGCATGACAGTAAATGCCGGATTCAAAGTCCCTCGGCCAAACCAAAAGCCGCCCTCCAAAGGCACCAGGGATGAACTGTCCAGCCTCAACAAAATTCTGGACCAAGTATGTCAGATCCATAGTACCCCTAGCAAACCTGCTAATCATACCCACAGAGAATGTTGGGTCTTCAAGCAGTCCGGCAAGCTTAACGCCATACACAAGGGGAAGGATACACCAAGTGAAGACGAGGACGAACCTCCCACGCAAGACAAGGGGGAACAAAAGAAATTTCCACCCAAAGTCAAAACAGTAAACATATTAGACATGATCAAGAGAAAAAACAACGCGGCACTCCCAGAAAAATATACCAAAATGCCTGTCCCCGCGAAGTCCCGCCACTGGTCGTCTCAACCAATCACCTTCGACCATCGCGACTACTCCTCAAGTATCCGGCACGCAGGATGGGCTTCCCTGGTATTAGACCCAGTAATTGGCGGATACCACTTCACACGAGTCTTGATGGATGGCGGCAGTAGCCTAAACCTAATATATCAGGATACAATCCGTGGGATGGGGCTAGACCCAACACAATTTCGCCATAGCAATACTACCTTTAAAGGAGTAACGCCAGGCGCAGGGGCTCGTTGTACGGGCTCCCTCCTACTACAAGTTATATTCGGCTCCCCCGATAACTTCCGTCGAGAGCTTTTAACTTTCCACATCGCTCCGTTTCAAAGTGGCTATCAAGCACTACTCGGACGCGAAGCTTTCGCTCGCTTTAATGCAATACCACACTATGCCTCCCTAACACTCAAGATGCCCGGTCCATGTGGCATCATTTCAGTGCACGGAAATATCAAGTGATCTCTGCGCGCCGAAGAGAGTGAGGCTGCCTTGGCAGCCGCACACTAAAGGCGCCCGGACCATCAAGAGCATCCAATAGGTCATCAAGACCTCAGACATAACTAATCAAGTCCGGCGCCGTTACTCATATCGAATAAACGGTCACACCCCTATCTTTCAAAAGTACAAGGGGCTCAACGCACGCAGATGAGTGGCGATTTCTTCTTATCTTGAATTATACATGGTTTCTTTAGAAAACAATCCTTTTGCATGAAAACCTTTTTACCTAAATTCCTCTCTTTTACAGATGATCATCGTGCTACACCCGTCCAGGATACAGCACAACGGGGACACAGGCGCAGACGTGCAGCAGGGACCCGACCCAAGGATTCTTTTTAGATTAAGACCCTGCGTAAACCTTTTTTACTGTCTCTTGTTGATACATATCCACCGTTGAGAAGGATGCTGACGTCTTGGCATGTGGCCACGCCAAAACAATGCACGTACCTGGACACAGGGGGCTTCTTACAAAGGCCATTCTTCAGGCCCGGTTTATACCACAAAGACCGAATACCTTAGGGAGTGTTCGGCGTCGCAAGTTTGGCCCTATATGCATCAGCTCCGAATCATTGTCTTTGGTCAAATGTTGGGTTTGCCCGGCTCCTGTGTTTTGGTACCTTACGTTCCGCTTTACCGGCTAAGGTAGCACCAGGAGAACTACTGCGATTGTGCCCTGGTTCATCCGGACGAGCACCTCAGTATAGAAAGCCGAAAACTGACTTTCATGATCTAGCGTGAGACTGGTCAACTACTCGATGACCCATGGGAATGTTAGAATTCCTCCGCCTTAACGAAGGGCCGGTTTCCGGCCAGGCATATACGCACCCCGGGATCGGGAGAGTGCGGAGCCACCAGGGGCTATCTAGTAGCCCCACTGTCAAACTCCTATGGCTAAGTGAAAGTGTTAAAGCATTATAGTCTGGTTGCCTCGCTCGCTCCGCTATCACCTCTTAATAGGACCAAGACGTTGGGTTAAGTGTGAACGCGTGTTTCTGCGAACACCTCCGCATTATATGCGTGGGGGTTGAAGCCGACGACTGCAATCTTTCAGGTTATACACATGTATACATAAACGGCTGCCCAGGAGGCATCACATTACTTTCAGGCAAAAGTATAAAAGTAGCCTTATAAAAATTTATAAAAGTATTTCGCTTACAATGAGATTACATGTCACTCAAACATAATATTTTTTGAGCACTGGGTCTCTATTAAACGAGCACCCTCAAGAACTTCCTCAAAGTAGTGCTCAGCAGCCCTTCGACCTATGGCCGAATCCTGCGCTGCAACAGTGGTAGCATCCATCTCTGCCCAGTATGCTTTAGCACGGGCAAAGGCCATTCGTGCGCATTCTATACACGCCGACCTCTTCATCACATTAATGCACGGCACCACGTCGAGGACCTGCTGCACCAAGCTGAAATAGCTGCTCGGTTTTGACCTTCCCGGCCATAGCTGATCCATAACAGACCTCATGGAGAGTCCGGACAACCTATTTAGTTCGGCCCATTCGGCTAATTGGTCCGTCAATGAAAGCGAACGCTCGGGAGAAAGGAATTGCTTCCAAAATAGCTGGTCTACTTCATGGTCCGTCTGACTCTGGAAGTACTTGGCTGCATCGGCAGCGCTCGCCGCCAAATCCATATATGCATCCTCTGAACTCGACAGCCTATCCAGAGGGGCATACCGTGGATCTCCGTACTTCCTCTGCAGCATAAAGGACTTCCCGGCTACAATATCCCCGGCTTCCCGCAGCTCCTCCTTCTTTTCCCTCATAGCAGAGCGGAGGTCTTTTCCCGTTGCAGCAACCTTCTCAAGGTCCGATGCCTTCGCCTGGTTTTCCTTTTCAAGAGCCCGGTAATGGTCTACGGCGGCTTTTAATTCTACGGCCATATTGGCCATCTTCTCCCGGCTCTCGCCATGTGCGGCCTTCTCGGTTCGCAACTCTTCGGCCGCCTTCAAACCAGTCGCATTACCCAATCTTGCTTGTTCCTTGGCTCGGGCAAGTTCCGCCCGCAAGGCTTCAACAGTGGCAGCTCCATCTGCAGTCATAACATGTTAAAAACACTGGCACCATACTCTTCCTATGTGGCGTTTACCAGACAAGGATACTTACCCTGTGCCTCGTCAAGCCTTTTGTTAACAAGCTCAATGTCGGCATCTGCCGTTCTAAACGGGCAAACTGGCTAGTCCGGCTGGCCACCGGAGCTTCCATCTCCTGCACATAAAGGCAGTATGGTTATTACCTGGGAATATGATCCTCTGTTCGTCATCGTTTCTGATGACAACCAGAGTCTCAGGGGCTACTATCTACACAGGGCACACCTAGCATGTGCAGGACTATTACACATTCCTTTTACGTACCTCAAAGCCTGTCAGTAGACTCATAAAAGCTTCATGCAATCCGCTTTCGGCGGACGATATCCTCTCCATCACCATATTCATCAGCACACGGTGATCATCTGAGATGGCCGCTCGCCCCACCAACTCCCTCAGAACGTCCGATTGCACACTAGGCGGAGCCAGACTCTTTTGTCTGCTCTCTTCGGGAGCCGGACACTGGGAGCCTCGGGGATCAATAGGATTACCTTCTGGCCTCACCGGACTCGGAGAGGCCCTCCGCACCGACACTTCAGGGTCGCCCGCTTCCGGAGCAGAGGAGTCCGGAGGAGGCGTCTCGCTCTCCATCATCTCTGGAAGAAGATCCCCCGAAGACGAGCTCATTTGAGAGGGGCTAAGGCCCGAACTACACAAATATATGCGGTGGTTATTTTCTCAGAAGAAAAGGATGGCATATCTGTACTATTAAAGTTTTCGGGTCACTTACGACTCCCGGGAGAATTGATCCCCCGCGGACTTTGTGCGGCAGCAGCGCCCCCCAAGGTAGGGCCCCTAGTGGAAGATTTCTTCTCCCATTTGGAAGCTTCGGCTTCTGAATTCCCGGGCGCTGTCCTTTTCCTCTTCCGGTCGTCTTCCTTCATGGAGACGCTCACTCCCTCGGTTAGAATAGGCAGCGTTGGGGCCCCGCGTCTGCCCGCATTATCCTCCACAATATCTTCCTTCAAGGGATCCGGGCAAGGTGCGGTCTGGAGCATCTTTTCCAATACCGGGTTCTCCAAACCCTCAGGGAGGGGGGCCAAACACCGAATCAACTTTGCCTTTGTTAGCCAGTCCTGGTCGAAAAAGCAAACTCTCAGAAATAACTTCGTAATGAAGGAAAGATAATATGTTCAGCCGGAAGATTCCTTACCTGTTCGGCGGCGCGGTTACTACTCAGGCCCACGTCCTCGGCGATTTCCGGACACTCTACTTGAGGTCCGAAGAATAACTTATACATATCCTCGTGCATCAGGCCGAGAAAATTTTGAATGGCACGCGGACCCTCGGGATTGAACTCCCACAAGCAAAGGGGCCGATGTTTGCAAGGCTGGACTTGACGAACCAGCATAACTTGTATTACCGCAACCAAACTGAGATGTTCATTGAAGAGATCTCGAATGCGGCTTTGCAGTAAAGGCACATCCTTGGCTGGACCCCAGTTCAGTCCTCTGCTGATCCATGACATCAGTCGTGGTGGAGGGCCCGAGCGAAAAACGGGGGCGGCCGCCCACTTGGCACTTCTAGGAGTCGTGATGTAGAACCACTCCTGTTGCCACAATGCAGACACCTCTGGGATGGAACCTTTGGGCCACGAAGCTCCCGTCATCTTGCGTATTGAGGCGCCTCCACACTCTGCATGTTGCCCTTCGATCATCTTCGGCTTTACTTCAAAGATCTTGAGCCATAAGCCAAAGTGGGGGGTAACCCGGAGGAAGGCCTCGCATACGACAACAAAAGTCGTGATATGCAGGAAGGAGTCCGGAGCTAGATCATGGAAATCTAGCCCTTAATAAGACATCAAGCCCCTGACGAAAGGATCCAGTGCAAAACCTAGACCTCAGAGGAAGTGGGAGACGAACACGACGCTCTCGTTGGGTTTGGGAGAGGGGACGGCCTGCCCCCGGGGAGGCAGCCGATGCGACATTTCAGCGGTCAGATACCTGGCCTCCCTCAACTTTTTGATGTCTTCTTCCGTGACGGAGGAGGGCATCCATCAGCCTTGAAGGCTGGATCTGGACATGACTGAAGGTTCGGAGCACCTGACCTGAGCTTTGGGCGTTTGAGCTTGAGGCGGGGGAAGGATTCGATTGAGCACGGGAGGGAAAAGTAAAAGCTTTGTCCCTTTATAAAGAGGGTGGATATCAAGCGTCCTCCCCGTGTCCGTTTGGACTTACCTATGATCTAGGAGTCCTAGAAGCGGTTGGGATACCCACGCCCGTATTGATGAGAATCCCGTAATAAGGGGACACGATCTCTGCTTTAACAAGACGTGCCAAGGAAACCACCTCGCATAACACGCTGAGGTGGGATAATGAAACGATTCGGATAAAGGCTTGGCCGTGGTGCGTCGCGCTACGGAATATGTCAGTAGATTAGATTTGTGTAAATATTATTCTCTCTATGGCAATATGTGGAAACTTATTTTTCAGAGCCGGACACTATCTTTGTGTTTAAGATCTTCTATGAAGTACTTGGAGGAGGAACCCGCCTTGCAATGTCGAAGACAATTTGCGCGCCAGACCCATCGTCGTTGAAGCCTGGTTCAGGGGCTACTAAGGGAGTCCTGGATAAGGGGGTGTTTGGATAGCCGAACTATACCTTCCGCCGGATTCCTGGACTATGAAGATACAAGATTGAAGACTCCGTCCCGTGTCCGGAGGGGACTTTCCTTGGCGTGGAAGGCAAGCTTGGCGATACGGATGTTCAGATCTCCTACCATTGTAACCGACTTTATGTAACCCTAACCCTCTCCGGTGTCTATATAAACCGGAGGGTTTTAGTCCGTAGGACAACATACACATCAACAATCATACCATAGGCTAGCTTCTAGGGTTTAGCCTCTCTGATCTCGTGCTAGATCAACTCTTGTAATACCCATATCATCAATATTAATCAAGCAGGACGTAGGGTTTTACCTCCATCGAGAGGGCCCGAACCTGGGTAAAACTTCGTGTCCCTTGCCTCTTGTTACCATCCGGCCTAGACGCACAGTTCGGGACCCCCTACCCGAGATTCGCCGGTTTTGACACCGACAGTGGGTTTATGATCAAGTCTATCTATAAATAATATTTGAATCTTCTCTGAATTCTTTTATGTATGATTGGTTATCTTTGCAAGTCTCTTCGAATTATCCGTTTGGTTTGGCCAACTAGATTGGTAGTTCTTGCCATGGGAGAAGTGCTTAGCTTTGGGTTCGATCTTGCGGTGTCCTTACCCAGTGACAGAAGGGACAACACGACACTTATTGTATCGTTGCCATCGATGATAACAAGATGGGGTTTATTTCATATTGCATGAATTTATCTCTCTACATCATGTCATCTTGCTTAAGGCGTTACTCTATTTTTTACTTAATACTCTAGATGCATGCTGGATAGCGGTCGATGAGTGGAGTAATAGTAGTAGATGCAGAATCATTTTGATCTACTTGTCACGGATGTGATGCCTATATACATGATCATGCCTAGATATTCTCATAACTATGCTCAATTCTGTCAATTGCTCAACAGTAATTTGTTCACCCACCGTAGAATACTTA